>NC_139217.1:230816150-231416150 GCF_055691185.1 Crinia signifera | reverse complement strand
AAAATATCTGACAAAAGGAGGTGAAAAGATAAAAAATATTGTGTACCCAGAAGCCTTGGAATAGCAACAGGCTTACCCCCCAAAAAATTATGAAAAAGCAGAAAAAACTCGGCATTTATTTTCTCATAAAAATTTTTTTTTTACTTCCATAGAATAAGGCTGTCTCCTCTATCATATTGCATAATATAAACTGTGTTTCTTTAGTTTTCAGTGGGATTGACTCTGTCAGGTTAATCGAATTGTACTCAATATGCTTACTATTTAATCCTGTACCAGCATTACAGTAGCAAGCTTGATAAAGCTGCACAGAGCAGAAAAATGCTTAAAGGTGCCCACACACTAGAAAGATCTGCGATCATAAGATGTGCGCATAAATTAGCCTTGAAATCTTTTGTCCGTCCTCCTGGACAAAAGATTTCAGGCAAGCGCACATCTTTACCAAAGATTTTTCTTAAGATCCCATGGATCTTTTGTTAAATCTTCTGATCTTTCTTGCAGCATGTAAGATTAGAAGATTCAGCGGTACTTATGTAGTATCTGGGCGTCCGATTTAGAAATCGGATCGCATCGCATCGCATGCGACCAAATCGTATGCGATGCGATGGTCAAGATTTTTCCATAGGATTCAATGTTAAAATGGTCTGAGTCCATTTTAACATAGAATTCAATGGGAAAAAGGGGTCCTTTTCCTTTCCCCACTATCCAAGTGGGCATGGAGTTGGATATAAACCTGTGGCGAGCGTAGCGAGCCACCGAGCCCGAAGCGTGGCGAGCGTAGCGAGCCCCGCGAGGGGACACAGAATACTTTTTAAGAAATATGCGTCCCCTCGCGGGGCTCGCTTCGCTCGCCACGCTTCGGGCTCGGTGCGCTCGCCACGCTATATAAAATCAACTCTATGCCCACTTGGATAGTGGGGAAATGAACAGGACCTTCTTAACATTGAATCCTATGCAAAATCGCATTGAATCGCATCACATCTGATTGTATGCCTTACTTAAGGTAAGGCATACAATCACAAAATCGGCAGCCCAGATACTACATAAGTACCGATTCAGCAAAAGATCCACGGGAGCGTGCATCGGACCGATATCGGTCGATTTTCGACGATTATCGGTAAACATCGGTCGATATATCGACCGATTTATCGGAAATCGGTCAATCGGCCAAAAAATCTTTCTAGTGTGTGGGCACCTTTACGAGCTACCTTCTACTCATCACCACAGAAATTCAGATTGAAACACACTGGTCTTCACTTCTTGGACCACTACTTACCATCTGGACAGACATATCGCATCATTATGCCTTCCACCTAACCTCCATGCAATCATGAGGACTTCCAGCCTACACAGCCCTTGCTTGGACTCAATACCCATCTTCAGTCAGATTTGGTTGTTAGTAATTATATTGCAAACAATTGAGTGTCTCTCAGGAACTTTACCTTCTTCACCTTGGTCCCACCAGTGACTTTACAGTCAGAGCAGGGGGCAGGGGACTTTACAGGGGGCAAATGACTGCCGCCCCGGGCGCCAAAACACCTAGTTTCGGCCCTGTTATACAACAAGGGATAAGCTACTATAACATAGGTTAAATTAACAGGAGTGCTTGTACAATGAAATATCACATAGCACTGCATGCCAGCAAATGGCACGCGATGCGATTTTTAATTGTAGAAAAGATGTTAAATGCACCCCCATTGTCAACACCACCCCCACTATCAACGCCAACCCGAAGCGTGGCGAGCCAGCGGCACGCGTCCTCCGACCTTTTCATACCCCCACTATACACGTCGGTGTGGAGTTGTCTTTAGATAGTGTGTCGAGCGCAGCGAGCTACCGAGCCCGAAGCTTGGCGAGCGTAGCGTGCCCCGCGAGGGGATGCGGAATACGAGCCCGAAGCGTGGCGAGCGCATAATACATGTAAAGTAATCCGTGTCCGCTCGCCACGCTTTGGGCACGGTGGCTCGCTACGCTTGCCACACTATCTAAAGTCAACTCCACTCCGACGTGGATAGTGGGGGTATGAAAAGGTCGGAGGACGCGTACCGCCGCCCATTGCGGGCACGCTGCGCTTGCCACACTTCGGGTTCGCGTTGATATTGGGGGTGGCGTTGCCAATGGGGGTGCATTTAACATTGAAAGCACCCATCAGGGTGCATGTACAATTAAAAATCGCATTGCATCGCATGCCGCTATATTGCATGCGATGTGATGCGATTGTATAAGATGTAATACGATCAAAATCGTGGGCGCCGTGCTAGGAATCAAGTACCAAAAACATTAGCGTTTTCTGTATTCAGTTGTAGGTCTATATTACTGCGGGTGGAGGGCAGCGATGGATTTGCAAGGCTGCAAATTGTGTAGCCTTGCGAGTCAATCAGAATAAGGCCCTATTATTTGGCTGAATTGCTCTTTTTTATGGACGGCAACTTCAGCCAAATTCGGGTATACGAATGAGTACACCATAAAAATAACTCAGCTGTATATAGCCATAGAACACATAACTCCCCCTGGCAACAAGCAGGTAAGCTCCCCTGGCAATGAGCAGGTAACCCTCCCCCCAGCAATGAGCAGGTAGACCTCTGGCAAACAGCAGGTAAACCCCCCTGGCAACCAGCAGGTAAACCCCCTGTCAACCAGCAGGCAAACCCCCTGGCAATAATCAGGTTAACCCTCCTGGCAACTGGCATGTTAACCACACTGGCAGTGAGCATGTAAACCCCCTGGCAACTGGCACATGAAACCCCTGGCAATGAGCATGGAATCCCCTATGGCAATGAGCATGTAATCCCCCTTGGTAACAAGCATGTAACCCCCCTGGCAACATGCATGGAACACACTCACACACAGATACATATATATATATATATATATATATATAACAGCGTGGTGGCGGCGGCACTCGAATAAATGACACAAACTGCCAGGGGTATCCCAACGTTTCAAGCCCTTGCGGGCCCTTTATCAAGGTGCAGAAGACTTCTGCACCTTGATAAAGGGCCCGCAAGGGCTTGAAACGTTGGGATACCCCTGGCAGTTTGTGTCATTTATTCGAGTGCCGCCGCCACCACGCTGTTATACCTGCTTCATTGCTTTGATCTTTGGAGGGCACCGGCTTTTTTGCATTTGGTTTCCGACACACCATTGGAGTGCAACACACATCCAAAACACTATATATATATATATATATATATATATATATATATATATATATATATATATATATATATGGCATACCTGAATTATTAGGTCTTCAGACCAAGTATAGGCAATGTGCCCTGGTGCCTTCCCATAGCGTGCTGGCTGGAGACCATAGGCTAAATATAACAAATTGGAGGATGGTGGCACTCAGAAACAAATAGAAACAGCAGACCGGATTAGCCGACGTTTCAAAGCCTGCAGGCTTTTTTATCAAGGTCTCTTCACCAGCACCTTGATAAAAAAGCCTGCGGGCTTTGAAACGTCAGTTAATCTGATCTGCTGTTTCTATTTCTTTCTGAGTGCCGCCATCCTCCAATTTGTTATATATATATTCAAATAAAATGTAAATGTTTTGTACACTAGTCCCGACAGTAAAAAATGTCTAGTTCACATTAGGCCTTATTCTAGTTCACTCTTTCTGACAAAATCCTTCTTAGAAGGACAAAACCATGTGCACTGCAGGGGGGCAGATGTAAAATGTGCAGAGAGAATTAGATTTGGGCGAGTTATTTTGTTTCTGTGCAGGGAAAATACTGACTGCTTTATTTTTACACTGCAATATAGATCTCACTTTGAAGTAAAACCCCACCCAAATCTAACTATCTCTGCACAAGTAACATCTGCCCCACCTGCAGTGCATATGGTTTTGTCCATCTAAGAAGGATTTTGTCAGAAAGAATGAACTCGAATAAGGCCCATTATCTAGAACCTGACTTAAAACTGTCAAATCCATTTAGACAGTTTAACACTGAATAGGCTCAATCAGATTAACATTACAAATATTTGACTTTAGACAGGCGAGGAAAACTAAATGAGTTGACACTCAGGCGGAATGCTTTAAGGCCGCCATACACTATGCGATTTGGCCCCGATTTCACCCGATCCAGATGGATCGGGCAGTGAAATCGGACCAAATCGCAGGTTTTGACACCCGGTCCGACCCGATGCGCGGTCCCGTGCGCATCGGGTCAGAGTCGGGACGTCGGACCGGCTGCACATAAGATAAATCTTATGTGCAGCCGTGGGGACTCTGAGGACACCTCGATGTCCCCGGCCCCCCTGCTCGCTCCACATTGCAGCTCCCTGGGAGTATCATTTGCAAAACTTGGCACATCAAGTGCCAAATCGTGTGTCCCCCTCCCGGGGAGCTGCAGGGGGAAATCAGGTCCGACTTGTCCTTAGGACAAGTCGGACTAATGTATGGGGTCCTTTAGACTGGCGAGAAGAAATGACCTTGAATAAACTAAATTAAATTAAAGACTTCTTTTTTAGGAGGAAAATGTGCTGTTTCCGTCAAAACGGGCCTAAGAACCAACACTGAATACCCCTTTTATGCTGGGTACACACGTGAGACTGCCTGCCTGTGGAGGCAACTCTCTCTAGCAATATCCTCTATCATCCTGCATGTACAGACAGGGGAAAACGCATGATTTGGTAAGGGGGGTTTCCATTTATGTGAATGCTGATTTGGACTTTTATGAACATATTGTAAAACTTTTCACCAAAAGTAGTGCCTAATGCAGAATGCCCCCATAGTGCCATATGCAGGACAGTACTGCCATATACTGAATGCTCCCAGGTGTGCCATATGCAGAACGCCCCCAGTAGTGCCATATGCAGAACACTCCCAGTAGTGCCATATGCAGAACGCCCCCAGTAGTGCCATATGCAGAACACCCCCAGTAGTTCCATATGCAGAACACCCCCAGTAGTGCCATATACTGAATGCCCACAGTAGGGCCATGTGCAGAATGCCCCCAGTAGTGCCATATGCAGAACGCCCCCAGTAGTGCAATATACTGAATGCCCACAGTAGTGCTATATGCAGAATGCCCCCAGTAGTGCCATATGCAGAACACCCCCAGTAGTTCCATATGCAGAACACCCCCAGTAGTGCCATATACTGAATGCCCACAGTAGGGCCATGTGCAGAATGCCCCCAGTAGTGCCATATGCAGAACGCCCCCAGTAGTGCAATATACTGAATGCCCACAGTAGTGCTATATGCAGAATGCTCGCATAGTGACTAACGCAGAATGCCCCCATATTGCCTAATGCAGAATGCCTCCATCAGTGTTCACAACCCCAGGTATTTCTGCTTTTTCTTCTACTGCTCTCTCCTGCTGCCACCGCTGGCTCTTTCCATTTTGTGAGAAGAGCGCAGATCGTGCTTCTCCTACTGTACTCCTCGAGTCCTTGAGGATAACTCCGGGTCCGGGTGCCATTTTAAATATGGCGCCAGCGCGAGCTCGCAGCCCAGCAGCCATGCCTACAGCCAGCCGCAGGGGCTGTGACTACGAGGCATCAGGATACATTGCAGCCTGATTCCTGGGCACAAGTCCCCGGGCTCCCGTGCGGCTGTACAGGGTGGGTTTCCTCTCCGGCTGCTGCCTCATCCCCTGGCTCCCCATTGGTCAGGTCCCAGGGCCGGGATGGTGCCGGAACTCCGTGACCTTTGCCCGGGCAGATACAGAAGCCTGCTGCCCCTCACCCCTTCCCACACATTGGGGAAGTAACAGCTCATCATGCTGCACCTGGGCAGCAGGGGGTCCAGGAGCTAAGTGGCAGCAGAGCCAGCATCTGTAGTGTCCGCAGAGCTAGCGGCAGCAGAGACAGTGTATGCATTCTGCATACAGCTGTCCCCTTTGACCACCCTGTCGCCGGGGCTGAGAGACAGAGGCAGGGCTGTCTCTGTCTCATAAAACAAATCCTGGTCCTTCAGGGGGGTTCTGGGTACTCGGAAACCACCCCTGCGTGCACCACTGACAGACAGCAAAGTATGTTGTTGACGAGGCGTGGGAGTGGGCATTGTTGGCGACAATGTGCATACACGCTAGACGATATTTCGATTCTGTTGGTTCCACCTGTCGAATTCAAAAACAACTGAAATGTTGTCCGGTGTGTACCCAGCTTAGTTGAATTTGGCCCTTACTCAACCTCTTGCTGGCAACTTGCTGCACAAAATATTTCACAAAAGGTAAAAGACGGACCCTTATCTGCTCACCACAACAAGTTGACTTTTAAGCGGCCTACACACGGGGAGATGATCATGAGGGGAGAATTCTAAACAAGAATGCTCAGATCGCTCAGCACACAGCACTGAACAGCGATGTGGTGTTTAGTAATCTGTCAGGGCCAGTGTCCCCTGTGAGACACTGCACCTACACACAGCGTAGTAGGGGCATTTTCTAAGTGATCTAGTGAGATCACTTAGAAAATGCCCGGGGATCGCAACGTGTGTAGGCCACAGTTTTCCACACAAATAGACCTATTAACTGAATTATGCCCTTCATTAAACAAGGAGATATACATAGATGCCCTAGTGTCCCATGGGTTCTAATTCCAGTTCGGGTTAAAGACCCATTTTACAATATTAGTATGCATTTACAAAGTAGATAAATCAATCAGAAGAGGTGGAAAAAGGTTATCATTAAAAATGTTTTTATGAAATTCATACAGAAATCACAGCTTCTACAATTCTATAAGACTGTTTCATTTGTATAGCACCTAATAAGTGTAGCCCCGCAAAATAAGAGGGCACTTTGTGTTATAGATAAAATAGTGTATCTTGGTATGATCTGACATGAACTTGTGAGATAATGGTATGAACAGTACATACTGTTTTCTGGGCTCCCTTTATGTCTCTAACAAGGGCATCTGTTTGCCTTGGCCCTCTGGCTATACAATGTGACTGCCTTCGTTGGTAGAAGAAAGACTTTTCTATTTCAGATGTAATCAACTCAATCTGTGTAAAGACGTCAATTCCTGAGATGCATAGCAACCACAACTAATTTCCCCCCTATAAGATTTTGACAAGAGATCAAAGATAGAATATGGCTGTCCAATGTGACAGGCACAGGAGGAGTTTAACTATGAAGATGGCCTCATAAATTGCTTTCCATCACCAGTTTAAATATCACTCACCACCTTCTCTACCCTGATGGAACTGTGGCATCACCAGTCATCTTTCCACCTGGTGGCTCAGCATTTGTTTTTTATGTGGTAAGATACTTGTGATCATTTAATTTTGCATGCTACTATTTTGTTGGCTGGTTTGATATTATTAAGGACATAGGCCTTTATTCAGATCTGATCGCAGTACAAATTTGTTCTCAAAATGGGCAAAACCATGTGCACTGCAGGTGGGGCAGATGTAACATGTGCAGAGAGAGTTAGATTTGTGTGAGTTGTATTGTTTCTGTGCAGGGTAAATACTGGCTGCATTATTTTTTCACTGCAACTTAGATTTCAGTTTCAACACACCTCACCCAAATGTAACTCTCTCTGCACATTATATCTGCCCCACCTGCAGTGCACATGGTTTTGCCCATTTTGAAAACAAATTTGTACTGCGATCAGATCTGAATAAGGGCCATAGAGTGGAATACAATATAGATTTGGAGGGATTTCAATTTCCAACATATAGATTGAAATCTTTCAACATAAACTAAATATCACAGCATAAAGGCACATTTATCGACATGTTTTGGATATTTAAAATTCAATGGGGCAGATGTATGAAGGGTCGTTATGGGGGAGAAGGAGTACCAGCACACGTTATGTGCACTATACCGCTTCTCCCCCATGTATGAAGAACCCGGGATGCGGTACAGGACAGGGCGCGATGCATCCCTGTTTATATCGGCCCTGCTATCTAAATGATAGCAGGCCGAATGTATGAACGGTCAGCATCGCTGACCGTTCCGCCCGCTGCTGCTTCTGGCTTAGCCAGCATCAGGCTGGCGAAGCCCTATCTAAACAGCAGGGACAGCGCTGCCCCTGCTGTTAGCTGTGGGCTGCGCTGGGGATCTCGTGTGAGCAGCGAGATCCCACGTATGCCCAGTCGAGCCGGCCGGGGGACAGGAGACAGCGCATCAGTGTAAACTGATGCGCTATCTCCAGGAAGGGACATCGCCGGAGGGGGGAGTTAGCGCTCCCCCGCTTCGGAGGGCAAGATGTTAATACATCTTGTTGGGCTCCCCTCCTGCTTCGCCTCGCTAATGAGGTGAAGCAGGAAGTATTATAGCGGCACAATAAGCGCTGCTATAATACATCTGCCCCAATGTGTGGTATTGAATTATTGCACAGGATCTCATGTCTAAATAGATGGGAGGACATAGGGTGATATTCAAATGATCTATTTTTTTTTGCACATATCGCTCTCATTATGGTCCGTTTAGCCACACGTTTGCACATTTCAGCTCAACACCCCTGGGAATAGTGAGCTGAAATGTTGTTGAAAAACAATTGAATACCACCTATCGTGTATGGTAAATGGTGCTCTAGCCAATCTTCTCCAAAGTACCATTTTCCAAACATCTGACAGGACCTGATTGGAAGAAGCACTGCTTATTATATGGAATGAGTTTAAAACAACTAAACTTCAGTATGTGTAGGCAAATATCACAAGGCCTAGGAATGTGGGTCATCAATATAGAAAACGGGACAATTTCAACACTAAAATATTTTTTTAATATCTACAGGTGCTACAAAGTAACATTAAGATGTGACCTAAACATAAGAAACATGATTAATCTACTATATGTATGCTATTTCAGTCCTGTATGATCCATGTTCTAGATTTGACTGCTTTTCATCCTATTCCGATGGATTGGGCCCAGAAATCAGATGAAAAGTTGCAAATTGTATGTGTTTTGTCTCAGAGTCTGATGCGTGGTTCCATGCCCATCAGATCAGATATCTGAGGCGCTGTATGAAGGATCTGTTGGACAGCCTCCGGCAGTGGTGAATGGGATTGCAAATTGTATATCATATGCAAAAATTAAGCAATTTGGGACTATTTACATTAGAAAAGAGACGTTTAAGGGGGGACATGCTCAACATGTACAAGTATATCAAGGGCCAATATAAGGAACTGTCACACACCCTATTTTCTACTAGAAAGGAATCTAGGACGCGAGGGCATGAGTATAGATTAGAAGAAAAAAGATTTCATTCAGCTAGTAGAAAGAATTTCTTTACGGTCAGAACAGTCAAACTCTGGAACTCTCTTCCCGGGGAGGTGGTAACGGCTGGCTCATTAAATGCGTTCAAGGCAAAGTTGGACAAACATTTACTGGAGAAAAACATCCATGGGTACAAATAAGAAATATAATTTGTCTGTAAAATACCAGAACCAACCAAATCAGCAATGGATATCTATACCAGGTTGAACTAGATGGACGCAAGTCTTTTTTCAGCCTTACCTACTATGTAACTATGTAACTATGTAAAAAGGACTGCATATGATATATCATATGTGATCCAGCCGCCAAGGAGATCCTGGATGGTTCAATGTGGAGCAGCTGCGACTTCTCCCCTAGAGAAAAAGGCGCAGTAGTGTATGGGGCATTTAAAACTGAATGTGGCAAGCACTTAGTGGTATAGTGATACTTTACAACAGTGTGAAAAAAAAAAAAAATACTTTTGTACAATATATATTTTTTTAGACTACAGGGCCATAATTAGGTGTGTGCCAATGGTGCCTTGCCAACAGTGCATCTGTACTGTGGGAGCACCTGTTGGCACACACATTTGTTTTGTCTAATGAGTGCCTATGTGGAGTGACTGTTCTTTCCCTGGGAAAGTTCTTTCCCTGCGCCTGTTCCCAGTGAACAGATGCATCTGAACAGTCACAATTTAGTTTAGGTGTCTTTCGTTTGTGCTCCCTGGCAGCATAGCTGCAGAAGGTCAGGGAGGATCATATTTATGAGGTGGGGGCCGGAGAGTGGGCCGTCCATTTGGGGTGTACCGATGGGGCTTTGGTGGTGGGGGGCTACATGTAGTGAAGTGCTATGTACAGGGTGGCCGTGGTGCCAAGTTGCTTGCTTCCTGGAGTGAGGGAATGGCAGAAGCGGCTGTGGTGGGTGGGCAATGGAAACCATAGTCTGCTGGCCGGGGCGGGTACCTCTGCTCCTTAACAACCAAGACCCGGTCCTTCAGGCGATTTAAAGCAGCAGCAGGGGTGCTGGCCAGCATTGGGGAGACCTCATTCAGAAAACTGCTGGACCTGGCGGCCCCCATCCCCCCTTCGCAAAGAAGGAAGAATGCCAAGAAGCAGGGGCAGAACCCAGGGGCGTAAGGAGGGTGGCTCCGGTGAAGCTCAAGCTCAGGGAGCTGAGAAGAGAGGGCCCCCTTTCTTCCTTCCTTCACTGCGCCAGTCACTGGGGAATTGGTGATGCATCTGAGCAATTAACACCCCCAGGCAACGACCATGTACCTTCTCCTAGCAATGAGTATGTAACCCCCTGGCAACGAACATGTAACTTTCCCTAACAAATGGCATTAATCATCCACTTGGCAACAACAATTTAATTCCCCTGGCAACAAGCACATAACTTGTCCTAGCAACAAGCATGTAACTGACCCCACTGTCAACAAGCATATAACCCCCACTGGAAACAAGCATGTAAACACCCCTGGCATTAAGTATGTAACTTCCCTTGTCTACAAGCATGTACCAACCCTATGACATAAAGCAAGAAACTCCTGGCAATGAGCAAGGAAAACCCTGGCAATGAGCATGTAACCCCATAGCAACTAGCACGTAGGTAAGCTGTACTTCAGGGGCATTATGTGTTTAAGCGGCACTACTGGTGGGTGAAATGTGTGTAAGTGGCAATACAGGGGGCGTGATATTTGTAAGCAACATTAGTAGGGGCATTATGTGTGTAAGTGGCACTACAGGGGGGCATAATATGTGTAAGAGGCACTACTTGGAGTATTATGTGTGTGAGTGGCACTGCAGGGGTGCATTATATGTGTAAGTGACAGGGGATATAGTTACTTTGGACCCTATTCTGGTTACGGCGGCCGTGCGTACGTACGTTCCGTATCAGCGTACGTTTGCCGTACGCGGCCGTTGAGCGAAAGTCCACCCACAAAACAGCCGCATACGTACGGGCACAAACACCGACAAAGGGGAGTGGCGTACAATTGAGCGTACGCCAACGTACACGGACGGATCACCCCTTAGACTCCGACAACTGGCGTACAACAGAGCGTACTCCACCGTTTACGGACATCTCTCGTCCGTCTTCCCACCGACTTCTTGCGGCTATCTGAGCGTACGCCACCGTGCACGGACGGGTCTCTATTGTTTTCAATGGAAAACTCAGCGTATGTCACCGCTCGTGAGAGTGAGCGTACGTCCGTGCACGCTGGCATACCCTTCACATATATGGCCCTCATAATCTAGCCTTTCAACTATGATTAAGACAATTAAAAGAATTATTCTATTTGTTAATCAATTATTGTTTTCTATTACCTCAATTGTCTACCTTCATGAACAGCCTAAAAATAATACATTTTAACCCTCCTTACATGTATATATTTTATGTTCTAAGGTTGCATTTTAATCACTATCTTTGGGCCTTATTGTGGTTGGTGCGGCCGGGCCGTACGCGCACGTTCCGGGGTTTTTCATGATCTGCGCATGCGTACAATCGCCAATGCGCAGGCGCGAACACTCCACAACGCTTACGGACGGGTCTCTCCGTGCGAAAAAACCTGTACGCGAGAGTACGGGCATTGGGGGCGGCATAGGGGCGTGTTGAGGGGAGCGGCCGAAATAATGAGGGAAAATGGGCGTAAACATGGGCGTACACGGGGGTGTGCACCAAAAATGAACGGTGCTACTACCGCACGATCGCCTAAAGCACCGTTCATTTCGGACACAAAACAGGCGGCCGCCAACCGCCACCTCAGACCACCCCTACAGATACCGCATGCCAGCGTGCGCCTGGGTTTGCTAATTTACGCTGATTACTACTCAAACACATACACCTGAATGTAATAAGCAATGCTGCAGTCTATTAAGTCCAAACCATGATTTCACTACCTGCAAGCCACACACAGCACTCAAACACATTGGAAGCTTATCTTTCTATACTTCTCTACATTTAAAGGTTTGTTTAATTTAAGGTAAGAATCTTTTTAAGACCTGCTTATATATGCTAAGGTAGGTATTTGGTAAACAGTTATACACATTCACTACGTGCTTTCATAGACTTTACACAGTAGCACACTCAATCTACACAAGTCGACATGTGTCAACGTGTTCACTCTAATACAAACATAGGTTTTGTATTTATGATACAATAACATAAACCACATCTAACACCTACAAAGGATGTTTCAGCAATGTTTTAAGCCCATGCCCACTATTTTGCACATTAATTAATTCAATCAATTAATTAATTTTCTTAATTATAGTTGAAAGGCAAGATTTGCAGGTCCATACATGTGAAGGGTATGCCAGCGTACACGGACGTACGCTCACTCTCACGAGCGGTGACATAAGCTGAGTTTTCCATTGAAAACAATAGGGACCCGTCCGTGCAAGCTGGCGTACGCTCAGATAGCCGCAAGAAGTCGGTGGGAAGACGGACGAGAGACGTCCGTAAACGGTGGCGTACGCTCTGTTGTACGCCAGTTGTCGGAGTGTAAGGGCTGGTCCGTCCGTGTACGTTGGCGTACGCTCAATTGTACGCCACTCCCCTTCGACGTTGTTTCTGGCCGTACGTATGCGGCTGAGTTGTGGGTGGACTTAACCCCAACGGCCGCGTATGGAGAGCGTACGCTAATATGGAACGTACGCACGTTTGGCCGCACCGATCAGAATAACCTCCTATGTGTCCCCACATAGCAATTTTCTTTTAAATAAAGTTATGGTAGTGTTTGTGTGTATGTACTAAATTATGTTCATAATTAGTGTTTTCCGAATTTTTATTTATGCATTTTCACTATGTGTAATTTAACTATAAAACACACACATTCACACATCAATCGTTACCCCTCACCTCAAATTACAAATATAAGTGACATTACACATCTGTATGTACCTGCCCTTACAAACCCTCAAATATATTTATGAATAACAACACAGGAAACTTCTAACTGTAAAAAAAACTTTTATTTTTTTTAAACAACAATTTAAAACTAAAAAAAAAGATTAAATGAGGGCCTCCAGTTGTCCAAAAAGAATGGAGAGATATAGGAGGGTCAGGAAGATTTCCCTCATTATCCGGTCCACCTCCTCCTGGTGCTGTTCAGTGTCTGTAGTGAAGGGAAAAAAACATTATATTTAATATATAATATACACAAATGTTTGTTGTATTTGTATATACTAAGAAGTTGTGAGTTAAGTGTGAAGGCCACATACATTTTTAAACTACATTGAAGATGGGTCTGCTGTAAACACTGTACTAAAAAATAATATGTTAACACACACATACTGTACATAGTAAATGACATTAATTAAATTACTCCTTCTTGGATGAATGTATGCTGTATCCCAATTGGTAGTTTTGTTTTGGGGGACTCACCTCTAACCTCACAATTAGGCTGAGCTATTTAAGGGTTATGACATTGTTGCGGCTTAAGCACTACTTACTATTTTAAATTTAGGACATTGCTGTTCAAATTATAGGCCTAAAGCTATGTTTGTAAAGCATGCATCCGCATGGCCTCACACACTATTAACAAAACAATCTATAAATTAATGTTGCACATCATGCTGGGAAGTGGAGTTACACAACACCTGGACCCACATAACTACAACACGACTAATGTCGGATATCTCATTGGATGTACTGTTATGTCAATTATTTAAGGGGTGAGGCATGGCCACACTCAAGAAAACCACCAAGGGGACCCTTGTTCCTGGAGAAGAACAGGCCACACCTCATGGTCGACCTGCAGTGATATGTTGCAAATAATGATGATGTTGGATACACATATGTGGTTGTTGTGATTGTTTATGTGTAGAAATGTGTAGGTAAACATTAGGCACATTATTTACTTACGGCTAGATGAGACATCCTGCTCGCCGCTGGTTGGGTGTCCGGTGGTTGGGGGGGTCAGGAGCAAGGGGGATGGGATTGGTTTTGGGATAGAGGCAGTGGGTTGGAGTGGGGATTGGAGAGGTTTGGGTGTGGGTGGTGGGGAGGTGTAGGGGGGGTTGGAAATGGGGTGGAGAGGGGGTAGGGGTGTGGGTGGGGGTAGGGGAGTGGCTGGTGGAAGGGGAGGTTGATATGGGGTGGGCTCCAGCAGGCCCCAATGTTTCCTCCTCATCATCATCTTCCTCCTCAGTGCCTTCCTCTGCCTCCTCTTCCTCCTCAGGCCCTTCCTCCGCCTCCTCTTCCTCCTCAGGCCCTTCCTCCGCCTCCACTTCCTCCTCCCGGGCTGCCTCCTCCCGGGCTTCCATGCGTGCCCTTGCGCGTGCTGAAATGTTCATGTTGATAGCATAGCAATCGAAGGTTGGGTTTCATAAATTTGGGGGATAGAAAAACTCACATTAGTCATGCTCATAACCTTACAAATTATCATTGCAGCTATATTTAATAAATTTAACAAGCTAACTAAATTATATGCTACACCCAAAAACAGAGGGATTACATATACCCCCCCATATACACCCCATATACCCCCCCATATACACCCCCACATACTCATGTACATGTTTTCAAACTACAGAACTCATTGCTACGAAACGCGAAAATATTTGTAAATTATATACTTACAGCGGGCAATATGGCGCCGTATGCTACATAGCAGGTTTGGCTGCTTCCGCCGCAAGTCTGACCAGCGCCACTCCACCTGGCCCAGGCTTCTGCAGACGCCGGTCCGGGCGTAGATTAAGAGGCGGGCAGCATTATATGCCCGCCGCTTCTCCCTGTTGGAGACATATGGGCCCCTGGGCCCCAGGCGCCGGTCCATCACCTCAACCAAGGCCACCAGCTCCTGGATGGAAAAGGAGTTAGCCCTGGTTGAAGACATATTGGCAATGGCGCAGTTATTAATTGCAGCTACATATATAACTTTGGGTGGTTGCTGATTGGTCTAAAAGCGAGTTTTTTTATTAATAACTTTATCAATCCATCTTGCATTAACAATATGTATGCGAATAAAAAATTACGCCGATCGTTCCGATATGCACACCATAACATACATTATGCTTTCAATGTAGAGACGTACTGTATATACAGTGTGCGAAAAATAATACACGCAACCATCTACTAATACATACGCTGATAACAAGGCACATACAACATGTTGGTGTATGACACATTTATCCTCATAACAAATGTAGGGAAAGCATTGTTATGTTGTATGTTTATACATTTGTGTTAAAAAGCATACATGTACTCCCAACAGAGACCACCTGAAAACACTCATCAATGGAATAACATGTGCACACATTTCACCATGTAGCACACAATGGTCAACAACCTGTGCATGTGCATGTACAGGTGAATGCTCAGGTGCGTTGAGGCCAGCGTAATTTCCGCGGTCATAAACGTGGAAATTATCGGCGGGAAAAACGGCGAAAATTAGCTACTACATTGCGGTAAAAATATATGCCCCCTTGATCCAGGCGGGAAATTACCATATAAATATCCAGTCAGATGCTGGCCATAATTGCTGCAAACATGTCTGAGTCAGATGATTCCGCAGCTGAGGACACCCTACGAAGAGCACAAGCAGAATCCCTGCTTGAAAGTTTGAGGCAGAGGGAGCAGGAGCGGAGAAGGAGGGCCAAAGACCAAGGGGGCCCCTCACTAACAACGCCACCAGCTCCACAAGGGCCAAGCAACCAGCCACAACAACAGGTAGCATCTCTCCAAACATGTGAGACCCAGCAGGTGCATGGGGAGAGAACTGGGGCCACCAGAAAACGACCTGCACCATCTAGGCCGAGTACTGAGCAGGATACCACCACCAAAAAAAGAAACCCTGAATTTCTAGAGGCAGAATTGAGCATTTTAGTTCCCAGGGCACGAGAATGGATAGAATTGCCAACCAGGAAGCCGGGTGCCAGTGCAAGAAAAAACCTTTGGGAGAAGATCACAGAGGAAGTGAACCAGGTGTCAAAAGTGTAAAGAAAGAAAGTGAAGAAAAGGCAAGTGTGTTGCTCCACCTGATAATGTCATATGTGTGTGCATATGTTACATGTATGTTTTGATAGTAATAGGAAGGTGTGTTTGTAGATATTGCTATACTTCAATGTCACATGTGAACACAACGATGTCTAATAACCCACATTTATATATGAAACATGCACCATTGGTGTGATGTGAGGTCATGGGCACACTTCTGCTCATGTGAAGTATGTGATGGGACAACAGAAAGTGTGTAGTTGTTAAAGAGTTGTAGTAAAAAGTTCCAGATGATGCTACTGAAACAATGATGTCAAAACTGTGCACATGTAGCTGGTGTGAAACTACACATCCCAGCATGTCTTCCCATAGTTAAATAACTCCATATTATCCACACTGTCAAGCTATGGTGGGATGTGTAGTTTCACTACAGGTGGAGGTACATAATTTGTCCAGGGATGATGTTATTTCTGCATAGTAATATATGTATGTGCATTTAGTGGGCTAATGAATTAGATGAGACACTGAAATGCCTCATAATGGAGACATGAATGTGTGTGTGGGAAACATAAGCACCAAAAACATAAGGTCACCCACACTAGGAAATGTAACGTAGTCATGATGTTCACTAGCACAGTGGTGCACATATCTCATGGTGATATTTGTATGTTTTCACTTGTAGGTGGTCAGACTTTAAAACTACACTGAAGAGGAAGATGACTGACCGGTACAACCACAGCATGTCCACCGGGAGGGGGCCTATCCCAGAGAACTTGGAATATACCCCCCTGGAGGAGGAGGCCTTGGATGTAATTGATGTTGCTGAGGTCAGGGGGATATCCAATATGGATAGTGAGCTCCCGGTGGAGGTTTTTGCTTCTTTTGTTGGTAAGTCACAGTAATGCATTGTATTTGGTTAGTGAGATTTTTTTGTGTATGTGATGGTGACATTGTTTAAAATGATTATCCTAATAGAACAGGGCCGGTGCAAGGCACCGGAGCGCCCCAGGCGAGTCGGGGTGGGGACGCCCCGGTGCCGGGGGGAGGGAGGGGGGGTGGTACCTGTGTAAAAAAATTGCTGCCCCGGCGTCCCTGCAGTGCTGGGGCGGTCAGGGGTGTCCGTGCCGTAGGGGTACCTGCGGCGCCGTCATGTGTATAAAGCTGTGTATAGCGCTAGTTATTTGCTATTCACTACAGGGACCCCGCCGGCCGCAGCCAGCTTTATACACATGACGGCGCCGCAGGTACCCCTACGGCACGGACACCCCTGACCGCCCCAGCACTGCAGGGACGCCGGGGAAGCAATTTTTTTACACAGTTCGCTGGGGGTGAGGGGCGAACTGCCGCCCTCCAGGTGCCGGCGCCCTAGGCAAATGCCTAGAGCTGCCTAGTGGTGGCGCCGGCCCTGTAATAGAAGCAGAACCAGCTGATCAACCGGCAGCATCTTCCTCTTCAGAGCCACAGGTGGAGCAAGTGGTCCAGCCTCCACCAACACGCCACCTCCCGCCACAGGCCACATCTGATGCCATGTGGATCGAGATGCTGGACCAGATCCAGCAGCAAGGGTTGGAGGCTGCAGGCCGTCACCAGCAGTGTGTGCAATTCATGGGGGATTGGAAGGAGAGCAACACCCAGCATATTGAGGCCATGCAACGCCAGACTGACATTCTGGCGGCTGGCATGCAAAGCATTGCCCAACGACTCAGCCGCCAGAATGACATTCTGGCTGAGCTGCTGACCACCGCCAGGTCCCTAAGGGACAATCCCCCATCTGCTGGGCCACCCCAAGCTGCTCCCCAATCTTCCACCTCTGCTGACCCTCCTGTGTCCACTAGGGGAAGAGGGCGCAAGCCTTCAGTGCCAAAGGGCCCTGTCCCCAAGGCCCCATCCAAAAAGGGGAAAAAAAGGCCAAAAGAATGACACCTGGTTCACTTCCTTTGGGTTTGGACCCCAAATTTTTAAATTGCACTAGACATCCACTTCCTGAGTTGGCCATCTATCCATTTTCGTGCCATGGGCATTAAAGTCCTTATTTTGACCTCTAGAAATGCAGGTTTTATTTTTGGTGGTGTGTATCATGCTTAGTATTCTCCCTGGTTGTTGCAGGTCATATTCTGGTGACCACATTTCTCTCACCATTGCATTTGCAGGGTAACACATGTTTGGAGATATGCAACCTGTTGTTGTTGTTGATTGTTATTTTTGACAATATGTTATATTTAATTATTCGTTCTGATTTTAAATTGTGAACTAAGCTGTGATGCTGAACAGCAAATACATTTATTTTAAGAATTAAAACACAATTGTTGTATGTGTAATTTCTTGTGTGAAACAAATAATACATTTATGTGTACTTACTGACCAGGGTATTTCTGTGCATTTATTGAAATGTTGTAGAAGTTTCCTATGTGTAACCCTCTCCATGGCCATTCACATGTTCTTATCCAACTTTTCCCAGCTAAATAGTTTGTGTCAGCACATGTGCAGAGCAACTTAATAGGTGAGAAAGCAGTTTCTGTGCAGGTGAGGGAACTCCAACATTAGTAGGTAAAAGCAGGTCCAGAACAATGATCTCGTCATGGAGTGGGTGAGGTAGGCAAACAGGGATCACAATGTACATTTGTGTAGGAATGCATATGTGTCCTCCCTAAAAAAACAGTAATGTCTTGGTACAGGTATGTTAAAGATGTGTGAGTCGAGCAAACATGATGAAATTGCTTGTGAACAAAGATGTTAACACATTTTCATAAAAATTATTTCTCAGTGTCATAAGCAGATGTAGGAATCCTTTGTTAAAGAGATGTGATTGCAATAATGTGATTGGTGACATTTTACATCCAGAGTGTAGTAAAATTTAATTCATAGCAGAGCAGAAAGTGGTACATTAATGTATTTTGGGTGCTATACAAAGATTGTGTGCAAAATAGTGGGCATGGGCTGAAAACATTGCAGAAACATCCTTTGTAGGTGTTAGATGTGGTTTATGTATTTGTATCATAAATACAAAACATATGTTTGTATTAGAGTGAAAAGGTTGACACATGTCGACTTGTGTAGATTGAGTGTGCTGCTGTTTAAAGTATATGAAAACACTTTCTGAATGTGTGTAAATGGTTTCCAAATAACTACCTTGGCATATATAAGCTGGTAGGTAGAAAGATATGCTTCCAATGTGTTTGAGGGCTGTGTGTGGCATGCAGGTAGTGAAATAATGGTTTGGACTTAATAGACTGCAGCATTGCTTATTACATTCAGGTGTATGTGTTTGAGTAGTAATCAGCGTTAATTAGCAGACCCAGGCGTCCGCTCTCATGCGGTATCTGTAGGGGTGGTCTGAGGTGGCGGTTGGCGTCCGCCTGTTTTGTGTCCGAAATGAACGTTGCTTTCTCTGATCGAGCGGTAGTAGCAGCGTACATTTTTTGTGCACACCCCCGTGTACGCCCATGCGTACGCCCAGTTTCCCTCATTATTTTGGACGCTCCCCTCAACACGCCCCTATGCTGCCCACAGTGACCCTACTCTTGCGGACAGGTTTTTTCGCACGGAAAGACCCGTCCGTGAGCGTTGTGGAGTCGTCGCGTCTGCGCATTGCGGAAGGTACGCATGCGCAGATAAAAAAAAAAACAGGAACGTACGCCTACGGCCCAGCCGCCCGAACCAGAATAACCTCCATAGTTACATAGTAGTTGAGGCTGAATAAAGACTTGCGTCCATCGAGTTCAACCTTGGGTTTTAGCAAATATGATCTATTAGCTTCATCCCTTGTAATACGTAGTGTATTCTGATACTTTAAAGACAGACTATGATTATTGTTTGTACCCCTGGGTGTTTTTATCCAATAGATGTTTGCAGGGCCGGTGCAAGCCTCCCCCTGCCCCAGGCAAATCCTCCGCGAGCCGCCCGATGCACCCCCCCCCCACGTGCTTCGGGGGGGGGGGGGGGGGGGCGATACTGCGGCGGGCACTCATGCTCCGGGGGGGGGGGGGAGGGTTTGTGGGGGATACTACAGCGGGCGCGCGCACTGTGGGGGGGGGGTGCGGGCAATACTGGGAAGGCAGCGTTGATTCACAGGCAGGTTCGGGGGTGGGGGAAGAGGGAAGCCCTCTGTCTTACCTGCTCCCCGCTCCCAGCTTTCAATGGTACCTCTATGGTACCTCTCGGCGGCTCATTACCGCCCTCCAGTGGCCGGCGCCCTAGGCAAATGCCTAGTCCTGCCTAGTGGTGGCGCCGGCCCTGGATGTTTGTCCAACCTTATTTTAAAGATATTTATTGTACCACCTCACCAGGAGGAGAGTTCCTAAGGGAACAAAATCTTCTTTTCTCAAATCTAAACTAATTCCCACGTGTCCTAGAGTCCTTCCTTACAGTAAAAATGGAGCCTGACAGTTCCTTATCTGCTTCAAAAAAATGCTCAAACTTAGGGGTCCACCCTATGTAAAGCACTTGCTCATTTGAGTGCATTGCTGCCCAGAGTTCGACATGATTAAGTTTCAGAGTAATCCTCATTTATCGCCCCCCTGGAGATGGAAAGCTATATCTACTTGCAAACACTGTTGCTGGTCTAGTTCTTCAGTACCAAAGATGGCTCATCCTCAGGTATTTCAATGCATGGGTGGATGACGAGCTCTCACACTTTGGCCAAGACCTTCTGTGCACAATGAATGGCATGGGCTTCACACAAGTCATTCCTTTTGCCACACATTAAAGTGGTCACATGCTAGATCTTGTTTTTCAGATTGGATTACATGTCACTGACCTTAAAATAAACCCAGTCACGTGGTCAGGCCACCACTCCCTTTGGTTCTCAATTGCACCCCCTCAAAATAGATATTTGCCAAAAGAGCTGACTAGGTATCATCCAAGGAGGGTGTGACTCCACAAGCTTTTGCAGCAAATCTGGATCTCTCTGCATTACTGGGAGCTTGAGAAGATCCCTGTTCCCTAGTCCTTAACTATAATAGGGATATGAAATTGATAGTACAGCCCCAGTGTGTATACAACATCTCAAACCACATACATAAGCTCCCTGGTTTGAAAGCAGTCTTAATAAGCTCAAGAAAAGGGGGCATAGAATTGAAAGACAATGGAGGAAGACTAACCTTTTGGAGGACAATATAAAACTAACAAAGCATATTGAGGAATATCAAACAACAATAACCCATAAGAAGTCAGGGTTCCTGTCAACTGAGATCATGGCAGCAAACAATAGGCCTGCTCAACTTTTCCACACAGTGCAAAGGCTTTGCAAGTCAGCATGCCTGCAGCATGAATGCGAGCATGCGTGAAACACTCTCCCAGGTAAGATGTAATGAGTTTGCTAATTCTTTTCAGCTAAAATATCTGCCATCAGGGCTGGAATCTCCACAGTGCCTTCAGATGAGTGCCCAACTATCAAGACTTACAATGTAAGCCACATATCCTCATTGACCAGCTTTGACCCAATGGATGTAAAGGACATTGCTGAAATTGTCTGAACTTAGCGTCCCACTTCCTGTGAACTGGACCCTGCCCCAACCAAGCTCCTAATAGGGTGTATGGATATAATTGGCCTTGTCTTTGCAAGAATTGTTCAATGCTTTTTGCAGACAGGAAGTTTTCCTCAACCCCTAAATTAAGCAATTGTTAGAGCTCTTAAAAAACCTAATTTACTTCCAGACTGTATGACCAACTACCGACCAGTAGCAAACATTTCTTTTCTAGGAAAAAAAACATGAAAAAGTGGTTGCAAATCAACTGGAAGCTCGCCTGATAACTCATGATATGTATGATCCATTCCAGTCAGGATTCTGGAGAAGACATAGCACTGAAACAGCCCTGGTATATGTGCTAAACAATCTTCTGAAGGCAAGAGACATAGGTCACTGTTCAATATTAATCCTTCTGGATCTCTCTGCATCATTTGATACTGTGGACCATGGGCTTCTGATTGAGCTCCTGAAAAATTTCTGTGGACAGAATGGCACAGTACTAGGCTGGTTTAGATCATTTCTTGCTGGAAAGTCACAGAGAGTGTCATCTGGAGTATACTCATCTTCATCCATGCTACTGCCATGTGGTGTCTCTCAAGGTACTATTTTATCCCCCATGCGTTCTGCAATGTACATGCTGCCACTGGTTGAAATTAGGCGCCATGGCCTTGTCTACCACTGCTATGCAGATATTGCTATACACAACTGTACTTGTCCTTTGTTCCGGGCACTGAAAACCCAATAACAACTCTAAATGGTTATCTAGCTGAGCTCCAGGAATGGATGAGTGCCAGTTGGCTGAGACTGAATCCTGATAAAACAGAGATCCTTATGATAGGACCTCAACATCAAAGGACAAGACTGCAGGATAGCCACCCAACTGGACTGACATTGGAGTACAGAATTACAAAACTCTGATCATGTGCGGAATCTTTGGGTGGTACTGAATGATGGCTTGACACTTAAACATCAAGGGCCTTATTTTGGTTCATTCTTTCTGACAAAATCCTTCTTAGATGGACAAAACCATGTGCACTGCAGGGGGGGCAGATGTAAAATGTGCAGAGAGAATTAGATTTGGGTGAGTTATTTTCTTTCTGTGCAGGGTAAATACTGGCTGCTTTATTTTTACACTGCAATATAGATCTCACTTTGAAGTAAAACCCCACCCAAATCTAATTCTCTCTGCACATGTTACATCTGCCCCACCTGCAGTGCACATGGTTTTGCCCATCTAAGAAGGATTTTGTCAGAAAGAATGAACCAAAATAAGGCCCCAAATATCAGACACAATCAAATCCTTATTCTTTCATCTGAGGAACATAGCAAGAATCAAACACTTAATCCCCTCTTAAGGTCTGCCAAAATTCATACATGCATTTGCATCATCTCGTTTGGGCCCTCTACCTTGGTCTACCAGCAAAAGTACTACACCGATTACAGCTGGTACAAAACACAGATGCCAGGCTGTTGATCAACCAGACCTGTTCTAGCTACAGAACTTCCATTCTCTACTACCTTAACTGGCTTCCCATAAATTGGCAAATTATTTTCAAGATCAACTTACTGAGTTTCAAAGAAATACATGACCAAGGCCCAAGGTACCTGAAGCAGCTCTGATTCCATACTGTCCCACCTGATTACTGCGATCTGTAGATGAAGGACTTTTAGCAGTACCTAGGAGCTCCCGGTATTTATCTGGGGATTGAGCTTTTAGCCATGCAACTGTGACTTTATGGAACTCACTTCCCCGCACAGTTCAAGAAGCCCCCACTCTAGAATGCAAGTATTGTTTATGAAAAGCTTTTCTGTACTTCATTGTTTCTGTACTACATCTATTACATTCATTCTATCTGTTAAACGCCTTGAGTCCTATTGGAGAAAAAGCGCTAAATAAATGAAATTATGGTACTTGTTTCCTAGCACGGCGCCCATCGCATCGCAGACCATAAGGCATACGATGGTATGCAATGTTACGCAATGGCAGCCGATGTTATACAATTTTAAATTGTATACCATCGCATTGTATGCAATATACAATGGTATACGATTTAAAATTGTATAAGCACCCTAATGGGTGTTTTCAATGTTAAATGTGCCCCCTATAAGATAATTAATTGTATAAGCACCGTAATGGGTGCTTACTATGTTGTCCTACCTGTACAAAGTAGCACATCATTAAGGAGTGTCATTCTGCAGAAAGCCCCATGCCGCTCCCCCTCTCTGTAACTCCCTCCAACTGGCATCGACAAGTGGGTATGCACTTGCTGATGCCGCATCTGTACCAGATCCCTGCTGCCACCAATACCTCTGGGTGCACACATTGGGCCTCATTTAGCATGGCTCACTAAGCAGCATACATACACTGCTTAGCTAGCCCATAAACACCACCTCGCAAAATCCCCCCCCCCCCGCCACTGAATTCCCTCTGTACGATGGGAGGACATGTAAGTGAACACATCCCTTCGCATGCGGCCACAGGGGAGAGATATAATTTGATGGGCGTTGACTATTGAATGATTTCTCTCTCCTTCGGAAATTAAAGTCAGTCTAAACTGATTTTTATTTCGGTCGGAGTCCGCCAAAGAGGTTGTGGGCGCTGACGCATGTGACGTCAGCCACCTATCCCCAGCAGACAATGTCCCCCCTGCGTTTCCAGGGGAATGCCTAGTGTTTTCATAAGGACGCCCATAAAATGCTGGGCGTTCCCCTGCCTGTCCTCTACCAGTGAAAACACCTTGGCGACTGTAATAGTCACCGAAGGTGTTCAAACAGTGGCACTGCACATGTGTATAATTGCCCATATGCATAGCAGCACCGTTGGTCCCTAATTCGAATATGCTGGGGACCAAATTATAATTCCTCAGAGAAAACCGCTATATTGTTGCAGCTGAGAATTGTGTCAAGAGAGAGGGGTCTCTATTGGCATCATAAACCTACCACAGTCTTGGGAGTGCTCTCTATTCATCTCCCCCCTACACTGGGCGAATTCACAGATTAGAGCTCACCATATTGAGACTACAGAGTGTCCACCATCACCATTCCACCCAAAACCGCCTGCTGATTTTTCAAACACCACAGCGAGTGTTCGGTCTGGCGGGCAAGTGAGTACAGCTCCCATTCATGCTCCTAAACAGCGCTTAATGTCATCACTGTAAATAGTGTGCAGTCCACTATATGGTGCAGATATGGCCTTTGTCATCACCTGCCGATCCCCAGCTTTGACGGACAGCAGTGGATGCAGTTTGCTACTTATGCCCCACAGAGCCGACCGGCCACCAGCCGTCCGTCATATGGGCGGTGGACACGGTTCCCGACCGTTGCGATCAGAGCCCTAAAGGCTCACTCCAGAGGTATAGTCAAGAACCCACTGTGCTGTCTGGATAAGAACCAACTTTTGGCTGGAATTGTCTGCTATATTGGAGTCCGGTACTTGTTTCCTAGCACGGTGCCCATTGTATATGCGATGCTGCGCGATGTTGTACAATAAAAAATTGTATGGCTCATATACATTATTCAACACAATAGTATACCCCCCTTATACTTGTCCCTTAAACATTATGCCACACGGAATGAGCCAATATTCACCTTATGTGACACACAATGAGCCAAAATTCAAATGAAATGAGCCAAAAATCACGTTATACCACCCGGATGGAGCAAAAAGTCACATTAAGGTGCCCATACATGAAGCGATGTGCTCTGTGCGTTATGAACTAGATCACATTGCTTCTAGTACAAAACGTATGCGATGCGCTAAAGCAGCATCGTTTTGAAATAGAGGCAATGCGATCTAGTTCAGGAAGTATGTGCAGCACATACTTTTGGGGGGGACCGCCCATCGCCTTGCAAAACAGGATCCCTCTGTGTATGGCCACCTTTGTGCCAAAATGAAAGGGTCAAAATTCCCATCCTGGTACCCAGACTGAGCCCAAATTTCCATCCTGGTACTCGGACTGAGCCAAAATTCCCATCCTGGTACTCGGACTGAGCCAAAATACCCATCCTGGTAACCGGACTGAGGCAAAATTCACATGCTAATACACGGACTGAGACAAAATTCACATCATGCGACCCGGATTGAGCCAAAATTCACGTCACGCCACCCAGATTGAGAAAAAAAATCATGTCATGCCACCCAGATTGATCCACACTTTACATAAAGTCACACAGATTGAGCCAAAATTTGTAGAAGCAGGGGCACAGGCACGCATAGGTACATACAAGCAGGGACAGGGGCACACATGGGCAGGGACAGTGGCACATATGGGCAGGGGCACACATGGGCGGGGACAGAGGAATGCAGGGGCACATGGCAGGGATGGGATCAGATGGGCAGGGACAGAGGCACATATGGGCAGGGGCACACATGGTCATTGACAGAGGAACATATGGGTAGGGGAACACATTGGCAGGTGCACACATAGCAGGGACAGAGGAACACATGGGTAGGGGCACACATGGCAGGGAAAGAGGCACACATGGGCAGGGGCATACCTTATCAGGAACAGAGGAACACATAAGTAGGGGCACACATGGTAGAGCAGAGGTACATACAGGCAGGCTTAATTTGCTGTAGGACTGCCTAGTTTACTTCCAGGTGCATGGGACAAAGCAGGACACTCTCTGTTGTCACTACAGGCAGCACTCTCTGCCCAGCTATCTGTCCTCTGTGCCCAGCGTTAAGACTGTCAGTAGCTGTGAGGCGCCCTCACTGAGGCAATGTGTACACAGCCGTCGCTGGTGGATACTGTGCTGGGCTGCGGCAGGTTGGCGGGGATGAGGCAAGAGTCTCGGCTTACAAAAGTCCTCTGGAGCTTCTCATGCTGGTGCCGGCTCTTGCTTACGACGTTCCCGGCGTCTGTGCCTGGCCGCCGCTAATTGTTGCCGCTGGAATGCAGGGCAGGCGGGCTGACAGGCTTGCGGGGATGGCTTCCGGCCAGAATGTCCTGTCAGTCGTGTGAGAGACACAGGTGCCGCTGGGCCGGAAAGGAAGGGGTTCCGCATCCACCCGTTCACTGCTGGCCACTGTCGAGCACTGTCTACGACCATCTCTGGTCGCAGATGAAAACGGGACACTGAGCAATATGATTGCTGAGCAATATATTGCCAGTAATCATATTGCCCCGTGTGTACACACCTTTAGAGATACTATACTTGCTAAAGTGCTGGAAAATGGTGCTGATGATTCAGTGTAAATATGGGATGCCAATCCCGGGGCATTTTTTCAATCCCGGGATTTAAAAATGCTCAATCCCGGGATTGGCATCCCTATGTCCCATAGCCATCCCCACACCGGCCGACCCGCACATTTACTTACATTAGCGAGTGGGCGGATGGCCGGGAGCTTAGCAGACAGCAGGAGGAGGCAGGTGGGCGGGCAGAGGAGAAGAGGCAGGCAGGCGGGCGGAGGAGAGTGCTCAGACGCTGCTGCATGCGCAGTCTAATCCTGAAATCACGGGATTGAAATCCTGGACTTTTTGAGGCCAAACCCCGGGATTGGCCACCCTTGTGTAAATGGGGGTATGGGTGAAAACCGGACCCGGACAAAACCCCCGGACCGCCGGACCGGACATCAAACTCTGCATTTTGTAGCTTGTAGCCTCCGGTCCGGGTGGTGTCCTGTCCGGGGGGCTGCCTGTCACACCTGTCACCAGGTAGAGGAGGAGGGGTAGAATAAAGCCTCCCTGTATGGTCTGGGCATGTAGCAAAAACCGGACGGTCCGGACCACCCGGGGAGGCTGTAATCTCCCCTCCCCCATGTCCCTGTTGATAGCTATCACAGGGACCCCCCGGACAAGACACCCCCCGGACAGGACACCCCCCGGACCGGACCCTACAAGCTCCGGACTGCAGATTTTTATGTCCTGTCCGGCGGTCCGGAGTGTAGTCCGGGTCCGGTTTTTACATAGTCCCTGTAAATGGCCCTATGTATCATTCCTATCTTCCTCACCCTCCATGGCAGCCATTACTCTGGGTTATTTCCTCTTGCTCCTATGTTTAGACAGGTAGATTTGTCTCCGCCCACCTTGGGTATATATCCTCCCCTTCCTCCACACCCTGCAGTCTTTTTCCTGTCTCAAAGTTTTAGGATAGGTAGATAGGTTTTTTGTTTTGTGCCTGGGTTACCTCATTTGTTGCAGCTATTGTCCCTGCGTGGCCAGGCTGCGGGGTGGCTCCCCGGGGGAAGAGGCACTCATCAGGCTGCGTCCTGCGCTGTGTGCCTGGAACTGCTGCCAGATATCAGGCTGTGTCCTGTGGCATCCACTTTATTTGCCCCTCCATGCTGAGTCCATGCTGGCAGCGGTGCGGCGCTGGGATCAGGTGGCTCAGCGCTTCAGGCTGGAGGTGGGCGGAAGCAGTGAACTAGGCTGTGCCTCAGGCGGCTGGAACGCAAGGCGGATGTGTCGCTCGGGAGGCTGGAACGCAAGGTGGATGTGACGCGGCTGGCGTCCGGAAGGCGCTTCTGCGCATGTGCAGATGCCTAGTGCAGGATTTAAAAACGCTGGATCTTACACACTGTCAAAGCTTGTATGCTGATCGGAGTGTGAAGTCTGCAGATGGATCCTGTAAGCGTTTCTACCCCCCCTGAAGCTGAAACTGCCATGGAGAGGTAAGCCCTCAGTGAGGCACTTTTATTGCTACATGCTGTGCAAAGTTAGGGCAGTTAAGTGATAGGCTTTATCTATCTATTCTAGTGTGTCTAAAGCTTCTAAAAAAAAAGAAGTCTAAATCCAAGAATTTGTCCAGTACTTGTATGCTACGTGACAAGGATTTCCCTCCTGAAAAGGATGTCCATATATGCAAGGGCTGCAGGCAGCCGGCAGAGGCACAGTCTTTAACCATGCTCCAATTAATGGACTGGATGAAGAAATCCTTCGTTACTAAGGATGAGTTAAAGGATATGCAGGGGACTAAGAGAACTAGATCCCAAGTCAGCTTAGACTGTGGTGATGATGGCACAGATTCCTTGTTGTTGGTTCAAGATACAGATGATGATACTGGTGATGAATCTGGAGAGATTACTGAGAAGGAGAGATCATACAATCCAGATTTGGTTGATAATCTCCTGAAGTTTATTTACAAAGTTATGGACATTAAAGATAAGGAGGAAGTCCGTGATGTCCTGTTTGAAGACAGGGTTGTGAAAACCAGAAACTTCCCGGTGCATAAAGTACTTATGGACCTAATGGTTGGTCAGTTTCAGAAAGTGGACAGGAAGTCGAGTAACTTTAAAAGATCGGAACGGATGTTCCCAATCAAGGATGAAGCATTTGAAAAATTCTGTACTGTCCCTAAAGTTGATGCGGCGGTGGCCGAAGTTGTCTCAAAAACTACAATCCTTCTTGAGGATGGTGCTAGTCTCAAGGACAGTATGGATAAAAAAGCAGAGGGTGCACTGAAGAAAGTGCATGGTGCCTCAGCAGTATCCTTAAAAGCTGGGGTTGCTATGGTGTCAACCTCCAGGGCCTTAAGAGCATGGGGCTCATCCTTGGCCACTGATATTGAGGACAATGTGTCAAGACAATATTTGCAGAAAAGCTTGGGTGTCATGATGAAGGCCATTGATTTTTTGTGTGAAGCATCCCTGGATGTAGTAGAATACGCTGCTAAGTCCATGGCAGCAGGTGTGGCAGCAGGGCGGGCAGTATGGCTGCGCAGCTGGTCGGCAGATGCAAGTTCAAAAAATAGACTAGCCTCACTTCCCTATGAGGGGTCACTATTATTTGGAAATAAGTTGGAGTCAATTATCCAACGTATGACCTGTGGTAAATCGGCTAGATTGCCGCAAGATAAGAAGCAGAGATATCAGGGTCAGTCATCTAGAGACCAGTTCAAAGAAGCCAGGGCCTATAGGCCTGGTAGACAGTATGGTAGATTCTCTGGATCTACAAGACAGTCCTTTCGTCAGGCTTTCAGAAGGGGGTTCAAGAAATTCTGACAGCGAATACATAGGAGAGTCCATCCCAGTGGGAGGAAGACTGCTGAAGTTTGTCCACCAGTGGGAAAAGTCAGTACAGGACAAATGGGTCCTTTCAGTGCTAAAATATGGATACAGGCTGGAGTTCAAGCAAGTTCCAATAAGCAAGAGATTTCTGAAGTCAAGAGATCCTACAGATTCAGAAGAGATACAGGCCTTGAGACAAATAATCAAGGATCTGTTAAAATCCAGAGCGGTAGAACCAGTCCCTTCCGGAGAGAAAGGGGCCGGCTTTTACTCAAAAATGTTTTTGGTTCGGAAGCCATCAGGGGCATTTCGGACAATATTAGACCTCAGAGACTTAAACAGATACATTGTGGACAAAAAGTTTCAGATGGAAACTCTGAAATCCATAGTACAAGGCATAAAACAAGCAGATTTCATGGCATCGGTGGATCTGAAAGATGCTTACTTTCATGTACCCATTCACCCAAAGCACAGAAAGTTTCTCAGGCTTCATGTGTTAAATCAACACCTGCAGTTCACATGCCTCCCCTTTGGCCTATCATCTTCTCCAAGGATCTTCACAAAGGTCATAGTGAGTCTTGTAGCCTACATAAGGTTACAGGGGATAGCCATGTGGTCCTATCTGGACGATCTCCTAATCTGCGGAAGATCAGTGCTAGAAGTGGAACTAGCAGTCCAAAGAGCAATAGAAATTCTACAGTCACACGGCTGGTTGGTCAATCGAGACAAGAGCCATCTCAAACCCTGCCAGAACCTGCAGTTCTTGGGGGTGATGATAGATACTACCCAGTACACGATTTCTCTGTCCCAAGAGAGGTGCGTCAAGATCCAGGAGTTAGCTGCAGTAGTTCAGAATCAGACGAAGTCATCTCTGCGTCTAGTTCTTCGTCTTCTAGGGATGATGTCATCCACCATAGAAATAATCCCGTGGGCAAGGTGGCGGATGAGGACTCTGCAAGCAGAAGCTCTGGTTCTCAGGAGAGTGCATTTAGACCTAAATACCAATGTAAATTTAAGTCAAGGTGCAAGAGATTCTCTGGTATGGTGGCAAAGTCCATTCCTGAAACACAGAAACACTCCGCTATCTCAGCCTCACTACGTGACATTGACCACAGACGCAAGTTCCTATGGCTGGGGGGCACATATGCAAGAAGCAAGCTGTCAAGGCCTATGGTCCAAAATAGAACGCACTATGTCTTCCAACCAAAGGGAAATGCGAGCGGTAGTAAATGCAGTGCGTCACTTTCAGGATCAAGTAAAGCACAAACATCTAAGAATATTGTCGGACAACACCTCCGTAGTGGCATATGTCAACAGACAGGGCGGCACCAAAAGTCAAGCCCTGTTAGAAGAAGTCGCAAAAATACTGCCGTGGGCAGAGTCAAATCTGCTGTCACTGTCAGCTCTGCATGTTCCTGGAGAAAACAATACGCTGGCAGACTTCCTCAGCAGGGAACAAGTATGGCCAGGGGAATGGGAGTTAAATCAGCAGGTGTTCAAGGAAATAACACAAAGATTCGGGGTCCCTCAAATAGACCTTATGGCGACACACCTAAACAAGAAAGTCCAACGCTTCTTCTCAAGGTACCATCTTCCAGGGTCAGAAGGAGTCGATGTGTTCTCCCTAAAGTGGGAGTTCAAACTCGCCTATGTGTTTCCCCCATTCCCGATGATTTCTCGCATTCTGAAGAAGATACGGCAGGAACAAGCCACAGTGGTGATCATTCTCCCTTACTGGCCCCGGCGGAGCTGGTTCCCAACTGTCCTCAGGATGGTGGTGCAGGGGCCTTGGACTCTGCCAATGATCCCCGATCTACTGCATCAGGGTCCACTACTCCATCCAGACATCAAAACACTGAAATTGACTGCCTGGATGTTGAGCGGGCGATTCTGACAGAGAAAGGGGTGTCAGAGCAGGTGGCAGGCTTTCTGTTGAAAGCAAGGAAGGCAGTTTCTTCAAAAATATACCACAAGGTCTGGAAGAAATTTCTGTCCTGGGCTCAGTCGTACCCTGAAGATATTAGGTTTGGAACGCCTTGTGTGCTACAATTCCTCTATGATGGCTTTGTACTAGGTCTAGCGGCTTCTACCTTAAGAGTTCAGATTTCCGCTCTGTCTGTCCTCCTGGATAGGAGACTGTCAGATGATCCGCTCATCAAGCAATTCATACAAGCATTAAAGAGAGAACGTCCAAGACTTAAGGAACCTTTGGCTCCATGGGACTTGAATCTGGTTCTGAACGTCCTTATGTCTGCTCCCTTTGAACCATTGGACCAGGTATCTTTGAAGTACGTTACCTGGAAGGTCATCTTCTTAACAGCTATCACCTCTGCCAGGAGAGAGAGCGAACTTCAGGCACTGTGGTCAGAACAACCGTACCTAAATATCTTTCCTGATAAGATAGTGTTAAGAACAAATCCTGGTTTCTTACCAAAGGTAGTCTCAGGGTTTCACTTGAATCAAGAAGTGATCTTGCCAACTTTCTTTCCAAATCCAAAGGATGCTGAAGAAGAAAGATTGCATAAATTAGACGTTCACAGAGCAATCTCAGTCTATCTCCTGAGAGTAAGTGAGTTTCGGAAGGTGAAACAGCTCTTCATTCTCCACTCGGGACCGAGAAAAGGAGAAGCAGCCTCTAAAGGAACGATAGCCCGATGGATCAAGGAAGCTATCTCGTTTGCTTATAGAGAAAACAATATGGAAGCTCCAGAGAAGCAAAAGGCACACTCCACTAGGGCAGTCTCGACGTCGTGGGCCAACAGAGCGCTGCTCTCAGCGAAAGAAATATGTACCGCAGCTACATGGTCTTCCATTCATACTTTTTCCAATTATTATAATTTGGATGTATCTCCCGCCCACTTTGGGAAGGTGGTGCTCCAACAAGCTGTACTGTGATTATGTTTAATATATCCTTCTTGAGCATTATCTAGTTGTGTGGTTTTTTATTCATTATCCCTCCCTTATTATAGTTTTGCTTTGGTACATCCCAGAGTAATGGCTGCCATGGAGGGTGAGGAAGAAAGGATCTAATTATACTTACGATAATTCCGTTTCTTCCGATCCACTCCATGGCAGCCTAGAATTCCCCCCCCTGTAATTATCCTTTATATAGGAGACACTCGAAAGACTGCAGGGTGTGGAGGAAGGGGAGGATATATACCCAAGGTGGGCGGAGTCAAATCTACCTGTCTAAACATAGGAGCAAGAGGAAATAACCCAGAGTAATGGCTGCCATGGAGTGGATCGGAAGAAACGGAATTATCGTAAGTATAATAAGATCCTTTTTTTCTCAAAAATGTAACAGTGTAATGTGGGCTAGGTGAAATGAGGAAGAGAGGGAGATTGCTGTTATTTCAGGGAGTCTCCTGCAGAATGCAGGAGGGTAGGCAGCTATGCCCTTAAGGATGAAATACTGTACATCAGGGTTGCCGACTTTAAAAAAATCCTCTCCGGGAGAAGCCCTTGCATTACGAGTTTTGGGGGCGGGGCTTAACTGTGACGTCATTAAGCCCCTCCCCCATTACAGCAAATAACAGAAATAACTGATATCCATGGAGGGGGCGGGGCTAAAACGACACGATTGTGCCGTTTTAGCTCCGCCCCCTCCCCTGAGACCCGCGGATTGCGGCATATAAATGCCGCGATCGGGGGGCTCAGTGGGGGTCCCCCTGATTCCGGGAGGGTTGCCCACCCTTCCGGGGGCCGGGAGGAAGGACCCGATTTTCGGGAGACTCCCGCAAATTCCGGGAGGGTCGGCAACCCTGCTGTACATACATGCACAACTCACATAATTTCATATTTACAGAATTTATCCATAACAAACTGTTAGCCAGAAAAAGGATTCATGTACTCTATGGTGCTGTAATGCAAACAAGATTGGAAACCACTGGTTTATGGTTCTTCTACATGGGATTGCTCTAAAATACATGATGACACCCACATAGCAAGCCTGCCTGCCACTCTGCCGGACCAGTCACCAGACCAGAGCAGACAGCAGAGAGAGAGACCCCACACTTGTAAACCACGCCCCCTTCCGTTCTACGTCACTATACCACGTGACAGCGCTGCCATAGCGACAATGATGTAACCGCTTCTATTACAGTCATACACAATACTGTGTCTGACATTATACTACCGGCATCCGTAAGATTGCCGCCGTCTCACCTTGTCCTGTTACCGCCATTACGTGCTAGCACACATAGGACGCAACAGCGACACCCTAACCCTCTATTACGTTGTTGTTAAAGTTTTATCCAAGTAATTTCTGTCCTTTTCCGCGTGCGCGCGCTGTTGCAGGGGTAAGGTCACGCGCTGTCGTCTTCTCTGGTCGCCCGTCAGCCAATCCGTATAGGGAATGGATGTGAATGCGCGCGACCCGAATCGGTGTTGAGGAGGAGCCTCGTGATTGGCTGTCGCAGGTGTCAGTCGGTGGGCGGAGCCCATAGTTTACTACTTAAAGGTGTTATTCGAGACGGCAAGCCGCCATTTTGAGAAACTCCGTCGGAAGAGGCAGAAGGCCGGGAATTTTCTGGTTCTTAGACCAGAGAGGCCGGATGGTGAAATCCTCCCTCCAACGGATACTCAATAGCCATTGCTTTGCCAGAGAAAAGGAAGGAAATAAAAGAAGCTGCGCCATGCCTCTTCTGAGTATTCCCAGTAATAGTGAAAGGTAGGCGGCTTCCTCCTACGTGTTAGAGTCGAGGCCAGGCGTGTGTCCGCCGCCCGCTCTGTCTATGACGTACCCCGGCGTTTCGCGTGTCTCTTTAGGAGTCAGCGGGTTCATGTGGGTGTTGCCATGGAGGCCGGGTTCTAATAAAGCTGTCACAGGAACGGGCAGGGCTGGCGTGACACTCAGGCTCACTATTTTTTGGGGTAATCTGAGGTTTGTGTATACGATGCTGAGGCTAGGCCTACAGTAACCAAGTGAATGAGTAATTTATCGCCCTCCCTTTGGGCTGTTTCACACAGTACGGTTCCTGCCGCACGGTGAAATCCCGTACGGCCAGGGAGCCGTGCCGCACTCAGCAGTTGTGAATGGACACTATTGTGTCCATTCACACGGGACGGCCACGGCCCGGCCGCACGGCTGCAGCCGGATCCCCCCACTGGAAGGGACGGCTGCCGGGCTGTGGCCATCCCTGCCATTATAAAATTCTGAGTGCGGCGCGGCTCCCTGACCGTACGGGATTTCACCGTGCGGCAGGAACCGTACTGTGTGAAACAGCCCTTTGAGTGCCACGGCAATAAATGTGTGCAGGCCTCCATCGTGTTGTGTGGTTTCTTTTGTTTAATGTGCGTGTGACTTTGGAGCAAAAGATAGTAAGCTAATATGGTGTATGCTTGAGACCAGCCATTCTGGAGGGTGGGGGGTATAATACAGTACATGCCCTATGTGGAGCTGCATTCTAATTATTGGAGTACTTGCGGCGTGCTTGGTTTAATATTGATGTTGATTTATGTGTCAATATTCCAACTCTATTCTTAGTATTTGGCTTTTCTGTTTCCTCCTGTAGAAACAGCTAACTTGTGTGATGGTTTGCAGGGTTTCAGAAGCTATTTTCACGCGGCTTCATTTCTGCATATTCCCTACCTGACAGTCTGTAGAAACCCCCTTTTTCTGAAACTTCTATTTTATATTAATCTTTTATCTGGTCTTGTATGCTAATCTATATTGCTTTCATAAAATGGCTGATGGCTTAAGGCCTGCAATGATTGTGCAGTTTTGCAATCTCCTTGTGGCCATGTAGTGTAAATGCTTATAAGCAATTGGTAGTAACTGTATGTAGCTTTTAGTGTATTACAACATGCTGACACTTGTGAATTTTCTTCTGCCATTTTGAAGGTCGTTTTCCAGCTAGATATTTAATGTGCTCTGGGCATGGCTATAATATAGTTAATTGAAGTGCATAATCTCCCACAGCTGCCATTCTACAAAATAGAGATTTTATTTTATTAATGCATCGTGTATTCTTCAAATGGCTGTTCCACAGGGATTCCAATTCCCCTTTGGGTATCTGCTTGTTTGATCTGCTGAGATGTGAGTTGCAGGTTGAGATGGTGCATAAGGAGGAGCTAGAACCTCATCCTGTACTAGGGTGAAAATGGATGCTGAAAAATACATTATTAAATATTGTGTGCGGGCTACAATTTTTATAGGTTTGGCCAACACTCTAAAAAATTATGTTTTCAACTTGTTGGATGCTACTGTGATTTTAAATACTTTTATTGAGGGATCATCCTTGCAAGGACTGCAATTTAGTTATCTTGTTTGTTCAAGACTGCAGCTCCACATTAACCAAGGTGCTGTTTCTTGTACAGATAACTTGCATAGCTTTATAAAACCACGTAAGAGTGCTGTCTAATAACAAACAAATTATTTCACCCAACACTTATTACAAATAAAACCTGTTTAGCCTAACATAGGGAACAATTGTACCAATGTTCCATATTCTTAAAAGGAAAGATGAAACTGACACATGAGATGGGGTAACAGTTTGCTCCCTGCTATCATTAGGTAGTTATGTTAATAAGCTCAAGTACTTAATCCTACTTCTACCCCTTTTACAGGGTCCAGGGTTGGACCTAGCTTCATACCCCATTTACACAGCACTTTGACCCAGGTCTGCACTGTTTACGCTGAACCTGGGTCAGCACTGCTTTTCCCTATGGATTTTAGGATAAACTGCCATCCAACTTTCCCTCAATGATTTAAAATAAAAATTAAGGCATGACTAGTTAGCATTGAAAAATGTTTTTTTTTAGTAAAATATTTTTCAAAATTTAATTCACTGCTCAAGCACACATAGCAGTATAAAAGTGCAGCATCACCCATGTGCTCTCCCCAGCCCCTTCCACTGCAGCAGCAGACCGAATCTCCCATGTGCTCCCCCCCCCCCACTTTAGCCAATTATGATTTCTGTGTGCACTGCCTGTATCCTTCCTTTGCCACTGCAGCGCACTGTGGAAAGGCGTCCAGCACTTCTGGTACCCTTTCAGCACTACCCAGATGTCCCAACCGGGGTTGGTACCATTTACACCGCCCACGACCCAGGTCCAACCAGTGTTCAACCCTGGTTAGGAGACCAGTGTTACTGGACCTGGGTTGACCCCTTTTACACCAACGCTGACCTGGATCCGACCTGGGTTATTTCTTGGTGTAAAAGGGGTATTAGATGGGATATGTCATTATTGACACCTATTGGGTTGACCACCAAAGGGCGGCGCAAGTATGTTGACAATGCAAGTTCAACAGTCAAAAGGTTGACATGAGTTTTTACTGCCAACAGGTGGTATTTCATGCCCTTCCATCCACTTTGGCGTGGTGGGAGAATAAGTGTGGCACTTTGCCCAAAGCATGATGATCCATGAAAGGTTATGCGGTATGCTTAGATGGTGTGCATGTTGAATAAGTTGCCGTTGGGACAAAAGTGAAAAACTCATGTTTACTTTTTGATTGACCTAATGCATTTGTCGACCTTAGGCATGTCAACCTACTTCAGTTGCTGGAGTGGCCAGAGTTACTGCTAATACCAGTTCTACAAAGGTGCACTCAATATACCCGGTACCAAAGGTGGTGGCCAGAGGAAACCATTAGCAGCACTTTGCAGCAGGGGCCACAGTTTCGCAAATGCCAGGTTACTAAATTTATAGCACCTGGTGCCAGTGGTTAATTGCCCTTGGGGCTTACCTGCACTATATGGGGGGGGGGGCTTGGATGAGTCCTGAAGGTACATGCTGTGATTATCGCATGCGTTTTGGACTACATCGCATGCAATGGGATCCAGTTCAAATAGTCCATGGGGTGTGAATATATTTACACATGCAGCTCATTGGGGGAGTTACCTTTTTTTGCTTCCATGCAGGCAGTACTTGATGGCTCCAACAGAGCAATTCAGTTGTACTGTTCAGGTGTGTTGGGGTATGTTGATACACATTTCAGCCCCCATGCTGGCAAGCTGAAGTCTCCTGTTTGGGTGCCAAATGTGAATTTTTGGGTTCTAAGATCTGAGTAGATGGCTAAATTAGAAATGAAGCACAAATTGCTCAGGGTTTACAACCTATGGTGATGTGCAATCACCTGCAGAGATGCAGTGCATACGGCTTAAATTGCAATGTTTTGCCTATAATAAAGATTATAGGTGAAACACTGCTCGGCACACCTCACAGATGCGTCACATGATGAGCCACCTGTTCTTAGGCAGCTTGTTTAGCACAGTGCACCTGTTGCCCTGTGTGTACAGGACTTTACAATGGAGTTTAGCTCCCGGTCAAGTGCCAATGAGCTGTTTGTTTCCTGCAAAAAGCCCACTGAGTGATCTGTCAGGGCAGGTATTCTCCAGTGAGAACACTGGCCCTGACAGACTATGCTGAATCTTAATCGCCAGGCGATAGCGGTGGAGTTATGGGGTATTTAAGCGATCCAGTCAAGCCAAATCAAACGTTTGTGGCCAGCAGTCACTAGATGACATTGACCACAGCTATTCATTTGAAGCCACTAGTGTCTGCACTTGCACCCCTGGGGTTGCAAGCTGAAATACATTCACCCATTTAAGTACTCTGATCTTTTAAAAGAACATCCGCCATGGGCAGCTAAACCAGACCATTATGAGCTCAATCAATGCCAAATAGATCAATTGAATATTGCCCTGTGATCTATTGCACTTTAGATAGATCAGGTGTGATAGAACAACTTAATTCAGATCTAAGCATACAGGATTATCATTCCCATGAGAGTCAATGTTAAGCAGCTTCAACCATGCAGAGCGCATGACATGTCGCATTTATGGTGTGACCAGCAACAAAGCTCCACTTAACACTGGTTTTTGCTTGCAAGCAAAAATAAATGAAGCCTTGGGACATCGCTGTGCTAAGCAATCTTGCTGAGTGATTTAGCATCGCTCAGCAAAATATCTACCTAGGTAGGCCCCTTTAGCCTGAGCTAAATTCCAGCATGACAATGGAATTAGTTTTTTAAAAATATGTGCATAAAGTAACTCCTTAGTAGCAGGTATTAATGACAAATGTGATCACTTCTGTTATGAAGATGTGCAACAAAGGGTTATTGTAGCGCCCGTTTTTTAAAATCTGGTTGGAAAAATCGCATGGGATCTGATGCGATTTTCCATAGGATTCAATGTTAACATAGTCCTGTTCCTTTCCCCACTATTCAAGTGGGCATAGAGTTAATTTTATAAAGCGCAGCGAGCCCTGTTTTCCGCGGGGCTCGCCACGCTTTATAAGATCAACTCTATGCCCACTTGGATAGTGGGGAAATGAACAGGACCTTGTTAATTGAATCCTATGCGATTCGATGTGATTTTGCCGAAAATCGCGTTGAATCGCATCTGATTGTATGCCTTAAGGTAAAGGTGGCCATACACACGCAGATTTATCTACAGATCTGTCTGGAACAAAAACATGGGTATGGATGAGAGCAAATGACAGTTGACCATTTGCTTGGAAAAGCTGGAAAACAAACTGTCACTCATCCATAACCATGTTTTTGTTCCAACCAGCCAGATCTGAAGATAAATCTTACTAGTGTATGGGCACCTTAAGGCATACAATCAGAAAATCGGCATCCCAGATACTACATAAGTACCGAATATTATATTGCTGTTCTCACTTGTTCCTAGTTATGTTCTCCTCTGCTTGTTAATTGTAATCCTCGGTGTCCATAGTTAAACTGGTATTTGGGTGTCCATATACCTCGTATGAGACAGATATTTTATAGGCTCCAACAATTAGCAGGTGGTGGTATCCCGGGTGGAAGTCCAGTTTCAGATGGTATGGTGGAAACCAAAAATGGAGGTGGGAGAGCTGATCCAAATGGAAAGCATTTTTCATAGTCCAACAGAGGCTTTGCCTGGCCTGACGTTTTTTGTTTTACTCAGACAACTTTTTAAAAAAGGTGTGAGCAGCTAGCATAAGCACCTGTTTATCCACTTAGATGGCATTTTTTTTTCTTGTAGATCGTTTGGTCTACAACAGCTAGGTCGACTGCTTTTTTTTTTTTTTTTAACCTGAATGTCCACATGAACACAGTTTGATGTGCATAGCTTGCTATGCTTTGGGCACACTATTTTACTCTCCCATCACGCTCTAGTAGGGCATGAAATACTGCCTAGATCCAGGTCGACCTAGTGGTTGTAGACCTAATGACCGTATCCCAATTGTACTGGGGCGATGATGAAGGTAATTTTCTCTAAAGCTCTGTGGAATGTGTTCTATATATAATATGGTAGTGTTACTGCAGAATGTAGGATGTTCTCATTCTACACTAACTTTTAATCGTGCATTATTTTATTTCTTCCAGTTCCAGGGTCTCTTTCAATTGCTGTAGTAACCTGGGTCCAGGGCCTCGGTGGTGTTCCTGATGTCCCTCACCCACCCCTGAAGATCCCAGGTGGGCGAGGGAATAGTCAGAGGGATCACAATCTTTCAGCTAACTTATTTTATTCTGTAAGTATTGCGTTTTCCTCAGTTTAGGCAAAATGTCTTGTTTGACCAAGATGAAGTAGTGAATTATTAATGCTGAAAAATAAATTTAGTGATGTGGCATTGTTCATGAGAATGGAGGTGGTAGGTAGGACTGACAGTTGGGGTTCTGACTGTTAGTATGCCAACATCCGAATCCCAACAGCTGGTACTCCGACAAAGGTGTGGGTGAGTGCAAAGAAGTCCCTTGCAGGCCATGGGCCCCCATGATAGATAATAGCCCCTGACTGTCAGGTGTTTGGGAGTTGGGATTCCGATCGTCAGTATACAGACATACAAATCACAACTGTTGGGAAGTCATCTGGCACCCCATGAGAACCTGGTCTTTCAAGCTCAGGGCTACTTGATACTGGAATGCTCACTGCAAAAAATATACATGCGTTCACCCCAGCTTTGTGTAATGCTGGCTGTAACATGTATTGCTGCAGTACCTATGTATTCTGTCAAAGAACAAACAAATCTAATTTAATCATGCCCAAAAAATAAGACTTGCCAATGTCTGAAAGAACAAAAAGCACTTGCGTAACCACATATGAAACTACTCCATCTAGAGAGATCACAAGATAATCCATCTAGAGAGATCACAAGATAATCTTCCATATAAATGGAATATTTGCTTAGTTTAGGAGTTTCCTTTACACATTATTGCCCTGGTCATATCAAACTTGATTCTGCTGTTCTCTTCAGACTCCCATATGCTTGTGAACATAACTTGCATCTTATGTTTAGTTGTCCTAACGCAATCTCTGCATTAAATGAAAAATGCTGCTTTGGGCATAAAACCATTTGGTTTGGTAACTAAGTAAAAGGTCACTTTATAAATAAAAGTGACATTACTTGTAAGGTTAGAAAGTGGTTTAAATGTTCAAACTGTTTTGTATCCCTTTAATACAAATGTTCCCTCTATCGGGAACATTGGAAGCCAAATCTTACCGTGTGTTCATACCACCTAACCAATCACTGACCCACTTTTTTTTTTTTTTTTTTTTTTAGGATAATAGGCTGAACATAACAGAGGAGCTTACGTCCAATAACAGGACCAAAATTCTTAATGTGGAATCCAGGCTATCAGATGGCAAGCAAGTAGACTGGAGAGCCGTCTTAAACAACAATAACCTGTATATAGAAATCCCAAGTGGCACACTCCCAGATGGGAGTAAAGATAGGTAAGTTACTAATACCATTCAGTGAGCTGTATTCTTTACTTATCCAGTATTACCCCTCCTTTTAATGCACCGGAGTGGTATCTCTAAACTAATTGAGCATCTGCCACTATATATGTCAAAAATGTCTTCAGAAAGCTTACAGTCCACCTCACACGTTTTCAAGATTACTTTTGAGAGATAGATAAAATCAGGATACAGATGGAGCTTGGCCCATCTTTGCAGGGGCTGGTGTTTCTAACGCCATTCCCGCCAGGGAGCGTGCGTGCCACCTGGCAACGGAGCCTGCCTCCGTTCCCCGCTGTTGCCACAGGTACCCCGAGCGCCCCCCTAACCCTGCCCGTCTCCCTGAAGCGAGACTGGCAGGGACACGCAGCATCCCCACCGAGAGACTGGGACTACCATCTTAGTGAAATTTTTTGTTTTAGGTCTGTGATGCGGCAGTAAATATTTAATCTTCTGTGTAGAAGTATCCTTAAGACATTGGTTTTTGTACACCATTGTATAATTTAATCACTAATCCTAGATTATAATTTTTTATTTAGTTTCTTCTGCAGAAGGTAATGCAAGGTCTGTACATGCAATACTTATTGACTGGTCTAACCTAATCAGATTTGTATAAAAAAAATACAAAACCAATGACTCAAATGTCTGAACGCTTACAGTTGAAGCTACAATATGAAGGAAGCTTGCAATGTGAGACTTGTCTGTCACTTTGCGCAAGCTATACTTCTGGCAACTTGATACCTCCTGAACTGCTCACATCATTGTGCTCTATGCCTCCTGACAATTCTAATTCTAAGCAATGTTACTATAGCGTTTTACATGCAGTTATTTTAAGTGGGTACACAAGTAAAGATCTGTCTGATGGGAACAAATGTCATTATGTTTTGGAGAAAATGACAAGCAATTTGCTATATAATCTATCTATTTCATACTCTTCCCACCAGACAGTCCGCCAGTTGGGTTATTAAGCATATGGTAAGGAGCATAAATAGATCTCTCGATAAACTGTTTGTTTGGGACAAACCCATTAATCAGCTAGGAGGTCTGGTGCATTAGACTTGGTCAGAAAAGGAAATCAAAGGAGATCTGTCACAAATAGTGGACAATGTGGTTAGAGCACTATGTTGGTACCCCACAATCTTACTAGTAAATAGAACTATACCAAATTAGCATACCAGTGTAAACTCCAATAAATGTGGTAGCTATCTTGTACATGTGATGACAGCTTAAGTGGGGAGGGGTCACTGATGTCTGTAAATCAGCAGCCACTTGAGTGGCGCTCAAAATGCAAACGTAGTAGCAGCAGACAATTCCGGAACAGGTATCTGTAAACTGTCACCCAAATATGATGGTCCACTTGTATTTACTAAGAATTTGGTAAATCTGAATGGAATGGTGTATTCTTCAGGTGTAAATCCACACATCCAGAACAGTTTAAATTGTAATGAGCATATAGTTAATGAGTTAATTCAATAGTGTCCCTTTAAATGCTGCTAATGGGTTACAAAGGTCTCATTGAAGTACCCCCATTCCTGACACTGCTCCAGCTTTAGCCTCCTTTGTGTGGAATGTGGCATGCTGTAGGACAAACTGCCTGGGTCCTGTTGAACGGGAGGCTATAGTATCTCTGTCCCTGACAGAGGTACTATAGCCTCCTGTTAAATTGTTTGGTGCCCAGCTCACCCCTTTCTAATCCCAAAGTTTATAAATTCTGTCATTTATTTAGAAGGCAGTATTAATGCTGTTAAAGTCAAAAGGCACTAAAGGGGTGGATTGCTGCTGCATCTTTAAATGCTATAATCAGTCCAGTTAGCAGCCTTTGTTCACTCCCTTTCAAAAGTGCTGGTTACCCTATGGCAGGGGTGGCCAAACCTGTCCTCAAGATCTACCAACGGTGCATGTTTTCCAGGCAACCTGTGGGTCTATAGTAGGAATGAATGCAGCATGTTTTAAAATGTGACAGTTAGTAATGACTACAGCTGTGCAGCAGCTAGGTAACCTGGAAAATGTGGACCGTTGGTAGATCTCGAGGACCGGTTTGGCCATCCCTGCCCTATGGGGTAGCAAACTTGAGATCATGCTGTTGTGTACTTATCTCCTTCCCCTTATAGCTATTGCTTGTACAAATTATGTACACCTCTGATGGTAAACCTTCCCTATACATGACAGTTGCACAAAATTAGGTGTACCAAATCTACAATTTGGAACAGTTACTTGTTACTGTCATTGAAATACCCTAGTAGTTCCATTTTAAAACGTTTAAGGCTGCAATGTGAAAGTGCCAGAGTTGATTTACCGGTTAAAGTTAACCGGTATTTCAACACGGTTAAAAAGCGGAGTCCTACACGTTTTAAAGCCTTTTTTGGCAGTTTGAACCGCTCTATTTCAATGGCTTGAAACATGTCCCTTGGGGGTTGAATGTTTGAATGGTATTAAATGATTTTTAAAAATGTTTTCACCTGCAATGTGAAAGGTCTCAAGGCTCAGACCCGTTTAAAGTCCCATTTAAGAATACCGTGTCATTACCCATTTCTGCAATGTAAAAACAGTATCAGTTTAATAACCGTTGCAACATTTATTTATTTTTCTTCTAGTTTTGCTGTTCTGTTAGAATTTGCGGAGGAGCAACTCCAAGTCGATCATGTCTTCATCTGTTTCCACAAGAACAGAGATGATAGAGGTAAGGGCTAATAGCTGCTATCTGACAAGTCATTATCAAAGACCCATTGCATGCTAACTGTAGTGAAGTATTGACTACATGTTTTAAGTAGTAAAAATGAAGATTCAAACTAGACAGCAGGCATGATCTCTACAGTATCCCAGAACTATATCAACTTAAATCATAAATATGTTAATGTTATCTTCCATAACACTTGGGTTGCTCTTATGTAACTGTTGTGCTTAACACCTAAAGCTTAAAAAATTGCATCATTATCTAAAGATATACATTGTTTAGAAAATGCAGTTTGGCGTTGCTTTGTAGTCTTTGCTTTATGTTCATGGGCCCAAATGGCACCAGCTCACATGCTGACACCAGTGCACTTAATAGGACCATGTAGGGAGGGGGGTGTTTGCGAATGCCTTGTACATGTTTCTGCATGGAGAACAATACTGTGACAGGTTAGCCCGTACATGCTCTTAAAGAAAAAGTCCAGAGATTACATTTTATATATGTATCATTGCTTAAGCCCCGTACACACGGGGGAGATATATTGCTCAGCCATATATGGCTGAGCAATATATTGCTCAGTTTCTCCTATTCATCAGCGACCAGAGATGGTCGCTGATGAAAAATAAACTGCCGGGAGAGCCCGGCAGTGGTAATCGGCTGGTCGCAGGAGCATGTTCCTGCGGCCAGCAATCTCTACATGGGTAAAAACGGGAGCACGCACCCGGCGATATATCGCCGGTGCACACTCCCATCGTGGGCAATATGGTCGCTTAGTGACCATATTGCCCACGTGATTATACAAAATCACTTTAGACTGCCTGGACAAATCACTGTTTGAGAACAAAAGTGGGTTCCAGTCTGAGGCAGTTCTCAAACTCTGTCCTCAGGACCCCACACAGTGCATGGTTTCCAGGTCACCTGACCGGTGCACTAATTTACTGACTGATGCATTTAAAAGAATCACTAAGTGCATGTTTTGCAGGTCTCCTTACAGAACCTGTGGTTTGAGGAATGCTAGCATCTTAATGGAACATGTAGGCAAATGAGCCATATTCCAGTGGGCAGCAGGGTAGTCTGTAGATGCATGTGATTTTTTTTTTTTTTTTTTTTTAAAAATTTGTTAAGCACATACATACATACATACATACATACATACATACATACATACATACATTCATTCATTCATTCATTCATAGTGCTTGTTGGGTTATAGGTTTATGCACTGACCTAGTGCAAGCAATGTTCTGATGCATAAATAGCCTTCAATATGGTTTCAAACATTTGCATGGGTGCTGAAATTGTGAAATGGAAGCTAGTATGTTTTCAATAGTCTTGTGTTAATTGCTTTACTGGGTGCCTTATGGGCTCCCAATGTAGCAATTTAATTGTTGCTCCAATTATCCACAAGACCTTTTTTCAGCGTCCTGGTGCTGAGGAGAAATTTGTTTGGTTCGGGTGCACTCACCAGAACATTGGAATAACTTGGTTGATATAAGCTTTTAACCCATGACTTGGGCACATGTTTAGTAGTAATCTAATCAACACAACAGTTAAATTGCTACAACAAGCACCAACTACTTAGTGTCCTTGGGTTTGCCCCTGGCCCTTGCAGGACAGATGCTAATTTTTGTGAACATGGGCATCAATGTTAATGCTACATTGCAAGTCTCGTGTAATTTGAACATCCTATTTTTTATCTTCCCTCAGCTGCACTTCTACGAACCTTCAGCTTTTTGGGCTTTGAGATTGTGAGACCTGGACATCCCCTAATCCCTAAGAGACCAGATGCTTGCTTCATGGCTTACACGTTTGAAAGAGATTCTTCTGATGAAGACTAGAAATCCTGCAATGTCCTGCATCTTTAGAGCTTTTTTCTTTAGTCATCGATTATATGATGAGTTGTGAGAAGTTTGATTAACATCTCCGTCTTTCTGGTGTGGTTGTATTTTTGCCTTGGTTGCTTATCCAGGGTGGAGCAGGTAGTTGGGACAAGATGTTGATTTTTATTTTTTCAACCCAGATATCTTCTGAATTTGTTTGCATGTTTTGATGTTGAATAAATGCGCACTCCAGATTACTGCAATGTCATTGGAGGTTTTATGTGTTTTTGTGATATCAGATGTCTTGCTTTAATTCTCTAAATAAAACCTTTAAATTTGTTCTTTGTGTTTTTAGTACATAATTAAATGTAAATCTATGGTGTAGCCCAGGGGTGGGGAACCTCAGGCCCGGGGGCCGTATGCAGCCCAGGTAGCCGAGTGGCCCTCCCACCCGGACGGGTGGCTTTGCCGTGAGTCGAGTACAGGGGAATTCTTGTAAGAGTCTGTAGTTCTCGCGAGGCTTTTAGTCTCCGGCTGCTGTTGATTGTCAGTCCTATTCAACGGGTCAGTCCTATTCAACGGCAGCTGCCGAAGCGTGGGACAGCTGCAGCAGGACAATTTGTAAGAGAAATTTTTACATATGGCCCCCAAAAGATCCCCCCCCCCCCATACAACGGCCCTTGGCGCAACAAAAAGGTTCCCCCACCCCTGGTGTAGCCAAACACTAAACCATGTGACGGTAGATGATGAACATCAAAGTGGGCATAAATTACTGTTTGTCTTTATAGGCTGCAATCTCTAAAATCTTGTGGTTCAGTGGACAGAAGGCCCTCCAATTCACAATATCTTCAGCACTTATAAGTGGAGTGGTATGTGCATCCTTATATTGTATAGTGTGAAATTCCTGAATTGTGTCCCTCTGGCTGTGTACTGCTTCCAGCGTTCAAGATAAATGCATGTAGGATTAATGCTGCTGCCTTCAGGAACCAGAAATGATGTGGCTAAGCTGACAGACTTACTCGGTCACCATTACTAATTTCAAGTGGGGCCCATCCTTATGCAATTGGATAAAGTGACCCTCCTGTATGGGCACCATAATAGCGCAGTGGCAGACACTTCAAAGTTAAGTATTGCTGGTAACTAATCTATTGGAAAACCATTACAGTAACTTATGCAAGCAGGCATCTTGCTACTTGAAATAAACATTTGTTTCATTGCACAATCGGTATGTCAAATGTATAGTAATCTCAAACTGGGTTCTTTTTAGTCTCATTGAACTGGAGAGATTATGTATTTTTTTTAGAAATGAAAATAAATGAAGTGCTAAAACTTACGAGCTCTCCCGGGGAGCTCAGGACAAATTGAGGCGAACAAGTCTTCCTAATGCATTGGTGTTCCAGTAAGGCAGTGTGAGTTCCTAGCATAATTAAGTGCACATAAGCAGTAATGGAGCAATAACACCAAAGCATTTCCTCATGTATAAGAACTGTATGGCTTAAAATGCTCAAAGTAGCATTAAGCTGAGTACACAGAATTATCTGAACAAAAATCTGGTAATGTACTATTATCTTTCAAACAGTGATCATTCGGATTCAGTATTGAATCCCGGCGTTCAGAATCCCGACAGCCGAAATGCCGACAAGGGGGGGATGTGGATCCCCCCCCCCCCCCCCTTGCGGGCTCGCTGCGCTCGCCACACAGCGGGCCCGGTGCCTCGCTACGCTCGGCACACTAATTTATTCTCCCTCCAGGGGTGTCGTGGATATCCACGGAGGGAGAATGTGTCGGCATTTCGGCGGTCGGGATTCCGGCCACCAGGATTGTAACTGCATCCCGATCGTTCAGACAAATGTGTTTAAGGCTGTACTACATGAGTTAATCCAAACAATAGGGTTATCTTTTTTTCCAGCAAATGGTTGACTTCTTTGCTCACATAAATCACCAAAGTTTGTTCCCACCAGATATATTGGACAGAAATCTGTATGTGTATTCAGGTTTACACCTTTCACATTGCGATGCCAGGTTTGACACGGAATCTTGAGCCTGGGTCTAGCGCATTCACATAAACCCAGGTCACCCATTATACAGTGGGTGAACCGGGTTATAAGCTTTGTTGCTTTGACACTTCACCCCGGCAATTACCGAGGTCCAAGGTGTGGTGTTAAAGGGGGTAGTTGTCATGTTAACATAAAATTACCCATCCTATAAATTGATTTAGTATAATCCGCAGTACTGTCCATTCTAGTTTTTAGTGTTGCTAACCTTGCCAACATTTAATTATCAGTTTCTTATATAGTGCAGCATATTCCATTGCGCTTTACAATAGGAGACAGTGATACAACAAACAGGGTATTTACAGTCAAAGGTATAAGGACCCTGCTTGCAAGCTTACAATCTATAGGGAAATAGGCATTGATACACAAGGATAGATATTCTTTATTTCATTAATTCCACCAGAATTCAAAAGTTCCTGTGTGCTATGATAGTGACCCAGCAGTTTGGCCATGGGTCAGGAGGACTGAAAATGAAGAGTGGATAGGAGTGAACTGTACAGTGGGGATGTGATTAGACAGGAATAGTATATGAAGTTTAAGTAGCTGGTTCTGGAAATTGAAAACTCCCCTTCAGGCAATGCTTGTAGCTTTGGAGGCTGGATGAGAGTCTTATTGTACTATGTTAATTAGTGCACAGATTTGCCATGCACACTAGGTGATTTTGCCAAATACGTATCCCCAGCGCTGATGGGGAAAATTGCTTGGTGTGTACACACGGAGCTGCTTTTTTTTTTTTGCTGGGGTTGACTGCTTTCCATAGCGGCATACTATGGAAAGGGAATCGGTACATCTGTCAGAACAGACTTGGGTCTACAGTCATTAGGTCGACCCCGGAAGATCGACTGGCCCCAAGGTCGACAGGGTTAAAGGTTGACATGGGCCAAGGTCAACATGGGTTTAGGTTGACAGGCATTAGGTCGACATGAGTTTTTCACTTTTTTGACCCAAATGTCGACATGGACACAGTTAGAGTTGAACCGCAGCCCCTCGCTTCGCTCGCAATGCTTCGGGCACGGTGCCTCGCTACGCTCAGCACACTATTTTATTCTCCCACCATGCCCTAGTGGATGGTAGGGCATGAAATACCGCCTGTCGACTAAAAAAACAGTGGTAAAACTCATGTCGACCTAAAGACTGTCAACCTTGACCCATGTCTAGGTCGACAGAGCTTTGGTAGATATACTCAATGACAAGTGGATAACATTCTTCTGTCCACACATTAGCCTCTCAAAGTGAGACAAACTGTAGATCACAAGTTTCCAGGGAGCCAGTGGCACTGGCTCCCTAGGAACTTGTGATCTATGGGACAAAACGCGTCGGGTGGATTCATTATATATGTGGCATTCACAAGAATATGAAAATGTGGATGAATTCCTATATTCTGGAAACCCTTCAATAAATGTCCATTTGTTTTTAAAAATCATTTTGTATTATTGTATGTACATAGCCACGAAGTGGTGATTTATTATAGCGCGCCTCTATTCCTATATATATATATATGTGTGTGTGTTAACCTATAGTGCATAGCTTATGTTAACCAGTTCCCTAAATGATTAGTGACAGGTGTGTTGGTAACTGCTCACCTAAAAAAGCAGTCTGCTGTGAGCTTTAGACCAGTTAACATGCCTGGAATCAAACATTGATGTGATAGCTATGTGTATTGTAGCCATTGTGAGCGATAGTGTTAAGACCTGCAGAAAAGTGGGGTCCCGTAAAGGGGGTTGCAGGCTTAAATGCATTGATCAATTCATGAACCAAATCTCCACTATTTATTATCGGTTAATTTAGTGTGTGCAGAGCCCATACAATGTCTATATATAGTATGATTTTTAAATAATTTATTTGTATATTTTTGCAGAAAATAAATATTTGGACAATCAAGTTAAACTCAAAACTTTGTAATATAACGTCGGTTGGCATTTACAGTGATCAAATGTTTCCTGTAGTTCTTGACCAGGTTTGCACACACTGTAGAAGGCATTTTGATCTACTCTTCTATACAGATCTTCTCTAGATCTGTCATGTTTTGGGGCTGTTGCTGGGCAGCACGGACTTTCAACTCCCTCCACAGATTTTAGATTGGGTTGAGGTCTGGACACTGGCTAGGCACTCCAGGACCTTTAAATGCTTTTTATAGAGCCACTCCTTAGTTATCAGGATGGTGTGTTTGGGGTCGTTGTCATGCTGGAAGACAGAGCCAATTCCATATCCAATGCTCTTACTGAGGGAAGGAGGTTTTGGCCAAAATCTCACGATACATGGCCCCATTCATCCTCTCTTTAATACAGATCAGTCGTCAAGTCCCCTTTGCATAAAAGCAGCCCCAAAGCATGATGTTTCCACCCCCATGCTTCACAGTGAGTATGGTGTTTTTGGGATGCCACTCCTCATTCTCCCTCCAAACATGTAGAGTAAAGTTTATACCAAAAAGTTCTATTTTGCTGTCATCTGACCGTATAACATGGATTATCCAGATAGTCACTGGCACACTTTAGATGGGTCGGGCTTAAGCAGGGGAACCTCTCGGGCACTGCAGGATTTGAATCCATGAGGACATAGTGTGTTACTAATGGTAACCTTTGTGACTGGTCCCAGCATTCTTGAGATCATTGACCAGGTCCCCCTATGTAATGCTTGGCTGATTTCTCACCGTTCTCAAGATCATTGATACCCCACAAGGTGAGATCTTTTATGGAGCCCCAAGTTGAGGGAGATTGCACCAACAGTTGATCACTTCTCACCAAGCTGCTTGCATATTGTTGAGTAGCTCATCCCAGCCTTGTGCAGCTGTACAATTTTAGACAGCTCTCTGGTCTTGGCCATGGTGGAGAGGTTGCAGTCTGACTGTTTGAGGGACAGGTGTCTTTTACACAAATAACCAGTTCAAACAGGTCCCATTAATACAGGTAATGAGTGAAGGATAGAAGAGCTTCTTAAAGAAGAAGAGGTCTGTGAGAGCCAGAAATCTTGTTGGTTGGTAGGTGTGCAAATATTTATTTTCCACAAGAATGTTCAAATAAATTGTTTAAAAATCATACAATGGGCGGTATTCAATGAGAATACCTGCGAGGTGCAGCGAATTCTTTTTAGGATTCGCTGCACATTCGCCACGTTCCGGAGCCTCGCTGGCTCCGGTATTCAACGAGTCAGGGGCTCGCTGCCCCTGACCGGCGAATATGAGCTCCTGCGGCGAACGCCACAGGGAGCCTGAGGACGGTGGCAGGCAGAGAGATGGAAGTCTCTCTGCCTGCCCCAGAACGTTTGTGGGGGGGAGGTGGGCTCACCGGGTGCCAGGCAGCACAGGCTGCCCCCCCGGGGTGCCAGCAGGGGGCCGCGTGTATTCACTACATCCGATCGTAACGATCGGGAGCAGTGAATATATGAATATCTAATGAGCGGCTCGGCTCCGGCGCCCCCTGCTGGCTGCTGTGTAAAAAAAAAAAAATTAAATTAAATATATATTCATGTGCTTACAGCACATGAATAAAAATAGCATGCCCCTCCTCAGAATAAAATTCCTGATTTTTTTACACCAAATGTAAAAAACAAAACACTTTATTTTAAAAGTTCACATTCCACTTCACCATAAAAAGATAGCGATTGCTACTCGGTGAATCATGGCGAAAAAAACCTTCAAATGTATTCGCCATGTGGTCATTGAATAGGGTGATTCACCGTTTTAGTCAAAAATTCGCCAAACAGCACAAATTTGCCATAAAAACATGGCGAATCAGGCTCGTTGAATACCGCCCAATGTGATTTCCTGTCCCCCCCCCACACACACATTCTGTCTCTCACAGTTGAAGCGTACCTATAATGAATTACAGACCTTTCATCTTTTTAAGTGGGTCAACTTGCCTAATCGGTGGCTGCCCAAATACTTATTTGTCCCACTGTATATGAGGTACATGATGTATACTAGTACAACAACAGAGATTAAAAACACCTGTGCCCCTGGACTTCCGCCTAGTTAACACAAAGGCACACTACAACCTTCACTAAATCAAAAATACACAAAATTATTGAATCCAAGGAGCTGTCCTTGTGGATTATTCTTCTTGTCTCATTCTTGAGATAAAAAAAAATGGAATGGTTTAATTGCGCTTCTTAATTAATTTCGTGGTTGACATGGAAGAATTTGAGACTACAAAATGGTAAGTATTAAAAAATATATTTATATTCATAAAAATATATAAACCTTATACCTTTGTATATGCAATCCATAATAAATAGGCCCCATAATGAGGTAGATGTATTAACATTCTTTTTTTTATTTTTACATTTCCACACTTCTCCAGCCATTACCTTAAGAAGCAGGCACCTTTTTCCCCTTAAGTATTAACCCCCTTCAGCCGATAATGGGAGACAAATGAAAAATGTAAATGTAAAATCATGCAGTTAAAGAATCAATATCTGCACAGAGCATACATCACTTCTTCATAGATCTGCACCAATAATACAAATAAGACAATAAACACAAATACAACCACTTCTTATAGTGTAGGTCAATTAATAGTATTAGGTATAGTGCTAATGGGTACAAAGGCTTTAGTCTAAAAGGGTGATCCTGATTTGATCCCAATCAAATCACATCTGTACTACTGTATATAGTACTGCACTATATTATTTTCTATTCGATTTCGATGCCGTGGGGATGTGCATCGATATTGAATCGAAATAAAATGCATTTGATTTCTGTTTTATTTCGATTCAATTTTGCTTATATAAGCAAAATCGAATAGAAAATTAGACAAAATCCAATTATGTGTACACTCTACTAAGGTGCACAGACAGGTGTTAAGACTTATCTTAAGATTTTCCTTGAACTCCCTGGATTTCCCTTGAATACAAAAGATTTTGTGTAAAGAGTAACTTTAGACAAATATTTGAACCCCTTCAGTGGAATGCTAGGCAATTTTCCGTCCTGAGCTGCATTCCACTGACATGTCGCTGTGCTCCCCAATTGACCACACCCCCTGCTTCTGCTTTCCCTGTCAATTGCCGGGAAGCCCAAAAAACAAAAACTTGAATGCCCAAGCGCCCCAATACCTGAGCACCCAAATGTCCAAGCATCTGAACAGCCAAGTGGGCCTGAACACCTTATCATCTGAATGCACCCGAACACCCAAGGCCTGAACATGCCCAATAGCACGATTACCCAAGCACTATAATGCATCCGAGCATAATCAAACACCCGAATACCTGAGCACCTGAACTAACTCGAGTGTGCAAATGTGGCCAATGCATCAGAGCGCCAAACTCCCAAATATCACCACAATCTCCTGCTTATTCCAGTTTTGGGGCGGGATGTTCTAACATCCGCAGCCCTGTATTGCCGGTCACCGCATTCTTAATGACTGCATATTCTCTAACATATGCGGTCATTAACGCGATGTCTCTTGCGATAAGAGCTGTTCCTTACAATGCGGCGCCGGTGCTGGACTTCTGGGTCTGTGACCCAGGAGTCCATGTGCAGAGCACAGTGCCGGACACAGAGCATGCTGGGAGGGATCCGTGACGGATCCCTCACACAGCGCTGCGGTAAGAAGCCCATAGGCTTCTGCAGGGAATCGCCAGCTTTTGCGGTGACACTGCGGAGGGGGGACTGAACATATAGAAATGCGGTAAAACCCCCGATAACGGGGTTTTAACCGCATTTCTGTGTTAGAGAATCGCCCCTTAGTATTCTAATTACTCTGTGAAACAGTACATGCAAATAAAGTAAAAAAATATATGATGACACAGGCATGTAGTGATATGACAACGGTCTAGTACAATTAATGCAAAACATACATAATTGATTGATGGTCCGATGAAAGACCTGTAGCTGAAGTGCTGTAGCAGTAAGGAGGTGTTTAATAGGGAGTGCACCTAACACTAAATGTGCGCATGCCTATGCACAGGAGTGCGCATCGGCCGGAAAATTGCTGTTTTGTGTGGGCACCTTACATACTATGTACACTTTTTAAGCCTTCCCTTAGGCAAAAGATATATTTTTAAAATATAAAACTGTTCTGGAATATCACTTTACTCCAGCATTGGAATTTTCAAATCTCTAGATAAATAATTTAAGTACGCAAAATGAGTTGTTAATATCCCTCCATCCAGCATTTCATGTCTCTTTCTGCTCTCCAATGTTTCTAATCAGATCCATTACCCAATTTGTCTTTGGCTAGGATTTTTAAACTTTGCTCTAGCAGTTAGAGCCTTTAGCTTTTGTGATTGACAGTCAGCTTTCAGATGTTGTGTATACTGTACACTGCATTAAGAAATAAACCATAATAAGCTTTAATAAAACAAAGAATAACCATTTTGAAAACATAGGAATAAAATACTTAAAAAAGGTTAAAATGTTATACAACATTGATATTCATCTCTTATATATTTAGCCAGATCTGTCACTCAACACCTGTGTGTATAACGCTGGGCGGAGTTCCACGGGTGATTGACAGGCCCCCGGACTGCGTTATACACACGTGTTCTGCCTTCGGAGACCGCCCCCACGCAGCATTATACACACAACTGCAGTGTCCTGGCGTAGGGGACCCGCCCAGCGTTATACACACAACTGCAATGTCCTGGCGTAGGGGACCCGCCCAGCGTTATACACAACGCCCCCCTGCCCTGCGTTATACACAACAAAACACATGCCCAGCAACACACCACACCAACAACGCCAGCACCAACAACGATCCGCCTCCCGCCCAGCATTTACACCCACTCATCAACCACCACTCCCCATTTCCTAGCACCACCCCCCGCATGGCATTATACACTAGTTATCATTCCAAGGATAGATGCCACACCCAAAATTATGCACACCGCACCCTCTTGGCATCACAGACACCAACAACTCCGCACCTCCCTCCGCCCAGCCTTACCGCCCCCTCATCCATCGCCACTCCCCCTGTCCTGCCCACAGTCAGATGGAATACCCATCCCCCCACACCCGCAAATATCACGGCCACACAGGGTGCCTGCTACACACCCTGCCCCGCAAAAGACGCTGCCAAATACAAAGTGACGCCAGCCGCCGCCTGCATACCGGACACACTGCTGCCACCCGCCGACTGCTCATTGCTGCCGTCACCCGCCGCCTGCTCATTGCTCATCAGTCACACCTCTCCTCCCTTAAACATATCTCACCCACACTACATATGCACCCACCCAGCACCCCATACCACTACACAACCAAAGCTGCATAAATCACACCTCACCTCCCTTAAGCTAATCTCCCTTACCCCTGCACCCTACAACCTCTTCTACAACCTAATCAAGGTGTGTGTGCGCGCCTTTACAGATATCTCTTATATATTTAGCCAGATCTACCCACCCACACTGCACAGAGGAGACACATAACACACCCGGAGGTGACAGCTGTGCTGCTCTGAGACTCAGAGGACACAGACAGCTCGGAGTTACAGAGCAGCACAGCTGTCATCTCTAGTTGTGTTATGTATTTCCTCTGTGATGTCGTGTGCCAGGTACAATAACTTCCTGTGTGTGATGAGCATGATTCCCCATGTCACCTGCTTATGCTGAGTTGTAACATGTAAGCAGCATTGCGTCTTCTCCTAGGCATGTGGCTGCATCTACTAACCTACTACTGTGACAGCCCACACACCTAGGTCTGCACTGTTGTCTCTGTTATGGCACGCAGTACACCCACAGCCACATGCTCCTTGCCCACCAGCAGTACCCTCTTAGCCACCCCTCACCCGCCAGAGCCCCATTGCAACATAAACTCCACTACCTGCAGTGCCCCGACCCCACACACACCCACAGCACCCCTGGACACCATCCACCTGCGCCGACCCCGCACCCCCCACTCCCCCACCCACACTCGGGACACTCCAGCACCCAAACCTCCTCAACCCACAGTCACCCCGCACCCATCGAGACCAACACAGCACCCGCCCATCACCCACCTGCAGTACCCACCCATATCTCCCCACCACACCTCCATCGGTCCCGTACCCCCGCAACTGCCCCTCACTCAACAATTGCACCCACTCACTCCACACCACCCACACGGGGCATCCCCACACCTGCAACGCTACAACCCACAGTATCCCGCCTCCCACCACTCCTCCACCCACACCACCCCCAATCCACCTCCACCACCCATGGCACCACCGTACCCACCACCACCAGCTCCCACACATACACCTGTGAAAACACCACACCCGTTCCTCCCCCACACATGGCACACCAGCCTCTCTCCCCATCCACAGCACAGCCACACCCCGTCCTCCATATTTCACCCAATAAAGGCCTTCACAGATTAAAGGGGAGGAGCCCCTTTACGATGATGTGAAGAGTGCCTGTAGGGCGCGATGAATCACCTAGTGCTTAAATATATATCTTAATTGTTTGTAATAAATTTATTTCTAATTAGAATAACTGAAGGTTCATTGAAAATCAAATAATATAAAAAATGCATACATTTTTTAAAATTATAATTCCTTTGAAATGTGATACTTTGAAAATTATGTTTAAAATTTGATTGCCATATATATAATTCTCTTAGGAAGAAACTGGATTTACCTGGGGTTCAGGATTATTTAAATTCCCTTGAATGTTTGGTATCTTTTGTTGAATGCAAACATTGTGCAAAAAGGCAACAAACAAGGAAAAATGTACATATTTTTTGAGGACTATATGACCCCAGATTTATCAAGACACCTAAAATTACTTTTTAAAATCCCAATAGTTCTTTCTATTCAGCTATGGGTCAAAACATGTGCTTTGTTAAAAAAAAATTTCAGCAGGATAATTTGCCTCACTGACTGAAGTAATTCGCCCTGAACGAGCAGCAAAACTAGAATTTCCTATAAATAATTTTAAAATGAAACAAAAAAAATTACTGACATTTAAATTATAGTTATTGATATACATTTCTAAAATCTTGATCCCCATGTTTGATAGTACAACTGTTCACTAAATGATGTTTGAGTTAAGCGCATCAGACCATTTAAATACTGCTATATTAAGATTACCAGGAAGAGATGCAAAGGAAATGTTAGAAAAGTAAAAATCGCTGACCATTACCCAGTATCCTGCTAATTCAACAGAAGAAGGTTACTTCTGGCCTATACCCACATAAGTGACAGTGCAGTTCCATATGTTGGATATTTGGTGCACACAAGATCTTGTATGAGCATTGAAGTTTCAAAAATACCCATAATAGCCAGCATGAAGAGAAGATATTATGACTCGATGACCACCTGTGTGCATTGTGATGTACTGTAATTTGCTGAATTATATATTTTTAACTAGAAAACCAAGGTCGTCATGATGTTAATACAATTTATAAATATTCACAATCTATTTTATATTAGTAAAAGTTAGTTAAAGCAGAAAATTATATAAATGATTGATAAGCACTCCTTTAAAATGTTAACCTTAATGGTACTTAACATACTGTAACTATAAAATACTTAGCTGATGAAGGGTAGATGTATTATAGTGGTATATATATATATATATATATATATATATATATATATATATATATATATATATATATATATATATATATATATAATGCTGTGCCACTTTAACACTTTTTGCTGTGCCACTTATACTGTGCCACTTTAACACTTTTGCTGTGCCTCATTACGATGTGAAGCAGTGACATTTAAAAAGATGTATTAACATCTTGTCAGTTGAAGCAGGTAAGCTCAAGCTTCCACCCTCCAGCAATGGCCCCCAGAGTTTACATATCATCATCTCATGCTGATCTCCTGTCTATTTGCCCCATACCAGCTGAACTGAGCATGTCTAAGATCTCGTAAATCACACATGACCTCCTTTGGAAACATGAACTGACAGCAGGGACAGCGCTGTCTCTGCTGTGGGATAGGTCATCGCCACCAATCATTTTTCAATGTTGATATCTGCACACTGTGCAATGACCAGCGTACCTTTTTGGCTTTAGGCATAATGGCCTACAAACTTTATGATGGCATATCCAGTGTCTAAGAACCACTTACAGTACCATCCAGTTGTTTCTCCAGGCTTGCTCAGAGACTCTCTCCTGCAGTCACACCGCAGCATCCCTGTGTCCATCTGGTGTCGACCGTGTCTGACTGAGAGCTTCTTATTTATTTATTTATTTATTTATCTTCATTGTCATGCTCTGACAGCATCCTCCAGTACATTGATCCCCAGATGCCTATTCCACATACACGTCAAACTTCCCTCCAATTGATAGCCAAACAGTCCTTGTAGTGTGCAATGATGTCCTTGGGGTAACAGTTGCTCCTGAATGAATCCTGCTTTCTACAGCACTTGCAGTTTTCCATTCTATTGCAGCCTTACCTCCTCCAGTGTCCAGACTGGAAATTGATTTGGTCCCATCCAAGTCTATTGTGCTTTACATTGGTTACCTGTTTACCATTGTGTTACCATTGTGATACCATTGCTCATTATCCTTCACTTCTCACTTCAATTGCTATCTACTCATGTACCCAGTACCACCCTAATTACCAGCCACCTGCTCAGTGTCATCATCGATATTACCACTATCAGTGCATTAACATCAGGTGCAGTCATTATTGGTGGACCTCTCATGTGCCTGTGTTAGTGGTGTCTGCCTGAGCCATACACTTACCTGCAGTGTTCCTCAGTATATCCTCTAACATTGATGCTCAATGTCGGTCAGGACGGATTCCTAGCTCCAGTGTTGTGTTCTTCATCTCACTTACCTGTTCCCTCCTGATTCCAGTCCTCCATTGGTTCCATCCGAGCTCCTGAACTCCTCAGTCATGCCTTTGGGTCTCCTACTCCACCTGCATATATTAAAGGTCCCTGTTTATGTGGTCTAAGTTGATTAGTGAACCCAGCTTCTGTTTCACTCCAGCCCCAGACCAGAGTCACCCCCTCAGTGTCACCCCCTCAGTCGTGACAGTTTGCACTGACTCCATGGATCCGACCGCAAGACAGGACCAAGGGCCTGTACAATATCTAAGACAAAAAACAGATAATTAGCGCTAAAAAATAACAAATAAACTGCAGTAAAGCAGCTTTAAGGCTTCACTCAGTCGATACATTTATATATCCTGCAACGGTACTATAATTATCATATGAAGACTTGTATTATATAAAGTCATGTGACCATTATGCAGAAGCTCCAAACGGAGACATATTTTACAATGAGGCTTGGCACGCTGCTAAGGGACTGCCGTCACATGACTGGAAGTACACGCATACGGGAAGCTTAGCAGCCTTCTTAAACGAGGGCAGACAGTAGATGGCTACACTTGATCTTTGAAAAAGCCGCTGACAGACGTAAGCAGGGAAATGTGTCAGATCGTGATTGTTGCACCACCTTACAACTGCCGGCCGGCACATGACAGCTTGGAGTAACACCAGAGGTTGGTCTTTAACTATCTAGTGATTCCAGAAAGAACCAAAGCAGTACTTTACTGATTATCCACCTCTGCAGCTAATATTGTGCTACAAGAAAACAGATTGGATGAGTGGTAATTATATTTCAAATAGTCTGCATCAGACCATTTAATCTGCTACATTGTTACCACCATTTTGGTTACTGGTTTCACCTCAAACAGATTGCTTGTGCGCTAACTCTGTTAACAAAGGCGGCTTACTACATACTAATCAACTAAATTACCATCAGTGGATCAAAGATTTTTTCTTTGCCATAGACTTATTTTTTTTACATATTTTTTACTGTATCGGTCGGTACATATGAATTTGTTGGTTCAATATTAATCCAATAATTTTATTATATTGTTATTTTTTATGTATGTCTATTCATTTTTTTTTATTTTATATAAATTACATTTCTTTTACTGAATTGACTCTGACTGGCTTCAAATTGTATCTGCTCCTAGCGCTATCTTTTATCCTTCTCTTTTTTCCTGTACAATATCTGGCAGCCCATGTTGACCATCAAGAGGCTGTGCAAGGACAGGTCATACGTGCTCTACAAGAACTGTCCTTATGGTGGGATAGTATTCAAACCACCTTACAAAGGTTCACAAGGTACTGGGGCTTCACCAGTGCGAAGAGAGACAACTCTGCCTCCTGCGGCTATGTCTACTTTACATCTGCATTTACCCAATCCCACTAAATTCAATGGGTCACCTAAGAACTGTTGTAGTTTCATTAAGCAATGTGAACTTCACTTTAAACTTCAGCCCAATTATTTTACCACTGATCACATGAATATTGCCTATATTATCTAGCTGCTATCTGGCTCTGCATTAATTTGGAAATCTCCTCTCTGGGAAAAGTCAGATCCCATACTGGCTTACTATTAGAAGGTTGTGTCATTATTCCACCTCATCTTGAATTGATGAACCTGGGTGAAACACATCAGCATCCTCAGATATTCTTAAATAATGGCACGGTCCCAGAATTGTGGGACATTATTTGTGCCAATTCCAAACCCATGCATTGGAATTGGCCTGAAATGATGAGGCCTTCTACTCAGCCTTTTGGAATGGTCTGCTAAAAAGATGATCTATCCACTAGAGACTTACCTCCCCAATTGGAGGATTTAATTTCTCTCTGCAATAGATCCACACATACTAAAGTTTATTCTGCATACCCTTCTTGTCCTCTGTCTCCTCCTCAAGACGAACCAATGCAGATTAATTGATCCAGGTTGACACCTGAAGAGCACAGAACATCTTTGTCTTCACTGTGCCTACCCATCATTGTGCCGACCCATCGCATGTCATCAAATCCTGTCCCAAGCGGCATGGAAACTCCAAATACTAGCTTACCAGGGAGAGGGTCAGCTAGGAGTTATTACTTCCTCTCCATCTTCTACTGATTGTATTTTTCAAGCTTCATTACAAATTTCTCAGTATTTCAGAAGATTCCCTGCCCTTCTGGATTTGGGAGCTGCTGGAATTTTCATCACCTGGGACACAGTCAGTCCGTGGGCATTACCCACAGAAAAATTAATTAATCCTGTTAACCTTACTTCCGTGGATGGCAGTAGAACATTAGGAGGTTCAGCCTTAAATACTATGTAACTATTTAAGTATATCTAGATGATATACACATTTTTGACAACAGTTTAGAGGAACATTGTCACTGGATTAAAGAAGTACTGTCTCATCAAGTGCTAATCATTTGTATTGTAAATTGGAAAATGTGTATTTGAAGTTAAGGCACTTCTGTTACTGGGCTCCATTGTTTCCAGTTTCTCAGGCATTCCATCTCCTAAAAAAAAAATTATTTTTAGCTCATGTATTACGACAACCAGATATTTCCTTTGCTTTTACAGTCAAGGTAGACACTTCCTCAGTGGGTGTTGGAGCGGTGCTCTCACAACGAGGTGCAGATAGTCATCTTCACCTTTGCAGCTTCTTCTTTCGCAAGTTTTCACCAGCTGAGCGAAACTACACCATTAGGGATCATTAGAATGGCGACCAATGAGATCAGTATCATTACTGATAACAAGAACTTACTCTGTTTAAAGACAGCCCATTGCCTTAATCCTACTTAAGCCAGATGGCCATTGTTCTTTTCAAGATTTAAGTTCAAATTGTCTTTCTGTCCCTTATCAGCCAACCATAAGGCAGATGCACTTTCCCAATCAAGGGAGTTGGACAGTGAATCAAGTACCACAGATAAGCATCTCATCATTGACCCTATGGCCTTTTCTGCAGTGGGCATAGGTCCAAACACAGAGAGGGGTAGATTATGAGGCATCAAAAATCTTGGGCTTCCGTATCCACTTCAAACATCTTGAATACCTTATCATTTGGAAGGGTTTCGGCCCTGAAGAACGCTCATGGACAAATGCTTTTGAAGTTAATGCTCCTAAGCTCATTAAAAAATTCCATCAGAAGTTTCCTTGCAAGCCCAAGTGTCCTGGAGCCACCCATAAAGGGGGGGGGGGGGGGGGGGGTATGTGCTGTCATGATCCAATGTCTGAGAAACATTTGCTTACCATCCAGGTGTTTCTCCAGGCTTGTCACACCGCAGCATCCAGTGTCCGGCTGGCACCGGCTGCCTGTGACTGATGGTTCCCGAATTGTCATCCTGGCAGGGGCTGCTGGAGTGGCCTGCAGTCTCTTTGACAGTGGCCTCTAGTACGTTCATCCAAAGACAAGTTGCGGGATTCAGGCCTATTCCACATGCACACCAAACTTTCCTCCAATTCCCAGCATGGGCCCAGTCATATTTGTTTTAACCACATGATGCATTTTTCCGGGAAAGCCCACTGTGGCAGCGCAGTTGAGCCTGGAAAATTTCCAGGCATACCACCGAAGAACACAGCTTCCGTTTCACTCCAGCCCCAGACCAGAGTCACCCCTCAGACATCACAAGTAAACAATCTTTAAACACCAAACAATAAATATAGAATTGTTCTATAAATTTATTTATTTATCCTCCCGGAATTACCGGGAGGATCCCGAAAATCGGGTCCTCCTCCCAGCCCCCGGAAAGGTGGGCAACCCTCCCGGATTCCGGGGGACCCCCACGCCACCCCCCGATTGCGGCGTCTTCCCCATACCTTTTGGATTTAAATCGTCAATCCGCGGGTCTCAGAGGAGGGGGCGGAGCTAAAACAGCGTCATTTTAGCCCCGCCCCCTCCATGGAGATCCGTGAATTGGGGGTTTTACCATCCTGGGGGCGGGGCTTAATGATGTAAAGCTCATGCCCCGCCCCCCGACCTGCAGCTGGAAGTCTCCTCTCCGGGCTTCTCCCGGAGAGGAGACAGAAAAAGTCGGCAACCCTGATATATATATATATATATATAAAACAATGTTTCCAACGGCACTCAAATGAAGTAAGATACAGTAGTGTGGTGCAAGGTCCAGAAGTGATTAATAGCAGCAGCACTTACCCAACCTCTCAGCAGGGAAGGAGACAGACCAGCACTCGTTTGATTGAAAAAGATAAGTGTACACTACTACACTTATCTTTTTCAATCAAACAAGTGCTGGTCTGTCTCCTTCCCTGCTGAGAGGTTGGGTAAGTGCTGCTGCTGCTATATATATATATATATATATATATATATATATATATATATATATATATATATATATATATATATATATATATATATATAGATATATAGTGTTCCTGTATGTTCAGCACTCCGGACAAATCTCTGTAGGTACCGCGGTGCCCTTATGATGTCTTGTTTAGGTAATCTTGAACCCCTGTTCTGAGCCCAGAAGCAGGGGAAAAAACGGCACTCACGGATTTGGTAATAAAGTTTTATCAATTCAAAGTGCAATGAATTACAGCATTCTCTTCAACGTTTCAAGGCCTGGTGCCTTTTCGTCAGGATGCGCTGCTATGTGCAAATGGTGCCAAAGGTGCAGTGAATGAACCTGAGCAGTCTGCTCTCTTACCTTTAGTAGCTTTGTGAGGCCATGCCGGCGTCTGCGGTCTCCAGCTTCCGGGACCCAGGGCACAGCCCACTGTGACGTCAGGCCGTTACCCTGGTAACCCTGGCCGCTTGGTGCCGGCTTCTGCTGGACGTGCCGTGTCTGTGTGCTTAAAATACAAATAAGACCAACTGTTAAAAACCCGTTGGATAAACATACTGTGAAACAACTGAAAACGTGCTTAGCTACTTTGTAAAAAACGGTGTGTGTACAGGTAAAAAAGATTAAAATAACTCTCTCCATATTGTTTTAACTAGTTATCTGTGATCTGTATGCACATCGCATCATGTGGACATACAAGCGCTCCTCCAATATATTACTGTGATCACTGTATTTACTGTACATTCCATATATATTGTAACACTTGTATTTGCCACGACCTGCTATAAGCTGTCAAGAACACTACACTCTATATTCTATATGTTACAACTAAACAGACCATCGCCATCAGCCACTACCCCTAGATTATATTTCTCTGCGCCCATTCTTTTTATTACACAAAAGAATTCCAAGCGATCATCTCATTGAGTCCCTGTGGTGCCATTGTGTTAAGTCTATAGATCCACTGGGACTCTCGCTGTGTTAAAATCTTCTGTCTGTCTCCTCCCCGGACCAATGGTGGCACATGGTCTATGATTTTACACTTTAGTTGGGCCAATGTATGCCCACTACATTTAAAGTGTCGGGCTACCGGCTGGTTTATTTCTTTTCCCTGCAGACAGGCCAAGATTGCCGAGTGATGTAACGCCATGCGGACACGTAGATTGACTATAGTCTGGCCCACGTAGAACTTGCCACATGGGCACATAATAATGTATATAATGTAAGGCGTCTTACAGTTCACTACGTGCTTGATCTGGTATGTCTGGCCAGTTTGTGGGTGTTTAAAAGTGGAACCAGATTCCACATAGCTGCAGGCGGTGCACGAAGGGCACCTGTAACACCCAGGTTTCTTCTCCTGTATGTTAAACAGGGTCGGGGAAGGGGGTTTAGTTATATTTGTCCTCACTAGTAAGTCCCGCAGATTGTGGCCCCTCCTGTAGCATGGCATGATGTTCTTATCCTTGAAACCGGGCAGTTGTTTGTCACATTTAATTATTGGCCAGACAGCTCTAAGAGCCCTAGGTAGAACAGTGGTAGCTGGTGTGTAGGTCGTGATAAATGGTATCGTGTTGGCGGTCTTGGTCTTGTTGATGTTTTTAGCCTGTAATAGTTGTTCTCGTGGGATTTCCATCACCTGTTGCTTCTGTTTGTTTAAACCCTTCCTGACAGAGCCAGTTTTTGCGTTCCTGACAGAGCCCTTTTTTTCAAATCTGACATGTATCACTTAAGTGGGGATAACTTTTTTTTGCTTTTACTTATCCCAGTGATTTTGAGATTGTTTTTTCGTGACACATTGTACTTCAAATTAGTGGTAAATTTGGGTCGATACAGTCTGTGGTTTTTTGTGAAAAATACCAAAATGTCGTGAAAAAATGGAAAATTTTGCAATTTGCAAAATGTTAAATTTTCTGCTTGTGAGACATATAATCATACCACTCAAAATAGTTAATAACTAACATAGACCATATGTCTACTTTATGTTTCCATCATAATTTCAACTTCCTTTTAATTTTTTTGGACACTAGGAGGCTTACAATATGAATAGCAAATTCTCAAATTTTCAAGAAAATTTCAAACACTGATTTTTTTAGGGACCAGTTCAGTTCTGATGTGACTTTGAGGGACTTGTATGTGAGACACCCCCATAAATGATACCATTTCAAAAACTGCACCCCTCACAGTATTCAAAACAGCATTTTGGAAGTTTGTTAACCCTTTAGGTGTTTCACAGGAATTAAAACAAAGTGTAGGTGAAATTTCAAAATTTCATTTTTTTTGCAGATTTGCAATTTTAATACATTTTTCTAAGGAACACAGTACATTTTACTAGAGAAATGTGACTAAAAATTGATTCCCCCAATTCTTTTGTTTTCATAAATATCCTATATGTGGCCCTAGTGTGCACGTTGACCAAACCACAGGCTTCATAATAGAAGGAGCACCTACTTGATTTTGGAGCCTCCTTTTTATGAGATTATTTTTTAGGCACCATGTAGGTTTCTAGGCACCATAAGATGCTAAAATTTAGGAACCCCCCCACAAGTGACCCCATTTTGCAAACCACACCCCTCAGGGAATTCATCTAGGGGTATAGTGTACATTTCAAACCCCCAGGGGTTTCACCAATTGTGGTACAACTGGGCAGTGAAAATGAAAAATTAAATTTTTTACACAAAAATGCAGTTCTGGCTCAAAATTTTTCATTTTCAGAAGGTATGAAGGAGAAAAAGCACCCCAAAATCTGTGCCCCAATTTCTCCCGAGTACGGCAATGCCTCAGATGTGACCAAAAAATACCATTTGGGCGCATGGCAGGACTCAGAAGGGAAGGAGTGATTTTTGGATTTTGCAGCTCAGATTCTGGTGGAATTTTGGTGGGTGCTATGTCGCATTAGCAAGACCCCCCAAGCACCAATACAGTGGAACCCCCCCACAAGTAACCCCATTTTGCAAACTACACCCCTCAGGGAATTCATCTAGGGGTATAGTGTACATTTCAAACCCCCAGGGGTTTCACCAATTTTGATACAACTGGGCTGTGCAAATGCAAAATTACATTTTTTACACAAAAATGCAGTTCTGGCTCAAAATTTTTCATTTTCACAAGGAATGAAGGAGACAAAGCACCCCAAAATCTGTGCCCCAATTTCTCCCGAGTATGGCAATGCCTCACATGTGACCAAAAAATACCATTTGGGTGCATGGCAGGACTCAGAAAGGAAGGAGTGATTTTTGGATTTTGCAGCTCAGATTCTGGTGGAATGTTGGTGGGTGCTATGTTGCATTAGCAAGACCCCCCAAGCACCAATACAGTGGAACCCCCCCACAAGTGACCCCATTTTGCAAACTACACCCCTCAGGGAATTCATCTAGGGGTATAGTGTACATTTCAAACCCCCAGGGGTTTCACCAATTTTGATACAACTGGGCAGTGAAAATGAAAAATTAAATTTTTTTACACAAAAATGCAGTTCTGGCTCAAAATTTTTCATTTTCACAAGGAATGAAGGAGACAAAGCACCCCAAAATCTGTGCCCCAATTTCTCCCGAGTATGGCAATGCCTCATATGTGACCAAAAAATACCAGTTGGGTGCATGGCAGGACTCAGAAGGGAAGGAGTGATTTTTGGTGGTGGAATGGTGGTGGGTGCTATGTCGCATTAGCAAGACCCCCAAAGCACCAATACAGTGGAACCCCCCCACAAGTGACCCCATTTTGCAAACTACACCCCTCAGGGAATTCATCTAGGGGTATAGTGTACATTTCAAACCCCCAGGGGTTTCACCAATTTTGATACAACTGGGCAGTGAAAATGAAAAATTACATTTTTTTACACAAAAATGCAGTTCTGGCTCAAAATTTTTCATTTTCAGAAGGTATGAAGGAGAAAAAGCACCCCAAAATCTGTGCTACAATTTCTCCCGAGTACGGCAATGCCTCACATGTGACCAAAAAATACCATTTGGGCGCATGGCAGGACTCAGAAGGGAAGGAGTGATTTTTGGATTTTGCAGCTCAGATTCTGGTGGAATTTTGGTGGGTGCTATGTCGCATTAGCAAGACCCCCCAAGCACCAATACAGTGGAACCCCCCCACAAGTGACCCCATTTTGCAAACTACACCCCTCAGGGAATTCATCTAGGGGTATAGTGTACATTTCAAACCCCCAGGGGTTTCACCAATTTTGATACAACTGGGCTGTGCAAATGCAAAATTACATTTTTTACACAAAAATGCAGTTCTGGCTCAAAATTTTTCATTTTCACAAGGAATGAAGGAGACAAAGCACCCCAAAATCTGTGCCCCAATTTCTCCCGAGTACGGCAATGCCTCACATGTGACCAAAAAATACCATTTGGGTGCATGGCAGGACTCAGAAAGGAAGGAGTGATTTTTGGATTTTGCAGCTCAGATTCTGGTGGAATGTTGGTGGGTGCTATGTTGCATTAGCAAGACCCCCCAAGCACCAATACAGTGGAACCCCCCCACAAGTGACCCCATTTTGCAAACTACACCCCTCAGGGAATTCATCTAGGGGTATAGTGTACATTTCAAACCCCCAGGGGTTTCACCAATTTTGATACAACTGGGCAGTGAAAATGAAAAATTACATTTTTTTACACAAAAATGCAGTTCTGGCTCAAAATTTTTCATTTTCAGAAGGTATGAAGGAGAAAAAGCACCCCAAAATCTGTGCCCCAATTTCTCCCGAGTATGGCAATGCCTCACATGTGACCAAAAAATACCATTTGGATGCATGGCAGGACTCAGAAGGGAAAGAGTGATTTTTGTTGGTGGAATGTTGGTGGGTGCTATGTCGCATTAGCAAGACCCCCAAAGCACCAATACAGTGGAACCCCCCCACAAGTGACCCCATTTTGCAAACTACACCCCTCAGGGAATTCATCTAGGGGTATAGTGTACATTTCAAACCCCCAGGGGTTTCACCAATTTTGATACAACTGGGCAGTGAAAATTAAAAATTACATTTTTTTACACAAAAATGCAGTTCTGGCTCAAAATTTTTCATTTTCAGAAGGTATGAAGGAGAAAAAGCACCCCAAAATCTGTGCCCCAATTTCTCCCGAGTACGGCAATGCCTCATGTGTGACCAAAAAGTGGCAGGACTCAGAAGGGAAGGAGTGATATTTGGATTTTGCAGCACAAATTCTGGTGGAATGTTGGTGGGTGCTATGTCGCATTAGCAAGACCCCCAAAGCACCAATACAGTGGAACCCCCCCACAAGTGACCCCATTTTGCAAACTACACCCCTCAGGGAATTCATCTAGGGGTATAGTGTACATTTCAAACCCCCAGGGGTTTCACCAATTTTGATACAACTGGGCAGTGAAAATGAAAAATTACATTTTTTTACACAAAAATGCAGTTCTGGCTCAAAATTTTTCATTTTCAGAAGGTATGAAGGAGAAAAAGCACCCCAAAATCTGTGCCCCAATTTCTCCCGAGTACGGCAATGCCTCATGTGTGACCAAAAAGTGGCAGGACTCAGAAGGGAAGGAGTGATATTTGGATTTTGCAGCACAAATTCTGGTGGAATGTTGGTGGGTGCTATGTCGCATTAGCAAGACCCCCAAAGCACCAATACAGTGGAACCCCCCCACAAGTGACCCCATTTTGCAAACTACACCCCTCAGGGAATTCATCTAGGGGTATAGTGTACATTTCAAACCCCCAGGGGTTTCACCAATTTTGATACAACTGGGCAGTGAAAATGAAAAATTACATTTTTTTACACAAAAATGCAGTTCTGGCTCAAAATTTTTCATTTTCAGAAGGTATGAAGGAGAAAAAGCACCCCAAAATCTGTGCCCCAATTTCTCCCGAGTACGGCAATGCCTCACATGTGACCAAAAAATACCAGTTGGGTGCATGGCAGGACTCAGAAGGGAAGGAGTGATTTTTGGATTTTGCGGCTCAGATTCTGGTGGAATGAATGGTGGGTGCTATGTGGCATTAGCAAGACCCTCGAAGCACGGTGAAATGATGAACCTAAAAATCCATAGATGTGTGGTATATTTTAAAACACTCCTTTATACATAGGCCGGGTTTGTCGGGGCAAGTGTCACACTGGAAAATAGTTTGCTTTCTTATTCCCTTTTTATAGCAAACTTTGCACCTTTTTTGTGTCCTGCCCTTTTTTCCAGTGGAGGGGATTTCATCAGGAAAATGCTGCCCTGGTACAATACGGGGGGCAGTACTAGAAGTACTGGGGCCCTCTGCCTGCTGGTTCCCAAATACTAGGCCCTTTATGACTTCCTCTTGAAAGTGCATAAATGTCCCCCTCTGGCTGGTAGAACGGAATAGCACGTAAGCGTTATACAGTGCCATCTGGATGATATACACGGCCAGCTTCTTGTACCAGATTTTTGTTTTCCGCAGGGCACTGTACGGCTTCAGTACCTGATCTGAAAGATCCACTCCGCCCATGTACCTATTGTAATCCAGGATACAATTAGGTTTGGAGGTGTGGGTACTGGTACCTCGTACAGGGACGGAGGTGGTACTGTCTCCGTGAATTGTTGTCAGTATAAGGACATCCCTCTTGTCCTTATATTTGACCAACAACATATTTTCGGTGCATATTCCCCTGCTTTCACCCCTTCTCATTACTTGGGCAATGTGCGTTTTTGGGAGGCCTCTTTGGTTCTTGCGCACAGTACCGCAAGCTGCTGTACCTCTTGAACCAAGGGCCTTAAACAGGGGGATGCTGGTGTAAAAGTTATCCACATAGAGGTGATAACCTTTATCCAGGAAGGGGTGCACTAAATCCCAGACAATTTTTCCACTAACACCTACGAGGGAGGGGGGGCATTCTGGCGGTTCAATTCTTGAATCCTTCCCTTCATATACCCTAAACCTGTGAGTGTACCCTGAGGTGCTTTCACACAGCTTATACATTTTTATGCCATACCTTGCCCTCTTACTGGGAAGGTACTGGCGGAATTTAACCCTTCCTTTAAAATGTATAAGGGACTCGTCTATGCAAATGAATTTATCTGGGATGTACATCTCTTCAAATTTGGCACTGAAATGATCAATGACCGGCCTGACTTTGAATAGCCGGTCAAAGGTGGGATCATCTCTGGGTGGGCACTGTGCATTATCGTTGTAATGCAAAAATTTAAGGATCGTCTCAAATCGAGCCCGGGGCATGGCCATACGGTAAAATGGGGTGCTGTACAGAACATCTGTACTCCAATATTGCCTAATTTCTGGCTTTTTTACTATGCCCATATGAAACACCAGACCCCAAAACGTCATCATCTCTACTGCATCTACAGGGGTCCACCTAGCAAATGATGACGTGGGGTTTTGAGCAATAAACTGCTGGGCATATAAATTAGTTTGGTCCACAATTAAATTTATAAAATCATCAGAGAAAAATAATTTGAAAAAGTCAATTTCTCTGAGACCTGTGGAATCAAATTGGATTCCTGGCATGGCCAAAAACTCAGGAACCTGGGGCTCAAAATTGTCTGGTGGTGGGGTCCATACGAGATCAATTATTGGGGGGGGGGTCTCAGCTGCTCTACGGGGGCGTCTTTGAGGGGGTCCCTCATCACTAGAGGAGGAAGAGGAGCTTAAGATGAATCCTTCAAATTCCCCGCTTGCCTCACTGGCTGTGTCAGAATCAGAGGCAAGCATGGCATATGCCTCCTCCGCTGAATACATTCTTCTGGAGGACTGGGAAGACATTTGGGATGACATTTGGGATGCCATTTTTATTTTTGTGTTACTGGTAGTGAAATGTTTCAACACGTGTATAGTGTAGGGGGGGGGTACAAACTTTATTTCAACCCGGGGGGTATGTAGTGTGTAGTGTGTATGTAGTGCAGAAAAAAAAAAATACTTTATACAGGAATTTGATCCCAATTAAAAAAAAAAAAAATTGAAGGGGTTAAAAAAAAAAAAAAAAAGCTCCTGCGCCAAAAATTGAGCACAGATGTTGGTCAGTAACGTCCGTCACTGAACAGCGCTCAAAGGCAACAGGAATTTGATAAAAAAAAAAAAAAAAAGATCAACCCTGTGCCGAAAAAGCTGATCAGTGATGTACGTCACTGATCAGCGCACAGTGGCCACAGGACACCCACAAAATCACAGTGTGTGTAAAAAAAAAAATTAAAAAAAGACCCACAGCAGCCTCAAAAAAAAAAAAGGTGATCAGTGATGCAACACTGATTACCAGTGAGGGGCAGCAGGTGCACAACCTTTGGTGCAACTGACAGTGCAACTGGCAGCAACTGACAGATATACAGTATATATAAAAACAAAAAAACCCTGCGCCCCCAAAAAGTTGCTGATCAGCACAGATATACTGATCAGCACAAAAGGGGGGGTAGCAGTCACAAAATATACACTCTCTATCACTCTCTGTCACTATCTCTCTCTATCTCTCACTATCTATCACTATCTATCACTATCTATCACTATCTATCACTATCTATCACTCTAGGACACTGCAGCAGCAGCACTGACAGTTATATGTATAAAAAAAAACCTGCACCCCCAAAAAGGGGGGGTAGCAGACACAAAATATACACTCTCTATCACTCTCTGTCACTATCTCTCTCTATCTCTCTATCTCTCACTATCTATCACTATCTATCACTCTATGACACTGCAGCAGCAGCACTGACAGTTATATATATAAAAAAAAACCTGCACCCCCAAAAAGGGGGGGTAGCAGACACAAATCTCTCTATCTCTCACTATCTATCACTATCTATCACTCTGACACTGCAGCAGCAGCACTGACAGTTATTTATATATAAAAACCCCCTGCACCCCCAAAAAGGGGGGGTAGCAGACACAAAATATAGCTCTCTCTGTCACTATCTCTCTATCTCTCTCTATCTATCTCTCTATCTCTCTATCACACTGCAGCAGCAGCAGGAAGTCCCAAGAAGTCAGATCCAGGAAGCGTCCAGCACGCTACAAGCAGTGATCAGGTAATCAGGTAAGGTATTTGCAAGGATCAGGTAAGTATTAGCAAGGATCAGGTCAGTATCACGGCAGATAGGCACGGTGACCGCTCTGCACGCTATTCCAGACCGGAATGGCGTCTGCAGCGCAGTCACCGTTAGTTTAAATGTCGCGCCTTGGCTGTGATTGGTCCGTGGGTCCCACGGACCAATCACAGCCTTGGGGGCAGGTGGGGTGAGGGTGGGGTGAGGTGTCATCGTCACCGATGACCCCCTCATGCCCCCTGACGCCCGGCGGTGATTGACACCTGTGTTACCGAGCGTCTGATTCGCTGGTAACACAGGAAAACGCTGTGAATGGCTGTTCACACTGAACAGCCAATCACAGCGATCGCCGACGGGGGGGCGGCATCGCAGCCCCCCCTGGGCATGCAGGGACATGTCTGCTGTCAGGGACAGCAGACATCGTCCCTCTGTCACTGCGTCTCGAGACGCAGTGACAGTTTAAAGTCATGACGTACATTTATGCCATGTGTCGGGAAGTACATCCCGGCCATGACGTAAATGTACGTCAAATGTCGGGAAGGGGTTAAGATGGATCTCGCATACCCCCTTGAAGCGAACTTGTCAACCATTTTGTCCAATTCCTGGCTGACCGTGGTGTTATCACTGTGAATTCTGGCCACCCTCATCATCTGTGATTTAGGTAAGCTACACTTAAGAGCTGGTGGGTGGTTGCTATTTGCTTTTAGCAAGGTGTTCCTGTCTGTTTCCTTATGGAACACAGTGGTCACTACCTGATTGTCTTTTAACTCAATGTTCACATCTAAATAATTCACCTTCAGCCCTCCTATCTGGTAGGTGAACTTAATGGGGCCTTCACGGTCATTGATGTTGTCTATGAGATCTATAAGAGCTTGTTGTGTGCCAGTCCATACGATCAGCAGATCGTCTATATAGCGAGTATACATTGCTATCTGACGGCTGATGTTATGATCCGTAAAGAAAAACTCTTGCTCCTGTTCAAACATGTATATGTTGGCGAGTGATGGCGACACATTGGATCCCATAGAACATCCTGTTAATTGCAGGTAATAGCTGCCGTTATGAAGGAAAAAATTTCTCGCTAGTGTGATTTTTTCCTTCATAACGGCAGCTATTACCTGCAATTAACTTTCATGCCATGCTACAGGAGGGGCCGCAATCTGCGGGACTTACTAGTGAGGACAAATATAACTAAACCCCCTTCCCCGACCCTGTTTAACATACAGGAGAAGAAACCTGGGTGTTACAGGTGCCCTTCGTGCACCGCCTGCAGCTATGTGGAATCTGATTCCACTTTTAAACACCCACAAACTGGCCAGAAATACCAGATCAAGCACGTAGTGAACTGTAAGACGCCTTACATTATATACATTATTATGTGCCCATGTGGCAAGTTCTACGTGGGCCAGACGATAGTCAATCTACGTGTCCGCATGGCGTTACATCGCTCGGCAATCTTGGCCTGTCTGCAGGGAAAAGAAATAAACCAGCCGGTAGCCCGACACTTTAAATGTAGTGGGCATACATTGGCCCAACTAAAGTGTAAAATCATAGACCATGTGCCACCATTGGTCCGGGGAGGAGACAGACAGAAGATTTTAACACAGCGAGAGTCCCAGTGGATCTATAGACTTAACACAATGGCACCACAGGGACTCAATGAGATGATCGCTTGGAATTCTTTTGTGTAATAAAAAGAATGGGCGCAGAGAAATATAATCTAGGGGTAGTGGCTGATGGCGATGGTCTGTTTAGATGTAACATATAGAGTGTAGTGTTCTTGACAGCTTATAGCAGGTCGTGGCAAATACAAGTGTTACAATATATATGGAATGTACAGTAAATACAGTGATCACAGTAATATATTGGAGGAGTGCTTGTATGTCCACATGATGCGATGTGCATACAGATCACAGATAACTAGTTAAAACAATATGGAGAGAGTTATTTTAATCTTTTTTACCTGTACACACACCGTTTTTTACAAAGTAGCTAAGCACGTTTTCAGTTGTTTCACAGTATGTTTATCCAACGGGTTTTTAACAGTTTGTATTTTATGCACACAGACACGGCACGTCCAGCAGAAGCCGGCACCAAGCGTCCAGGGTTACCAGGGTAACGGCCTGACGTCACAGTGGGCTGCGCCCTGGGTCCCGGAAGCTGGAGACCGCAGACGCCGGCATGGCCTCACAAAGCTACTAAAGGTAAGAGAGCAGACTACTTGGGTTCATTCACTGCACCTTTGGCACCATTTGCACATAACAGCGCATCCTGACGAAAAGGCACCAGGCCTTGAAACGTTGAAGAGAATGCTGTAATTCATTGCACTTTGAATTGATAAAACTTTATTACCAAATCCGTGAGTGCCGTTTTTTCCCCTGCTTCTGGGCTCAGAACAGGGGTTAAAGATTACCTATATATATATATATTGTAAGACAGTGGCAGGGAAAGTCATAGACGGCAGGTACCTTTCCCCTAGAATCCTGTCTTATGGCATATAGACTGCAGGCTATTTCAATCTGTGTGGTAAGCTCCGGCTTACAAAGGGTGTTCTGTCCTGGGCTGGTAATCAGGAGAGCACCTGATTCTTTAAAAAGGAGTCAGCCCTCTGTTAAAACTGAAATAACGCATCAATAATTATATACTTTTGTTATACTCTGTTTTCTCAAATATTGTTATTATTGCTGCAGATGACTTTAGCTTGTTGCACAATGTACTATTCACTGCGTATGAGGCCTTCCCTTTGCGCTAAACAGTGATAATATGTCAGACACTGCGGCCATTTTGTTAGGCATGACTTGCATATATCGTTACAAGATGGCGTGTGGAATCAGAATACTGCTGAAATAAGTAATTTCTTATGAGATATTGTTTTGGATTTCTGGGTTTAAGAATGCCTTATTGATGTAACAGAGAACAAGGACAGACACCTAGACTCCACAAACTGAATAATATGGGAACAAGGCCACACATGCGTAGACCCACAAGGCCACTGAAGTTGGGTGTTGGGTTAATTATGACATCATGATTGAAAGCAGAGCTTGCCAATAAGACTCAATGCTTATGAGTAATTAATTAATTAATGTGATAAAGGTTTAAATATCAGAGTGATAGAGGGAGGAGGAAGGCAGTTAAGAAAGAACAAGGAAGCACAGGGGGCTGGAGGTAACTATGAAGGAGGTTTAATCATGGCTGATCACTGTCCTTGAAAGGTGTCCATTTTGATTTGATTTAGAATTACTGTTTAAGTATTAGCTAGTCAGTTTTGTGTTTCTTGTGTCAGTCTGCATTTGCAAATATCTGTAATGAAGCTATTCTTTAAGTAAAGCATTGTCATACCTTTTATAACAAGGTTGTGTGGGTGTGCAATCATTTCAGCGTTGCCATTATATTTAAAGGTAATAAAGTAAATATATACAGGTTTGGGTTATCAATCATATCTAATCTTATCAGATAAATATCTGGTTTATCACCTCTCCATAGTGCTCTCTCTCTCCCTGGGTGTTGGAGGCAGTAAGCTGCTGCTAGAGAGAGACAAGGCTGTAAGTACTGCATTACTTGATCTATATCTGCTGTATGCGTCTAGTGTCACATAGGCCCTTATTCAGATCGGTGCGGATATTCCCGCATTCTTACGGAGCGGTCCGCACGCCACGGTGTTTTGCCGCATGCGGCCATCGTCCGTAGAAACGCCCACGTGTCCTCCGCATTCGGACGGACTCACTCTTTAAGAACAGGGCGTGTTTACGGACGACATACAAACCATGCGTGTGCGGGAGAAACACTCCGATTCTGCACGGTATTACAGAGTATTACAGAGTATGCACGGGAATACCGCATCCGAACGGGAGCCAAGCGGTGCTACCGCCCGTAAGCGGAGTATTTACGCCAAACAACCCACTATTAAGTATCTTCTGCAATACATCACATGACCCACTTATTCAATTACCTATCCTCATAAAAAACTGCTTATTTGGAATTGGAATCAATTAGATGCCAATATATCCTTACAAGCATGCCTAACACATGCATTGCACACATTAACCCTTACAGCAATGTAAGTGCAATGGTTTGTATTAAAGCACTGACAAGCGGCCTATTAGTGAGTAATGAGTAAAGGAGTAGATTCTATTGGGTTCAGGTGTTAATGCTTGTAGTCATTAGGCGGTCCGTTCGCCTACCGCATGAACGAGTGGTGTCCGCAAAGCAATAGTACACTTGTGGACACCGCACATTTCTGCCCTTTTTGATCGCGTGCATTCGGAGTGCTATCCGAATGTACGCCCCCCAACATAAGTGTACTCCCCCGTGTCCGCCCATGTTTCCGCCCCGTTTTGCCCACTTTGAAACTACGCCCATGTGACATTCCGCATGACGCCCATAATACGCCCATATTTCCCGACTGATTGCGGGGAACAGTTTTGTACGGGATTTGGCCGAACTGGTACGGAGTCAAGGCGTGGCACATGCGCGTTGCGTTCTCCACGCATGCGCAGACGCCGAAAAGACGCGATCCGAAAGTATGCGGTAAAGTCCGCGTCAATCAGAATAAGGGCCATAGTGTGGCCCTGGTATAGAGAGGGACGTTTATTCTGTTTAGTTAGAGCTCAGACGAGCAGGTTTTTGTTTTCTGTTTTGCCTGAAGTGTAAAGGCTGTTGTTAGTTTCTTGCTCTGAGTGCTGCAATAAAACTCAGGCAAGCCCTGTTTTGGACCCAAGCCGTGATGTCACTGTCTAAGTCTGTGCCAAATCCTCACCTGTGCCTACCCGTTTGATGCTAAAACCCCACATATGGTGGAGAATGCGAGCAAGCATCTCACTTAAAGAGTTAGTACAAAGGAATTATGATGTGTTCTCAGAACTTCCAGGGCGCACCACAGCCATAAAACATGACATTGTCACCGAACCTGGAGTTCGGGTACGCTTAAAACCCTATAGAGTACCAGAAGCACGTAGACAGGCCATATCTGGGGAGGTCCAGAAAATGTTAGACCTAGGGGTTATCGAGGAGTCTAAAAGTGAGTGGTCAAGCCCGATTGTATTAATTCCAAAACCAGATGGCTCTTTGCGCTTCTGTAATGACTTCCGGAAGCTGAACGAAGTATCAAAATTTGATGCCTACCCAATGCCAAGAGTTGATGAGTTAATTGAAAGACTTGGTCATGCTAGATATTTCTCTACCCTCGACTTAACTAAAGGTTACTGGCAAGTACCTCTTACCGATAGTGCCAAAGAGAAAACAGCGTTTGTCACCCCCGATGGTCTGTTTCAATATCTCTGTTTGCCTTTTGGGTTGCATGGGGCTCCAGCAACTTTTCAAAGGTTAATGGACATTGTTCTTAAACCCCATCGTCAGTATGCCTCGGCATATCTAGACGACATCATAATTTTTAGTGATGACTGGAAGAGTCATTTACCCAAAGTCCAGGCGGTGCTAAATTCCCTCAGAGAGGCGGGGTTGACAGCGAACCCACAAAAGTGTACTTTAGGCCTCGAGGAGGCACGTTACCTGGGGTATGTTATCGGGAGAGGTATAATAAAGCCTCAAATAAATAAAGTGGAGGCTATCCAAAACTGGCCTCGTCCTTCGACAAAAAAAACAAGTCAGGGCTTTTTTGGGAATTCTGGGGTATTACCGTAGGTTCATTCCCTAGTTTGCAACCATGGCAGCGCCCCTAACCGATCTTACCAAAGGAGGTAAGGCAGTTATGGTCAGCTGGAACCCAGAGGCTGAAAGGGCATTCCAAGAATTAAAAGTGGCCCTTTGTAATCAACCAGTCCTGATCACTCCAGATTTTAAAAAAGAGTTTGTCGTACAGACTGATGCTTCTGATGTGGGACTAGGTGCTGTCCTCTCCCAAGAAGTTGGTGGAGAGGAACACCCGGTAACATATTTGAGCAGGAAGCTCACACCTGCGGAGAGAAACTACAGTATAGTTGAGCGGGAGTGCTTAGCAATCAAGTGGGCCCTTGAATCCCTAAAGTACTATCTCTTAGGACGCTCCTTTAGATTAATCACTGACCACTCCCCACTTACATGGATGTACCAAGCCAAAGAGAGAAATGCAAGGGTCACAAGATGGTTTCTCAATTTGCAAAATTTCAAATTTACAGTGGAACACAGAGCAGGAAGGCTTCAGGGTAATGCCGATGCCCTATCCCGAACATACTGCCAGTTGGCAGACAGTGTCCGACCCCACAGGTTCGAACAGAGGGGGAGGGTATGTAAGACAGTGGCAGGGAAAGTCATAGACGGCAGGTACCTTTCCCCTAGAATCCTGTCTTATGGCATATAGACTGCAGGCTATTTCAATCTGTGTGGTAAGCTCCGGCTTACAAAGGGTGTTCTGTCCTGGGCTGGTAATCAGGAGAGCACCTGATTCTTTAAAAAGGAGTCAGCCCTCTCCATAGTGCTCTCTCTCTCCCTGGGTGTTGGAGGCAGTAAGCTGCTGCTAGAGAGAGACAAGGCTGTAAGTACTGCATTACTTGATCTATATCTGCTGTATGCGTCCAGTGTCACATAGTGTGGCCCTGGTATAGAGAGGGACGTTTATTCTGTTTAGTTAGAGCTCAGACGAGCAGGTTTTTGTTTTCTGTTTTGCCTGAAGTGTAAAGGCTGTTGTTAGTTTCTTGCTCTGAGTGCTGCAATAAAACTCAGGCAAGCCCTGTTTTGGACCCAAGCCGTGATGTCACTGTCTAAGTCTGTGCCAAATCCTCACCTGTGCCTACCCGTTTGATGCTAAAACCCCACAATATATATATATATATATATATATATATATATATAATGCAAACAAACGATTAGCTGTGGTGCGCTGACACCTGCAGTCAATTTAACCCTTCACTGGGTTCTTCTGAAGTGATTGTCCCACACTCAGGTGTTTGGTACACTTGTCCTAGATTGTGGACAGCAGCTCCCCAATGCAGGTGCCCGATCCCAGGGCACAAGAACAAGCAATCTGGAACAAAAGAGCAAAGGGGGCGCCTATGGTGTAGTACCTTTTTAATTGTTTAAAAAAGACAGTTTAAAACGTCTGTTTAAAATAAGTGAAGCGTCCGTACCAGACAGTTCGTCAGGTGTTGACTTAAAACCACATGATTCAATACAAAATCCCACTGGCACATCAGCTACAAGAGCAAGCCCGCCGTCAGCAGATGGTAATTACAGACTCACGGAACCTCTTCAGCGCGACACACCGCAGTGTCCAGCAGAGTCGGTGCTTGCACGGGTCCCGGAGGAGAAGCTGCCGGGACCCGTGCAAGCACCGACTCTGCTGGACACTGCGGTGTGTCGCGCTGAAGAGGTTCCGTGAGTCACACCATCACCAGTGATCAATACATTCAAGACATTACTGTGCCGCGCTCCTAGCAATATGAGGAGCTGCGGTCAGATCGATAGAGACACTGTTGCTGGCATTCAGTCACCATGGTGATGGGGGCGGCTCCACAGCGGGAATAGCCTCCCCCTCACAATTAAGTCATAACGGGGATACAATGACAGGTATAAGCACGTGATCAGACTGGCCGGCGACCCAAGGGAAACACCCCCATCGACCCACTTGTAACAAATACATATGTATTTGTTACAAGTCATTGTATCCCCGTTATGACTTAATTGTGAGGGGGAGGCTATTCCCGCTGTGGAGCCGCCCCCATCACCATGGTGACTGAATGCCAGCAACAGTGTCTCTAACGATCTGACCGCAGCTCCTCATATTGCTAGGAGCGCGGCACGGTAAAGTCTTGAATGTATTGATCACTGGTGATGGTGTGACGGAGGCACCCGCTGCGGCGCTACCGTTACCGACACCATCCCCGCATCATTTCATGTTGTTTCTATGGTGTCCCGGCCGCTACTCCCGGAAGTACCGGAAGTGCGGCACATGCGTTCCAAGGGCCGGAAGCAGCCTAGGCTTGCGTTCCAGAGCCCGGAACGAGTGGCGCATTGGCGCCAATTACGCTATTTGATTCAGGTATATATAGCCAGACACAGGGGTTTGCAGTGTGTGGCCTCCTCTCTCCTGGGAAGTGGTCCCGTTGTCTCCAGATTTCTGTGCAGCAGTGTTGTCTCCTTGTTTCCATTCCTTGACAAAGGTCACTGTGGCTGACCGAAACGTTGGAAGATGGACTTAAGAAACAGGTTAAACAACCTCTTTTCATTTTGACTTTGTATTTATATTTAAAACAACTAAGAGTATCTTCAGTTGTTTATTATTTGGCGAGTGTTCTTACCTACCTTTGGTAGGCTTTTTTGCCTTTATATATATATATATATATATATATATATATATATATATATATATATATATATATATATGAATATGAGGAAAAGAACAGGTCTTTTTTTCAAATTTGTATTCAGTGATACAAGCTGCTTGTATCACTGAATACAAATTTGAAAAAAAGACCTCTGAGTGCCGTTGTTCTTTTCCTCGTACTCATCACCACTGAGGGCACCGGGGCAGCTGCTCAGAAGAGGAGAGTGCCAGGCCGCATCCCCAATCTATATATATATATATATATATATATATATATATATATATATATATATATATATATATATATATATATATATATATATATATATATATATATATATATATATTTATATTTGAGCAGCCATTTTTTATTGTGATATCCATTGTGATTATACATTTTTTTAATATTAAGTTTTACTATTTTAAATCAAGCAAGCCATTTATGATTTAATTATAGCGTGGAGTATCCATTATCCAAAATGCTTGGGGCATTTCGGATAGGGGATTACTCTGGATTTCAGAATATGTTTAGTTTTTTCTTCAGGTTCGCAAGTATCCTTCGGAATCCATGGTGTCCATCATTTGAGGCATCCCTGCCCCCAATGATGCATTGCATAGGTACGCATGTGACCAGGGGCCTTATTCTAGTTCACTCTTTCTGACAAAATCCTTCTTAGATGGACAAAACCATGTGCACTGCAGGGGGGCAGATGTAAAATGTGCAGAGAGAATTAGATTTGGGTGGGGTTTTACTTCAAAGTGAGATCTATATTGCAGTGTAAAAATAAAGCAGCCAGTATTTACCCTGCACAGAAACAAAATAACTCACCCAAATCTAATTCTCTCTGCACATTTTACATCTTCCCCCCTGCAGTGCACATGGTTTTGTCCATCTAAGAAGGCTTTTGTCAGAAAGAGTGAACTAGAATAAGGCCCCAGGTGAGTATGAAAACCAAAAATCTTGGTGTGGGGGGTTAAAAAACTAACAAACAAACACAATAACAAACCAAAAAGCTTGAGATATTCCAAAAGCCTATTGTATTTGTAAGATTTCGGTTTTTGGATATCCAAATTAGGGATACCCGACCTGTATTGACATTTAGGGCCTTATTATGGTTGGTGCGGCCGGGCCGTACGCGTACGTTCCGGGGTTTTTTATGATCTGCGCATGCGTACATTCGCTAATGCGCAGGCGCGAACACTCCACAACGCTTACGGACGGGTCTCTACGTGCGAAAAAACCTGTACGCGAGTGTACGGGCATTGGGGGCGGCATAGGGGCGTGATGAGGGGAGCGGCCGAAATAATGAGGGAAAATGGGCGTAAACATGGGCGTACACGGGGGTGTGCACCAAAAATGAGCGGTGCTACTACCGCACGATCGCCTACAGCACCGTTCATTTCGGACACAAAACAGGCGGCCGCCAACCGCCATCTCAAACCACCCCTACAGATACCGCATGCCAGCGTGCGCCTGGGTTTGCTAATTTACGCTGATTACTACCAAACACATACACCTGAATGTAATAACCAATGCTGCAGTCTATTAAGTCCAAACCATGATTTCACTACCTGCAAGCCACACACAGCACTCAAACACATTGGAAGCTTATCTTTCTATACTTCTCGACATTTAAAGGTTTGTTTAATTTAAGGTAAGAATCTTTTTAAGACCTGCTTATATATGCTAAGGTAGGTATTTGTTAAACAGTTAGACACATTCACTACGTGCTTTCATAGACTTTACACAGTAGCACACTCAATCTACACAAGTCGACATGTGTCAACGTGTTCACTCTAATACAAACATAGGTTTTGTATTTATGATACAATAACATAAACCACATCTAACACCTACAAAGGATGTTTCAGCAATGTTTTAAGCCCATGCCCACTATTTTGCACATTAATTAATTCAATCAATTAATTAATTTTCATAATTATAGTTGAAAGGCAAGATTTGCAGGTCCATATATGTGAAGGGTATGTCAGCGTACACGGACGTACGCTCACTCTCATGAGCGGTGACATAAGCTGAGTTTTCTATTGAAAACAATAGGGACCCGTCCGTGCAAGCTGGCGTACGCTCAGATAGCCGCAAGAATTCGGTGGGAAGACGGACGAGAGACGTCCGTAAACGGTGGTGTACGCTCAATTGTACGCCAGTTGTCGGAGTGTAAGGGCTGGCCCGTCCGTGTACGTTGGCGTACGCTCAATTGTACGCCACTCCCCTTTGACGTTGTTTCTGGCCGTACGTATGCGGCTGAGTTGTGGGTGGACTCAACCCCAACGGCCGCGTACGGATAGCGTACGTTAATAGCGAACGTACGCACGTTTGGCCGCTACGATCAGAATAACCTCCTTAAAGTGGTAATAATGATTTTTTTTGCATAATGGGGTTTATTGCAAAAGTATCTGTTATAAATTTCTTTAAATATAAAACAGAACTTTGGTTTAATAACCACTTCTGCATTTATTTTTTTCTCAGTAGCATACAGTATCTGTTCTGTAATTGTATCTATTATTGTGCTGGTCTATACATCCTGTTTCCCAACATGTCTTGTAGCTCTCCCTGTCTCTGCTACAAAGGTTTCCTAATATCCTGCATTTCTGGAACGCAGCCAAAGCATGCGATGAGGCTGACACTTGGCTGACAGTCATTTGTGACCTTGAACAGGTCCTTATAAAGTCTCTACCTAAAGTATTCATTTCTAATCTGTAGTTGGTGAATTTCATGCACCACACAATAGCTTTTGTTGTTTTAGTGCTGGGGAGAGGAGGATCTACAGGTGCAGTGAGAGCAAAAGCTTTTTCTTTTATGCTTTTGTGTTGTAAATTTCCTCTTCAAAAAAGAAAAAAAAACCAAGCTTCTACATGAACTGTAATGATTTCAACAAACATATGCTGATTGTAAGAAAAGTTCAGTTAAGCGATCATGTGAGGTCCAGTCAGGGGCGCCAATTTATGGTTTTGCTGGTTGGTGCTCAAGGGGGCTTGACCTTTAGGGAAGGTGGTGTGGTCCTGCAATGTGCCCCCACACATTTCCAATCCCGGGATTACGGTATTAGACTGCACATGCACAATCTAATGCTGGGCAGTGTCTGAGCGGGTGCTCAGAAGCTGCCCGACTTCTCCCGTCCCCGGCAGTGAGTCTCTGTGCAACTTGACGAGATCAGAGGTCACGCTGCACAGGCTGCACAGCCCACCTGGTCCTGGGCCGCTGCCCACCCTGACTTCATCACCCGGCCGCCCTCCCACCCTGACTGCATCACCCGCCCCCGGCTCCCGGCTTCACCGTCCACCCTCCTGGATCCCGGCCGCACCGCACATTTAAGTAAATATGCTTCTTCAGAGACAGTCCTGACTGTCTCTGGGGAAGCCACTGAGTTTTGGGAGGTGGATACTTTTTTATCCCTTCTGGTACGTTTCTTTCACATTTGGAGGTGTCCAAATCTGGCACGAGGATTCTTTCTACAAAACAGTCTACTTCTATTTCCAAAGGCAACAAAATATTGTTATCCAAAATTGCATGTACAGTACTGCTTAAATAAACCTGATATTTTCACAATTGATTGAGTTGTCTGGACCGTCTCTCACCCTGTACTTACCATCTGTCACGACCACCATGTCTGCCACTCACGCCTCCCATGCCATGGCTGCCCCTGGGGTTCCTAACAGGGTAATTCAGACTCTGGCACTCACCTCCGCTATCAGTCCCCTTGTTCCTGGGTTGCGTGATGTCACGCTGTCATCTCATGGTGACAGTGGTAGCGTGCGCGCCGGTGACATGCGGGGCCTGGACGGTGTGGGGCCTGAGTTGCCATAGGGTTCTGTGTCCTGTCTGGGTCTGGCTGGACACACTGGCTGGTGCATGCTGCACACACTCCCTGCTTCAGAAACCTGTCGCCCCCCCTTGGCGGCGGCCATCTTGTTGGTTTCTCCTATCAGGCTGCACTGCCAATTTTCATTCAACCAATCACAGTGCAGCTCTCCCTTCAAATACTGACTTGCTGGGTCAAACCAGCAGTCAGTACAATGATGTCCTTATGCTAGGCATCTGACTCTACTTGCTGCTGGTAGCGCTGCTACTTCTAGTTCCAGAGACTCTATCCGGTATCCTGCTACACCCGCTGTCTTCAACCATCACATCGCAGACCCCTGCTGCCGCCTTAACAGACTGGACAAGGTTACCCTCCCAAAGGGGTCATCCTTTCTCCAGCCTGATGGTTATTCCTCTGCGATCGCCTCCTGGTTACAGCTATTAGGGTTGTCAGCACACCCTTCCCGGATTCTTCCAATCATCCAATCCTCCAACCATCCAATCGTCCAATCATCCAACCATCCAATCATCCAATCTTTCATTCAATCATCCAATTCGGCAATCAAATCATCCAATTCTTCAAGTTTTCATTTATTTCTTCAAACCTTCAAGTCAAGTCATCTCTTCATCCCAATCACCTGCAAGCTCTATAATAAGTATTGCATATCATTGACTTTGTTTACTCAGTATTATCCTTGTGCCATTCCTCATCTTCTGTACCATCGTATCGTTATTAAAACTGATTTTTATTTTATCCAATTGCCGTCCTCCCTTCTGTCGTCTATGCAAAAACCATATATCAAAGCACCTAGCCTCCGTTTCACTCCAGCCGGTGCTACTGGAAACATGACAGTTTGTACTGACTGCCATGGACCCAGGTCAGGAGCGAGGAGCTCCCGTTCAACAGCAAGTGGCTCGCCTGGATCAACAGGAAGCCGCACAGGATCACATTTTCCATGCCCTCCAAGACCTGTCAAAAAGACTGGACAATATCCAAACCACCTTGAATCAAGGGTCAACTCCTACATTGGCGCCACCGCCTAGACCCATAGCATTAACGACAGGAGTCACTGCTCATCTACAGCTTCCTACCCCAACCAAATTTGATGGCAATTCAAAAAACTGTAGAGGCTTCATAAATCAGTGTGAAATTCACTTTGAACTTCAATCTTCTTACTTCCCTACAGACCGCACCAAAGTTGCTTATGTGATATCCCTACTTACCGGCTCTACCCTCAATTGGGCATCTCTCTTATGGGAGAAGGCAGATCCACTGCTGTCGGACTAGGCACGGTTCATTAGCACCTGGCGGCTGAGCTAGCATGGAACGAGGAGGCCTTCCTTGCGGCTTTCCTAAATGGTCTCGCCGATAAAATTAAAGACGAACTGGCGGCTAGAGAGTTGCCTTTCAAATTGGAAGATCTAATCTCCTTGTGCACTAAGATCGATCTAAGACTCAGAGAGAGGCATCAAGAGAGGAACCGAGTATCTCCCAGTCTAAGTCTACCCGTATCCAAACCTCCATCGTTACCGACGGAGGAACCCATGCAAGTCAACCGTTTCAAGTTGTCCTCAGCCGAACAAAGACGTCGGCATGATGAACACCTCTGTCTCTATTGTGCTAATCCTCAGCATTCCATGGATTCTTATCCGAAGAGACCGGGAAACGCCAGAACCTAACCTGTAAGAGAGAGGGCAGGTTAGGGGTTGTTATTACCTCTCCAAATACTAAAGACTGTATTCTCCAAGTGTCACTACAAGTCAAACATCAGCTCCGACAGTTATCAGCACTCCTCGATTCAGGAGCAGCAGAAAGTATTATCACTGCTAAAGTCGTTAAACATTGGCAACTACCTACTGTTCCCCTTCAGCGTCCAGTATATCTAACTGCTGTAAATGGGAGTCATATATTAGGAGAGACTGTTACCCTTCAAACCCAACCTTTAACTCTACAAGTCGGCCTGTTGCATGTAGAGAAAATACAGTTCTTTGTCATACCCAAGTCCTCCTACCCAATTGTTTTGGGTCTCCTCTGGTTGCGTGCCCATAATCCCAGTATCAATCAAGTCCTCTCTCAAATCAGTGATGCCCTCACGTCAAGTCTCCCTTCAAATTCTGGAAGGGTTACCTACCTCATATCAAGACTTTGCTGATGTATTCTCCAAAAAAGCTACTGACAAGTTACCTCCTCATCGACCATGGGATTGTCCCATTGAGTTACTGCCAGGCAAGAATCCTCCACGAGGCCGTACGTATCCCTTGTCCTTACCAGAAACACAGGCGATGTCTGAATACATAAAGGAAAACCTAGCCAAAGGGTTTATTCATCCTTCATCTTCTCCTGTTGGAGCTGGGTTTTTCGTTGTTAAAAAGAAAGATGGAGGACGGGCGTGGCCACGGCAGGACGCGAGTGAGGGCGCGAATCCAGGCTCCCCCGAGCACGCCACCGCCATGATCTAATCTCCTGCGGGTAAACAAGCTCCGATGACGGAGCAAAAGTAGCCACCCACCTGCAACTTCTGCCGGCTGGCTCTTGCCGATAACGGAGAGGCTGTGGAGAAAGCGTCTATCCTGGACCGTGCGAGAGACGGCTGCCGGGGACGCGACGCGGCATCAGGGGGGTCCATCGGAAGGGTGCCTCCAGCAGTGCCTGTATGGGAAAACAGGCAGACTAAGCGCCCGTCCTGAACCTCATGTGAGCGGCTGGTGAGAGAAGCCGCGCTCGGGGAGCACCTGAGCGGTTGGGAACAAGCAAGCCTCCTGGGGGTGAGAGCAGAGCCTGTGTTCTGGATTTTGGGAACTACTGGCCAGATTACTTGGCAGAGAACTGTCCAAGTAATTGCTACCTGCCTGTGCCTGGGTGAGAGACAGGCTGACAGACAGGCTCCGGATTCTATACAGTACTATATAGCAAACTGCACAAACAACTGCTACCCTGTCTAAGTCTGGGTGAGAGACAGGCTGACAGACAGGAGGAAGAGGCCTGCTCCGTAGTCACTGCGAGGCATCTGGGGGCCACAGCAAGCCGGCAAAGTGGGTGAGTCCAACTGGGCAAGGCCTGAGAGACTGATATACTGTACGTTGTATTTTTTTTTCTATCTTTTTTTGTTTCCTCTTTGGGGGGAAATCATATGTACATTATAAGACCCCGAGTACAACCTGAGGTGATCACTATTCTTTCACAAGAGACAGTGTTAAAACTCTGAATATTGAGTTTGGTATATCCTAGCCGAAGCTAGGTCTGGGGCGCATATATCTGAGAATCCAAGGAGGACTGGTCAAGGCGCACTGGTGTATCTAGCCAGACCCTGGGTGTGAGACGGGTTTCTGGCTGGTGCACAGAGTGCTGAACCTGGTTACCTGAGATTGGACATAAGGTGCTATAAGGTGGCCGCAGCCAGGCCAGGCTACGACCGGTGGACTGCCTAAGATTATTTTAACTCCCAGGACCAGTGGGGGAATTTATTTTTTTCCTTCCCTCTGTGGCTGTGTCTTTGTTTTTTGTTTTCTCCCCTTATCGAATTTTTCTTTGTTGTTCTCATCATGAGTAAAGCAGGCAAGAGCTCAGCGGCGGCTAGATTAGAAAAATACGCCAGGTCGCAAGCAGGCAATAGCTCTCAGCCAAGCACCCCATCATCTACTCCAACCAAGGAGAATAAAAATCCGCCACCCCCTGAGGTAACGCTGCAGCAAGTTCTCGATGCAATAAACACCTGTGAAACCCGCTTACTTGAGCAAATAAATAGTACAATCAGACATCACATTACTAAGGAATGATGCTCAAAAAATTCGTGAGAGGGTCACAGAGACAGAGACCCGAATTAGGGCAGTAGAAGATATAATTGGCCCACTACAAACCCAGGTCAACGCTATGAATGGCCAAATGTCTGATATCCGTCAAAAAATGTCAGACATGGAAGGGAGGCTTAGACGGAACAACATTCGCTTCATTGGGTTTGAGGAACGGGCTGAGGGCGGTGCCCCTGAGAAATTCCTGGAGGACTGGCTAACTCAGATCTTTGGCATCAAGGCCTTCTCAGTGCAATTTGCGATAGAGAGAGCCCACCGTATACCTGGTCGGGCTCCGCCCCCAGGTGGCCCAGCACGTACACTGATAGCAAAATTCCTAAACTTCAAAGATCGGGACAGTGTGTTAAGGCTGGCTAGAGATAAGGAGGACTTTGCTTTCAATGGAAAAAGGATCTCAGCCTTCCCGGACTTTCCTCTGGATGTCCAGAGGGACCGGTTAAAATTTCGGGAAGTAAAAGCACGCCTCAGGGAGTTGGAGATTAGGTATTCTATGCTCTACCCGTCAAATAGTGGCAGATGGAGCTACGAAGTTTTTTCTCACTCCCGGGGAGGCGGCGAGATGGCTTGATGCCACATACCCTGGAAGAAAACAGCTCTCTGCAAGCTAAAAAGCCTAAAAATAGCCGGCATTGGTTCCTGCACTGTTGATTAGAGTTTATGCCTGTTTTTTCCTTTTTTTTTTTTTTTTTTTTTTTTGGAAATGTAGGGCTACTGTAAAGCAGGGTTAAGATACTATTTGGGAGAAATAGGGTGGCAACTATTTCCCCTTTTGGTGCATTTTTTTTTTCCCCTTCTTTACGATCCTGCTAGATCCCTTGTATAGATTTCATGCCTGGTGGCGGGGGCGCTCGGGGGGGACTGGGGGTGGGCCTCTTTGGTGGTCATTAGTTAATTGCCCCAGGGGAAAATACTGGTGGTGTTAGCATAAAGGGGGGGGTATATGTGAAAGGGGGGTAGGGTTATAGGTATGTCATGGGATTTGGCTATACAGGGTGGGGGTGGGGGGAAGGGTATCTGTATGTGTATATGTCTATATGTGTTTATGTATATGTTTAGACAAGTTCACAAAGATAACAAGCGGACAGCTCCCGGCCGACACCTCAGGGGCCCCAACTCCATTGTAAGGGAGACTCACCCATCGAACCCTATCCCAATAGTATGGGATAGGGGTAAGTTTCTTCCTGTTTTCATTATGTCACAGCCCAAATGGTCAGGTTCTTAACCTGGAATGTTAGAGGTTTAAATTGTAAAGTTAAAAGAGCACTTGTACTGAAACAATGTAGGAGCCTGGATGCAGACATTATTTGTCTACAAGAGACCCATTTGTCTAGTGAACGTCTTGGCTCCCTAAAACGGCCTTGGATTGGCCACAGCTTTCATGCTCCCTTTTCTAATTCATCTCGTGGGGTAGCTATGTTGGTCAAGAAGTCTGTGGTCTTTGAAGTAGGGACGGTAAAAACGGACTCTGGGGGAAGGTATATATTTGTGGAATGTGCCATTGATCATGTACGGTTTTGTATATTGACGGTGTATGTTCCACCTCCATTCTCTTACGATGTTGTGAGAAAGGCGGTGGAATTCGCAGCTGACTACCCCGATAACGTGATAATATGTTTGGGTGACTTCAATAAGGTCTTGCAGCCATGTCTAGATAGATAAGGAAAAAAGGTAAGGAAACCTGCGCTAACATCAATGGATGGATACAATTGTGGGTATAACAAAGGAAATTTATTGGTAAAAATATACAATGAGTCTGGCAGGATGGGGGGTGATCGCAGTTAACGTCACTGTGATCAGGGTAATGTCCAGAGCTCAGGGTACTACCGCTTCACCCAGTGTCTGCGGTCTATTCCCCAGATTGTAAGTGGATGCGGTCCCGCACAAATGTCCAAACATGCACTTCAGTTGTCCGTTGCACAGTGGAGGTGGCGTAAGGGGGGCGGAGATGGAATTCAGCACAAAAGTCTTATAGGTCTTGGCAAGTGCTGCCGTGGCACCAGGGGCTGGCGTCCCTAGCACCCCCGGTGGTGCACTGACACACTTACCTGATACCTTCCGGCTTTTAACCCTGTAGACGTCCCTCGGTGTAGTTCAAACGTACATCCCGTGTGGATGTGTGCAACATGCGGCGTTGCTGGAAATAGTTGTAGTTCCTTCCGTGTCTCTGCAAACGCCGGTGGTACACACTCCCCGGGGCCGCTGGAAAGCGGGCAGCGGGAGTGTTGTGTCGGCGGAAAGACACGCGCTCAAACTCTCAGAGGAGAGGAGACTTTTGTGAGATGTGCTGGTGCAGCTCCAACGCGTATCGACCCTCTGGGTCTTCTTCAGGAAGCAATGATGATTGTAGTTCATGGATTGGGGAGGGTATTTCACCTCTATTGGAAGTCAGGTGACGAGTGCTTGGCGGCCATGATGGTTGAGGGCAAAGTGCCCATACAGTATTTTGTGCAGTTGTTTTGGATGAAGGGGGGATATTGCGGGTGGGAGCATGTGTGGTGATGATTGTTTCACCTCATAAGGATAGCAGGTTGGTGTGGTTACTGGTTTATTAATAACGCTAGTGATTCTACTCACAGGAGCTGGTGAGTATGTGAATGGTAGTGGCCATCTTTGACTGGGGCTATTTGCCCTTACTATGGAGAAAAAGGGGGTGGGAAAAAAAGGAGCTTACTAGAGTAAGCTAATGGATCTGACTTCGTTGTCGATGTTCAGTCCTCTGGGGGTCAGTGTTTTCAGTATATACATCCATTTTAATTCTTCTTTATTGATTGTCTTAATATAGTCCCCACCCCTCCAGTTTTTTTTGACTAATTTGATCCCTATCACGTCTAGACCGTCAGGGTTGCTGTCATGTTTTTCTTTGAAATGTTGGGATAAACTATGTGTCTCTTTACCTTTAATGATGTTACGCATGTGCTCTGCTGTTCTGGTTTTAAGTTTTCTGATCGTTCTGCCTACATGTCTAGATAGATGGATGAGGTCGGAAAAAGAGATCCTTGCTGAAGGTCATAAATTTCTGGACTTTATAGAGGAGATAGGGTGGAAGGATCCCTGGCGAATGCGAAATCCAGAACTTCAGCAGTTTTCCTGCTATTCGTCCTCCCATAAAGTGTTTTCCAGAATAGACCTTATCCTGGTCTCGGACAGGGCTCTTACTATGGTCAGGGATAACCAATATAGGGCCCGTGGGATTTCTGACCATTCACCAGTTACCATGGAGGTAGATCTTGAGATACAGCAGGGGTTTAGATATTGGAAGATGCAGGCATACTGGCTAACCCAAATAGGAGAACCGGAGGAGATGGGGGGCAGGATAGAGGAGTTTTTTGAGGAGAATGATGGGTCCTCCCCAAACATGGTGGTCTGGGATGCCTTAAAGGCATATCTAAGAGGGGTGTTTATCAAAAGGATAGCCTGCTTGAAGCTTGCAAGTCGTAAGAAGGCGAGCGATTTGGAGGCTAATATGATTAAACTTGAAAATGCCTTTCTCTCTAACAAGACAGATATAGCTAGGTCCGCATGGCAGGCCGCCCAAAAAGAATGGGTAGAGTATCTGCAGGAGGTTACATGCCGTCGACTGACCTCTGGGACTCAGAGATGGTATGCTAACTCAGATCGTACCGGGAAATTCCTGGCACACATAATGAAACAGGAAACACCGTCTAATATAATCTCAGCAATTAAGTTAGAACCAGGTTTAGAGGTGACCAAGACCCCTGAGATAACTGAATGCTTCTCTGAGCATCTTGAGGAGGTTTATAAATCCAAATTAATGTGTAGTAAGGAAGCTATTAGTGAATATGTGGCGAGTGCGAAACTCCCAAAACTCCCCTCTGCTTCAAGGGATATTCTGGAGGCTCCTCTGACAATGGAGGAAGTAAAAGCTGCTATCAATTCATGTCCGGGGGGTAAAGCCCCAGGTCTGGATGGCTTTCCGGTAGAAGTATATCAGAGGTATATCAATCAAATGGGCCCGCAGTTGCTGAAAGTCTTCCAGAATATAGAACTAGAAGAATGTATGCCTCAGTCAATGACAGAGGCGGCAATAATTATGATCCCTAAGAGTGGTAAAGACCCGACCCGTGTAGACTCCTACAGGCCCATATCATTGATAACCTCTGACGCTAAGATATACGCAAAAATCCAGGCAACCAGACTCCAGAGTGTAATAGATCAAATAGTCCATCCGGATCAAACGGGCTTTATGACAGGAAAGTCGACCATGATTAACCTGCGTAGGGCGTATACATATTTACAGGGGGTGGGGCAGAGGGGGTCGGATGCAGTGCTCGCGTCTTTTGACGCGAGCAAGGCATTCGACTCGGTTGAATGGCCTTTCCTCTGGAGAGTACTACAGGCCTTCGGGTTTGGAGAGAAGTTCATTAAACGGGTCTCGGTACTGTACCAAAAGCCTAGAGCCAGAGTAACCATCAATGGATTTACATCATCCGCCTTCTCTCTCTCTAGAGGGACGCGCCAGGGCTGTCCTCTATCCCCTCTGCTGTTTGCGGTCGTGATGGAGCCCCTGGCGTGTGCTCTGAGAACAACCCTGGCTGAGGTGAGGGGGGGAGAAGCTCCAAACAGAAATCTAGTATCACTCTATGCGGACGACTTAATGGTGGGTCTGGGAAAACCTGGGGAACTATCGGATGTGTTGAAGGTTATACAGGAGTATGGGAGATATTCCGGCCTTACAATGAACTGGGACAAATCAAATTATATACAGATAGGAAAAGAGGGGGGGCTTGACCAAGGGATTGGGCTGCAACTCAATAAGGTGGATAAATTTAAATATTTGGGTATATGGTTTACTAGTGACCCAGCAGATTTTATTGCTGAGAACCTAATTCCGTTTATTAAGGAACTTAGGTCCAAATGCCGTAGTTGGTCTAGGCTTTTGCTATCACAGATAGGTCGGGTAAATCTGGTGAAAATGGCATTGCTGCCCAAATTTCTGTACATAGTGCAAAATGCTCCTGTGTTTATCGGGGATGAGCACTTTAGGAAAATAAAGAGTGTGGTCTCGACTTTCGTTTGGAAGGATAAACAGCCCAGAGTTAGAATGGACATCCTTTGCAGGGACAGAGATAAAGGAGGGCTGGCACTTCCGGATTTTAAAACGTACTACATGGCTGCACAGATGGTCCACCTGAGCGCATGGATCAGGCCCGGGGAGGAACCAGCGGAGCTACGAGACCTTGTGGAGTGTCTGGATGCAGACTATACCCCTCTCCAGAGACTCCTTGCAGGAGGGCTCCGAAGGGATTTACCCTCGATAGTTAGCCAGGCCATTAAGGTGTGGAGATGGGCATGTAAGCTAACAAAGGCAGTGGGTCTGGACCCAGACACTTCCATTCTCTCTTTACCTGCGATGAGGGACCTGAAGGAGCAACAGGGTGGGATAATATGGAAACAGCATGGTATATGCTCAATAGGTCAATGGGTTCAAGATGGGGTGTTAAAATCATTCTCCCAGGTGCAGGCAGAGTATGGGGTATCGAAGGAATCCTTCTTTAGATACCTCCAAACAAGAAGCGCCATGACTCAATCCGGGAAGGTTGTATTCTGGACAGTGGAAGAAGCCCCCTGTAAAAAATTCATCAAACAAATAGTAGGGAGCAAGCGCCTTTCCAAAACGTATCATTATCTACACTCATTTACCCAGGCAGACGAACTTGGAGTGCTCAGGGTTAAATGGACTGAAGACATTCCACAAATAGACGAGAATGGGTGGAGGAAGGCCCTGGCAGGTCCCTGGCAGGCGACCAATTCGATGCGGACGCAACAGGTCCAATTTAATATTCTGCACAGGACCTATATAACACCGGTCAAGAAGAAAAAATTTGCAGGGGCAGTATCTGATAACTGCCCAAAATGTGGCGAAGCAGCGGCCTCATTTGACCACCTGTTATGGAGCTGCCAGGCGGTTAATGGATTCTGGGAAGAAATTATTAAAACCCTGGCCCAAATATGAGTTTCACGAGGAGCCCTAAATAAATCTAATCTAATTTTAGGGATAGGGGAAGATAGGGCAACCGGTCAGGAAATGAATCAATTAGTAAAGAATCTAGCGGCACTTGCAAAGGTCATAATAGCCCGTAGATGGATGTCCCCCCTTGCTCCGCTTCATGGGGAATGGGTGAATCTAGTCAACCAGACCAGTGAAAACGAGAAATTTGTGTATGCGTCCCGGGGAACGATTACTAAATACCATGGCATATGGGGGTATTGGAATAGTTCAAATAATCACAGAGTTGTAGATAGCGAGAGCATGAATAGGTAGGCACGGTTGAATATGTAACTTGGCATAGACACAGGGCCTGTATAATAGATAGGCCCTATATCAGTTCCCTAGAAATTAGGGATCCTATCTCACAAATTTTATTTATCTATTTATTTATTTATTTTTTCTTTTTGCGTGTGACGACAACCACAAGACTGACGGCTATGTAAAGGTTTTGGTTAAGTAATTATCAATATAATTTAACACTAGGTAGATAGGAAGGGAAGGGAGGCAAGAAAGAAAGGGGTGGAGGGAAGTCAATACACTAATAACAATGAGTATGCTCTATAAGGCACGAATAATTTGATAGGTTAGTAATCACTAAGAATAAGGGTAACGGTGCAAGGGTACCACACGATATCTTTAAGAGCCCCCTATATAGCCTGGCATGGTGAAGACGTGAGAGGCGAAGGAAAAAAAAAAAAAAAACAGATCGGAGGCAAGGGAATATGGGATAGGTTTAATGGAGGGGGGAGGGGTGGAAGATGGGGTCGGGATGGGAGGTGTCTAGAGATAGGTCAGGTTAAATAGGAACTAGTCTATGTATATGTAATTGTCCATTGTTATGTAATTGTTTTTTGTACAGCGAAAGTTGGACTGTGAGTCCTGTACACATATATACAAAAAATTTTTATAACCACTGTATAATGTTATATGTTGTCTTTGTGAGTTTTGGAAAAAAAAAAAAATAACAATAAATAAAGACGCAATTAAAAAAAAAAAAAAAAAAAAAGAAAGATGGAGGGTTATGGCCTTGTATTGACTACCGTGGCCTAAATGAAATCACCATTAAAAATCGTTATCCACTACCACTCATTACAGAATTTTTCGCTCGAATTAAGTGAGCGACCATCTTCACTAAATTAGATCTGCGTGGAGCCTACAACTTAATCCGCATTCGTGAGGGAGATGAATGGAAAACTGCTTTTAATACCAGAGATGGACACTATGAGTATCTTGTTATGCCTTTTGGGTTGAGTAATGCCCCAGCAGTTTTTCAGTCCTACATGAATGAACTTTTCCGATATCTTCTGTATAAGCATGTTGTGGTCTACCTCGACGATATTCTCATATTTGCCAGTAATCGTCAGGAACATCAGAAACTTGTTCGAGAGGTACTGTCACGCCTTAGAAAAAATCTTCTTTTTTGTAAATTGGAGAAATGTATTTTCGAGGTATCGTCCATACCCTTTCTAGGGTATATTGTGTCAGGCTCCAGTCTAGAAAAGGATCCAGCCAAAGTAGAGGCAATTCAGTCATGGCCTCAACCTCACACTCTCCGAGGGGTCCAAAGGTTCCTCGGATTCGCTAATTACTATAGGAAATTGATCAAAGGATTTTCTACAATTGTTGCTCCCATCACTGCGCTCACTCGTAAAGGTGCCAAACCCTCCAATTGGGATCCTGAAGCTTCCAAAGCCTTTACCATCCTCAAGAGAAAATTCATCACAGCGCCAGTTCTGGCTCAACCAGATGTCACATTACCCTTTACCTTAGAGGTCGACACCTCTGCCATCGGTGTAGGAGCTGTACTCTCCCAGGCAAAAGGTTACAGACAATTACATCCCTGTGGGTTTTTCTCTAAAAGGTTCTCCCCGGCTGAACAGAATTATGCCATAGGAGATCAGGAACTGTTGGCCATCAAGATGGCACCAGAAGAGTGGCGTTATTTACTAGAGCGGGCAGCTCATGTCATTAATGTTATTACTGATCACAAAAATTTGCTTTATTTAAAAAATGCGCAATGTCTCAACCCTCGGCAGGCCAGATGGGCATTGTTCATTAAACAGCAAGGGGAGGGAACAGTAGAGATTGGGTGGGTGCACACTGCAGATATTATCGGCCACAAAACAGCAAGGGGAGGGTACAGTAGAGATTGGGTGGGTGCACACTGCTGATATTATCTGCAGTGTGCACCCACCCAATCTCTACTGTTCCCTCCCCTTGCTGTTTTGTGTATATCTAAAATTTAGAGAAGGGTAGCACCACCTCTTTTTGAATAAAACAATTAATTCAATTCAAATGTTAAATAAATAAGAGAAAGCAGATACAGCCTATAAGAGGCGAACAAAAGGACATATCAGTGCGGAACTCATTCCTCTCCCCTCTTTCCCTTGCATTATGGGCATTGTTCATTGCCAGATTTAACTACAAATTATCTTTTTCTCCAGGAGCAAAGAACCGTAAAGCAGATGCTCTTTCTAGGTCATGGTAGACAGAGGAGGAGTACAGATCCTTTGAGGGAAGTCCAATTCTGGATCCTCGTGCCTTCGCTACAACCACAGTGCAAGTATCTGTGCCTCCAGGTAAAACCTTTGTTAGACCTAATTCAAGGAGTCAAGTTCTGCGGTGGGCCCACGACTCTAAATTCTCCAGGCATCCAGGGGTTCAAAAGACCTAGGAATTCTTGTCGCGGAAGTATTGGTGGCCTGCTTTGAAAAAAGATGTACAAGAGTATATTGCATCCTGTCCTTATTGTGCTCAACATAAATCTTCAAATCTAGCGCCAGTAGGTCCATTGAGGCCAATCCCAATTCCATGGGGACCGTGGACTCATTTATTGATGGACTTTATCACGGATCTGCCATCTAATAGTTATAACACAATATGGGTTGATATTGATCGATTTTCAAGGATGGCGCATTTCATACCTTTGAAGGGATTACCTTCAGCTCCAAAACTAGCAAATTCATTCAAAGAGATTTTCAGAGTCCATGGACTACCCGAGGAGATCGTGTCTGATCGAGGGGTACAGTTTGTGGCTAAATTCTGGCGAGCATTGTGTAAAATCCTTAAAATTCAGATCAACTTTAGTACAGCCTACCATCCACAATCTAATGGCCAAACAGAGAGAGTCAATCAGGATGTAGAGACATTCTTACGCTTACATATGTCCTCTTCCCAGGATGACTGGGTCGAGGTTTTGCCATGGGCTAAATTTGGCCATGATAATCAGTATCATTCATCTGCTGCTTCCACTCCTTTCTTTATTAACTATGGCTTCCATCCCAAGGTTCCTGATTTCTAGCGGCTCCCGTCAACATCTGTGCCAGCGGTAACCTTAACTCTTCAGCAACTTCATCATCACTGGAGGAAAGTCAGGAAATCCTTGGTCAGTGCCTCACAAAGGTACAAGAGATTTGCCGATAGAAAGAGAAGAGCAGTTCCTATCCTGAAAGTAGGTGATAAGGAATGGCTGTCCACACAAAATCTTCGCCTTCGGGTCCCTTCAATGAAGTTTGCACCTCGGTTTATTGGTCCATTCCCGATCACACAGATCATCAACCTGGTTGCTTACAAATTGAAATTGCCTCATTATTTAAGGGTTTCCAACTCGTTTCATATCTCTTTGCTCAAACCATTAATTCTGAATAAATATCATGCTGGTCTTCCCAAATCTCCCAAAGTCTTTACTCACAGGGGCATAGATTACGTGGCTCGCATCCTGGACTCTCGTATAAGGTACAAAAGACTACAGTACCTGGTGGACTGGAAAGGCTATGGCCTGGAGGAGAGGTCTTGGACCAATGCCACAGAGGTACACGCACCCAGATTAATCAAAATCTTCCACAGGAAATGCCCAGCTAAGCCTAAGTAGTGTCCTGGGGCCACTCGTAAAGGGAGGGGTGCTGTCACGACCACCATGTCTGCCACTCACGCCTCCCATGCCATGGCTGCCCCTGGGGTTCCTAACAGGGTAATTCAGACTCTGACACTCACCTCCGCTATCAGTCCCCTTGTTCCTGGGTTGCATGATGTCGCGCTGTCATCTCATGGTGACAGTGGTAGCGTGCGCGCCAGTGACATGCGGGGCCTGGACGGCATGGGGCCTGAGTTGCCATAGGGTTCTGTGTCCTGTCTGGGTCTGGCTGGACACACTGGCTGGTGCATGCTGCACACAATTCCTGCTTCAGAAACCTGTCGCCCCCCCCTGGCGGCGGCCATCTTGTTGGTTTCTCCTATCAGGCTGCACTGCCATTTTCCATTCAACCAATCACAGTGCAGCTCTCCCTTCAAATACTGACTTGCTGGGTCAAACCAGCAGTCAGTTTAATGATGTCCTTATGCTAGGCATCTGACTCTCCTTGCTGCTGGTAGCGCTGCTACTTCTAGTTCCAGAGACTCTATCCGGTATCCTGCTACACCCGCTGTCTTCAACCATCACATCGCAGACCCCTGCTGCCGCCTTAACGGATCGGACAAGGTTAGCCCCCCAAAGGGGTCATCCTTTCTCCCGCCTGATGGTTATTCCTCTGCGATCCCTCCTGGTTACAGCTATTAGGGTTGTCAGCACACCCTTCCTGGATTCTTCCAATCATCCAATCCTCCAACCATCCAATCATCCAATCCGCCAACCATCCAACCATCCAATCATCCAATCGTCCAATCATCCAACCATCCAATCTTTCATTCAATCATCCAATTCGGCAATCCAATCATCCAATTCTTCAAGTTTTCATTTATTTCTTCAAACCTTCAAGTCATCTCTTCATCCCAATCACCTGCAAGCTCTACAATAAGTATTGCATATCATTGACTTTGTTTACTCATTATCTACAGTATTATCCTTGTGCCATTCCTCATCTTCTGTACCATTGTATCGTTATTAAAACTGTTTTTTCTTTTATCCAATTGCCATCCTCCCTTCTGTCGTCTATGCAAAAACCATATATCAAAGCACCTAGCCTCCGTTTCACTCCAGCCGGTGCTACTGGAAGCGTGACACCATCTTTTTAATCTTTTGAAATTTAATAGGAAGTGAGATTCAGAGAGTGAGAGATTTGGTAAGAAATCTCCAGTTTTTTTAAAGCGCCAATCAATTACACTTCAAAATTAAACTGGTTTTGCCTTTTATTTTTACCTCTAAGTTAGAATTTTTCTTAAGGTTTATCATCGGCTCCAACTGTTCCGATTACAGCGCGACAGTCTTGCTATTTGCACACTGTCCCACTTAGGGCCATCTCTTCCATTGTACTCAGTGGCCAGTTGCCGAGGGGCCCCAGTATTTAAAGGGCCCATGGCTGATAAACCTTCCTGTCCCTACCCAGATGGACTGACAGTTTATGGGTTGCCTTACTCTGGCATAATTTTAATTGGGGGTACTATTGAGGGACTACTCACATTCCCAGTGAGACGACGCTCCCCCCATAGATTTCTCTGGCCTGGGACACCAAAATATCTAGTTAGAGGGAAGAGGATTTCCTCCCCCCCCCCATTTCGGGGCCCTTGACAAAGACCTGTAATAGGTAGAAACGCGAACCTGTGATAGGCAGAATCCAGGTGGGTTGCTGCTCAGCATAACATTGCATGGATTCCTTTATTGTCAATGAATTGAGGATATATCATTATCACTCTTTCATAACCAATGAACAGCAAAACATATTAATTCAACGCTGTAATATTTCCATATTGTGTATTTTACCAAAATATCTAGTTACGGCTCTGCAAGGGCAATGTAAGAGAGGAGAGGAGTCCTCTTCGCTCCAGCCCTCCTCCTCTCTGCTGGCAGCAGCACAGTGCTACAGAGTCTGAGAATTAGAGGGCTCAGACTGTAATGTGCATGCGCAGATCTCCAGAATAAAATGGTACACTTGCCATTTTTCCAGGGCTTTCTGCATTTGCATGTGGTTGCCTGAATGGTTGTGGAGGCATGTGCAATGGTGTGAGTGGCATTTTGAGTGGTATGTGGGGACACATGGTTTGTCTGAGTGACATGTGCAGATATGTGGGGTGTTCAGCGTTGCAAGACAAGATATGTCGATAGGTCTGGTTGACATGTTAGATAGTCTCAAATATTCTCAACTAGGGACACAATCCTGCGCATACACTGAAGCAGCTGGTTGGAGGTCTGACCCCCTAAAACCGACTTCCCCAAGTCGGTAGATAGACAGAAAACGTGGGGGTAATATCCGAAGATATATTCAGGGGTCAATTCTCAACAATAAGCGCTTGAGTATCTACCGCACATCCCTTAAGGATAGCAAGCATCTCCTCTTCTCCGTAATAGATAAACACACTTCTATGTTAGATAGTCTGTTTGACATATGAAGGCATGTTGGTTGGTCTGATTGGCATGTGGAGACACTTGGGGAGGTTTTAGTGGCATATGAAGGCACAAGGAGAGTTTTGAATGATATTTGGAAACCCATGGGTGGCCTGTTTAGCATGTGAAGACTTGTGAGGTAAACTGATTGGCACATGGGCAAGTTTGCATGGCATGTGGAGGCCCATGGGGAAGTCTGAATGATGCATGGGGTGATACCACACCCGATCTGAGTGACATGTGGAGGCATGAGAGGTAATCTGACGTGACATGTGGAGGCACATTTAGCTATGAGAGGTCTTTTGATTTACATGTGGAGGACTGTGGGGATATCTGATTAGCATGTTGGCGGTCTAGCTGGAAGCATGTAGGGTGGTCTGAGTGGCATTTGGAGGCAGATACCTATTCTAGCTTGAGTTTGATTGGCATGCGGGGGTACATTATCACAGATCACTGCCACATTTCCAATCCATCTGCACTCTGCGATGAGTCTTTGTCCTCATGACTGTGGGCTGCTGACAACAGACAGTCGGCGCTGTGATGGACATTGGCCTAGACGGAGGTCACACAGAGCTCATGGGTTCTCTGGAGGGGCACTCACGTGGAGTCTGCTTAGATGGTGCCAGGTACTGTTTGTCACCACCTTGGATTAGTGCACATGATTCCGTATAGCCTATATGGAGATCTGAACAGCACACTTGTTAGCAGCCAATCACAGTTGGTCCTGAGGTATAAAAAGAGTAATTGTTTGTCATGATGCTGCCATTGTGACGTCTTCCACAGCGCGCTGTGTGGGTGTTCTCTGTGCTCTCCTGAGTTCATCCAGCAGCGTCTAGGTAGTGTTCAGGTTTTCTTTGTTCCTGGCAGGGCCGGCGCTACCCACTCAGCAGCTCCTGCAAAGCAGGGAGGCGCCATGCTGAAAAGGCGCTGTCTCCCTCCCTGCTCTGCTAAAGCTGCCTCAGCCCTCACTGTCACTGCCTCCTGCATGCCGCCTGCAGCGCCTGTCTGACAGCATGGGGCGGCAGTATGGAGAGGCTGAGCAGCTCCCTCTTCCTCACGGACACTTGCGCTGAGGCATGTAGCGCTGTCTGTGAATTCCTGGATGACATGTCATGTCTGGATCCGCCCCCTACCCATTGCTCCCTGCGCCTGGCAGCTGTCAATCAAATGACAAACAGGCAGCAGCGCCGCCTCCCCTTCCTTCCCTCTTCTCTGTGTGCTCTGCCAGTGCCGCTGCCAGTCCTCAACACTCCGCCCCCTCTATCTCCTCCCCTCTTCTTCCATCTCCTCCTGCTCTCCACTTCTTTCCCCCTCAGTCACGAGAGGGGTGTAATGTTCTGCACATACTTTTTGTACTGCATTCGGATCGCATCGCACACACATTGCATGCATGCCGTGTGATGCGATATAGCCGATAACTATGCGATTCTCGCAGCGTGTATGGGCACCTTTAGTGCCTGCAACATTTTGTGGCAGGGACGTGCAGTCAGGGGAGGCAGTGCCTCCCCTGTCATTAATGATTAACCATAATTAAAATAATACAAAGAAAATACTTATGACACATATTATGTGTCATAAGTATATGCTTTATACTATAATAATTTTTACCCCATTTTTAAAAGAAAAAAATTATTGGTCTAGGAGGCACCAAGTGCGGTGCCTTCCGCTAACAATGTTAGATGTCCAGAATCAGGGGGTGGGTAGTGGGAGAAGCCGAGCACTTGGCTGTAAAAGCCCATTAAAAAAAGCTGCAGAAACGGCACCTGTGGCAGTGCCTCAGTGACAGGGACGTGCTTTCTGCCTATATGAAAGTACGCCTCTGTCACTGAGGCAGATGTGATTGGGCAAGCACATCTGCCTCTGACTATCACTGAGGCACTGCCAGTGAGTATCTTCAGGCTGCTGTCCAAGGCTGCTTAAATACCTTTTGATGACTGCTCCTCGCCGCCCGCTCCGTGTCACCGGCTCATGCGGCTCTGACTGCAGGCAGTGGAGGCTGACAGCAGGGAAGTGGGTTGTCTTACTTAAACCCGCCGATGGGTGCCCCCCTGTTATTTCAGATAATTTTTTTGGGGGGGGGCTGCGGGGCCATGGGCACGGCCACCCGTTGAGCTGCTGGCTGCCTGCACAACGTGGCCGAGAAGAAGGGGGCGGGGGACGAGATGCGGCTGTCTCAGAGCGCTCTGAAGCCTCTGATCGCAGGAGCACGGCGGTGGTGGCGGCGGACGTGGATGCGGCTGACACACTGCTAAACTCAGAGCAGCGTGTCAGCAAACTCCTGCCCCCCTGCCGTGCTGACAGGCTGCTCACCTCCTCTGATGAGGGCGGCTGTCAGCTGCTCCAGGCCAGCAAGGATGAACTGGCGGTTCAAAGCACCGGACCCTGTCTCCCCCACCCAGGAGGCCCTGCACCCTCTCCCCCCACCCAGGAGGCCCTGAACCCTCTCCCCCCACGAGGCCCTGCACCCTCTCCCCCCACGAGGCCCTGCACCCTCTCCCCCCTACCAGCAGGCCCTGCACCCTCTCCCCCCTACCAGCAGGCCCTGCACCCTCTCCCCCCTACCAGCAGGCCCTGCACCATCTCCCCCTACCAGCAGGCCATGCACCCTCTCCCCCCTACCAGCAGGCCATGCACCCTCTCCCCCTACCAGGAGGCCCTGCACCCTCCCTCACCATGGGCACGGCCACCCCAGTTGAGCTGCTGGCTGCCTGCCCGCACAACGCTGCAGAGAAGAAGAGGGCGAGATGCGGCTGTCTCAGAGCTGAGCTAACAGCCGCTCTTAAGCCTCTGATCTGAGGAGCACGGCGGATGTGGACGCGGCTCAGCTGACGCGCTGCTAAACTCGGAGCAGCGTGTCGGCAAACTCCTGCCGTGCTGCAGGGCCTCCTGGTAGGGGGGAGAGGGTGCAGGGCCTCCTGGTAGGGGATGAAGAAGAGGAACTACTAGGCCACTCCTGTTACCACCCATGGATGACTAGGTGCATCCAGCCAGGCAGCACCGGATTATCACTGACACCTTGGAGCCTGCAGAACACTGCACAAATTGGTGAGTGCACCTGTACCCACTAGTGTTACTCCATGTGCCCCTTTCCTTTCCATGTGCCCCTCATCCCAGTACGTTACCCCCTCATTCCCAGTATGTGACCTCCTCTACCCTCTCATTCCTAGTACGTGACCCCTGTACCCCTTTTCCCTGTGTGTGAGACCAAGTACCACCCTGCCTCTGTGTATGTGTGATGCCCTCTACCCCTCTCATCCACAATGTGTGACCCCCCCTGTCCCCACTATCCATGTGAGACTCCGTGATGCATACACAGTACAGTGTATCAGACTTCCCCTTGTGCATTTCCCATGCTCCCATTGTTATTGTAAAGTTATTGTTATAGTAGCTTTTGTTGGTGAAATAGGATTGGCTGATTATTAAGCGTTCCCACATCAGCCTCTCAGTATGGGGTTTGGCATAATGCGTAACGGACATTATGGTGTGTGGCTTAACGTGTAATGGGCATTACTGTGTAAATTTCCTTGTTTATACAGCATTATCTGAATTTTAGCTTAATCCATGTGGCGTTATTTGAATTTTGGCTTAATTTATGTGGCATTATGTGACTTTTGTCTCATTCTATTTGGCATCATGTGTAAGCGGCAAGTATAATGGGGTCCACTATTTTGTTGCATAATGTGTAGAAGTGGTATATGGTGTAGTACACTACACTCAAGGACACGGCCCCTTTTGAATGGCTACGCCCCCTTTAAAAAAAAAATGTGCACCTTCGGTGCACACACAACTCCATCCTTCACTTTTCACACCAAAGTGGGCCTGTATACTTTAAATGTCAGGGCCTATTTCTAATCCCATTCCTACCCTCTCTCTGCTCTCCTCCTCTCTGTCTCGCTTCACTCTCTGAGCGTGCACACTGGCACCACTAACACCTCCCACTCCCATGCCCTATCATACCCCTTCCCCTGTCATTTTGTCCTGGATCCGCCCCTGGGGTAAGGGGAAAGGCATATTGTACAAAAGGGGCACAGTGGTGGAGGGGTTAGAGGTATATACGGGCAGTACGGATGGTGTAATGGTTAGCATTACTGCCTCACAGCACTGAGGTCATGGGTTCATTACCCACCATGGCCCTAACTGTGCGGAGTTTGTATATTCTCCCCGTACTTGCGTGGGTTTCCTCCGGGTACTCCGGTTTCCTCCCACAATCCAAAAATATACTGCTAGGCTAATTTGGCTCCCAACAAAATTAACCCTAGAATGTCTGTGTGTGCATGTACATGTGGTAGGGAATATAGATTGTAAGCTCCACTGGGGCAGGGACTGATGTGAATGGTCAAATATTCTCTGTAAAGCGCTGCGGAATCTGTGTGCGCTATATAAGAAACTGCTAATAAATAAATAAATAAATATATTATATAAATAAGTGTGTGGGCGAGTGATAGGTATACAGTATTTGAGCTTTTTTGGGGGGCGATAGGTATATAGGATACAAGGGGTGTGTAGGGGTGATATAAATGTAGTATATACTTATAGGAGGGGTCATATATATGGTGTGTGGGTGAAATATATGTAGTATTTAAGTATATGTAGTATTTAAGCTAAGTGTGTATGTTAGGGGTGATTGCTATGTATTATAAAAGGGGCTGTAGCCCACAGAGGTGGCATTCTGGTTGCACAGAAACCCTCTGACAGCCCAAGTTTTTTTGTGCGCTGCTGACGTTCTGCCGCTGCTGCTGAGGGGTGGTAGGTTTCTAGTTTATAAGGGGTATATAATATGTAAGGGGTACTACTAGTGGTGTAGCTTGCGAGGATAGGGTATCTGTGAGAACATGGGGCCTAATTATTATAGGTCACATATTAAGTGCAATCTGGTGGCGGCTTGGTGGAGCCAGCACTGATGGGGTCTGCGGAGAGTGCTGGGTCCAAGTTGCTTCTGTGCTGACAGGCAGGGGCTGTTTTGCCTGTCTCTGCTGCTTATGCAGGTGGCAGCTCCTACACCTGCCTGTCAGCGCAGAAGCAACCAGGACCCAGCGTTCCCCACAGAGTCTGTCGGTGCTGGCTCAATGAAGCCAGTGCCTCACTGACCAGTAACCTCACCGCACGTCACTGTTTTGTGGACACAGCACTGAGATGGTGTATGCATACATGTACATGCACCCGAGATCCTCCATAGGATCGCATGTTACATACACTCCCACAATCGGGCTGCAGCTTGTTGCAATAGCAATGTGAAAGGGCGCAAAATGTATGGTTTGCAGGAGGGTGCCGGACACCCTAGCACCGGCCCTGGTTCCTGGTATTGCCCAAGCAATTCCTTAAGTGGATGGTAATTCTGCAGTACCTGGTCTCACTCCATTCCAACATATCCAACCAACCAATCAACCAACATCATACTAGCTGCAGCCTAAACACTGCCGTATCCGGTCCGTTTTTTGCCAACCCCCACAGCAGAGTTCTCCAACTTTATATTGCAAATATCAACTCTGGATTGGCATATATTCTTGTTTCAAAGCTCTGCTCCAATTTGATCTTTCGAATCAGATTGGGATTGATATTATTAATACTACCCTATTCTTCTTCGAACCAAATGGCAAGTGGAGACATGTGGTTAACATGGAAAGGCATGCAAGGTAGCCTGAATGGTACATTGGGTGGTTAGCATGGCATGTGAAGGCCCATGGAGAGGTCTGATTGGCATGTGGATGTTCTGTTTGACATGTGAACACACATGACGTAATCTGATTGCCATGTGGAGGAAAAATAGATATGTGAGATGTTCTGGGATGGTTTGCATGGCATGTGAAAGCCATTGGGGAGATTCAATTGGCATGTGGGTGGTCTGACTGGCATGTGGGGCATGTGGAGATAAGTGAGATGTTCAGAGTAGTATTTGCCTTACACCACTGAGCTCATGGGTTCAATATGGAATTTGTATATTCTCCCTGCATTGTCATGGATTTCCTCCCACAATTCAAAAAGATACTATTGTGTTAATTGGCTCCTGACAAAAATGAACTTTAGTATGTATGTACATGGGTAAACAGGTTCATTTCTTCTATCGAATCTATGTTTCTATAAACATGTATTGCCACATGTCTCTGCATTCCATTTAGATCCCCCCACATGCCCATGTGCCTCCATGACTAAATTCATAGGCATTTCTGAATGGAATGGCACGTGGAGTTACAATCAGGGAGAATTGCGCAATTTTTTTGTGGTGGTCACTATTAACACTAGGTTACCTACTAGCAGGAACCTAAACATCAAGTATCACAAGCAATAGTGTTATCAGCGCCTCAATCTTAAATCTCAACAGGTATAAAAGATCCTTCAAAATTAACAACAAGTTTAGAAATAAAACATTTATTAACACTCATGCTCATACACTCTCCTGATGAAGTCCTGCCAGATGTTCCTGGCTTAAGTGATGAAATGCGTAGAGTCACCTCCATTCTGCACTTGCACTTTATCCTTCCCACTAATGTAAGCTACAGTATGATATGTTTTACTTTATTTATCCTTTATTAAAAACATTTTATATATATACAGGAGTAAAAATCTCCTAATATTCCTTTATCACACCACAACATTCCATTGGTGAACTCCTGGATTTGCAGGAGGGGACATTCAAGCAACATCTAGACAGCACTCTGGTAACCCACCGCTTTGAAAGGGAGAATCCCATATAAAGACCATTTATTGATGAGCACTAAAGCACACAATATAATGAGACGCACATTACTTCACCATATCAACATTCTTCGGTAAACTGAGTTATTACACTAGAGAGCGATGTTTCTCATTTCTTTGCAGCATTTCACTTATAGAGATCACCTTTCAAAGGTCTCTCCAGGAAAACCCACAGCAGCCATCTGTCACACGGGAAGTGTAATTGATACACGTCTGATCCTTCAAATGGACTTTTTGGACAAACCTAGAGGAGAAGCGCTTAAATCAAACCCAATAACTATCAACAGTGGGTGACGTTTTCCCGCTTGCTGAGCTGCAAATACACGCAGCCCAGCGAACAGGTCTGAATCACCCACCTTGTTTGGTGAACTGCTCAAAGCAGTAAGCGCCTTACAGCCTGTAGAGTGCCCAGCAATGCCTTAATCTAGGGGCCATTGGACCCACTCTGTCACATTGAGATGTCGCAAGTTAGGGGGGCTGAGCCTGAACAGGACAGAAAATCAGCTGGTTATATGCTGCATCCAGATACAGTATTGGCCAAACAGATTGGCAGGTTATTGTCAACAGCTGGATGGGTTTTATGCAGTCCCAACTGACATCTATTCAAATCCATGCTAAATTTCAGTCATGCATTTAAGGGCTACATTCCATGGAAGTGGAAGATACTGAGGCTGATGCAGATTTGAATGTTTGCATTGTGTATCTTTCATGAATTAATTCAGAAAATTAGCACATGCTAATGCAAATGTGGCTACGCAATGGGGGGGTGCATCAAGTTATGGGAGAAGTAACTGGGAAGGGACAGGGGTATTATGATGTAGGCGAAGTTCAATGAGGGTGTGTTAATGCAAGTGTGGGCAGTGCAGACCTGCAAACAATGGGCCTTTTAGTTGTCATATATTTTGCACATGCTATTTGAAGAACCAACATTCTTGCCTATCCTCCCAGAATGGATGGGAGGCTCACAAATATTGTGTGGCCCTTCCGACACCTGGAAAGGTGGGCAAGCCTTCCTCCTGCCCTTAAGCAGCCCATACACGCTGCTATGTGGGCGTGCTTTCCTTGCTGTACTAGCACGGATCACATTGCATTGCATTGCATGTGCATCTGTTGTGCATGCAATGCGATGCAATTTGATGAAACCTAAAGGTGCCCATACACGTTACAATTATTGTATACAATATTGTATACAATATCGCATCTCATCCGATCTCGGTTTTGCGATGACATCAGATGAGATGAGATCTAGTGCAAAAAGTACGTGCTGCACATACTTTTTGTACTAGATCTCATCTCATCTGATGTCATCGCAAAACCGAGATCGGATGAGATGCGATATTGTATACAATATTGTATACAATAATTGTAACGTGTATGGGCACCTTAAGTACAAAAAGTATGTGCAAGCACATACTTTTTGTACTTAGTTTTCATCACATTGCATCGCATTGCATGCACAACGGATGCACATGCAATGCAATGCAATGTGATCCGTGCTAGTACAGCACGCCCAAAAAGCAGCGTGTATGGGCAGCTTTAGGACCTTCTCCCCCATTTCCCTCCTCCACCAGTCAAATACCATCAATCGTGGCTCTACAAGGAGGGGACAGGGCTAAAACGATGCAAAAACGCGCCATCTTATTTAAATTTAGACCCACGAATCATGGCATTTGGCTTTGATGGGACAGGGCTTGATGATGTTAGACTCCGTCCGTGCCCCCCAATGTGATTATGAGTGTCCCTTCCAGTGGAGGCTCTTACCGTTTTGGAGGAGGGGGCTGCCGCAATGTGGTCCCCCCCTCCGCTGCCACCACCGCATTCCTCAGCCGCTACACTTTCCGGCCACCGGTCCCCTGCCAGCACATGCCTAGTAACTTCATACATACTGCGCATCGGTTTTGGGGCTGCTGCGCATATGCGCACAGAGAGGCATCCTGGTGGGAGGGAACACCTCCCAATTGGGACTGCCTTGAGTGACTGGCAGGTCTGACTTCCAATAGGTCAGACTGCATCTGGCTTCACTTTAGGCAGAGACAGTGGATTTTACCTGGAGGGGCCTGCAGCCCTTCAGCCCATAGGTAAAAAACGCCACTGGTCCCTTCTCTGAGCTTTTCATGGAAAGTAGTAAAAACAATAGGTAAGTATGAGCAGTGGCATAGCAATAAGCCATAGCACCTGGAGCAAGCTCATGTCACGGCGCCCCCCCCCCCCCATATATAAACACTCATGCTCCTAGCAGTGTGTCATGTAATGGGAGATTAAAATTATATTTATTAATTATATGCAGAGGTGCATGTAACACTGCCCAGTGCACAATGCTGCTATTCCCGTCTATGTACATGTGACAGCCTATTTGGGCTCTCTGCGGGCGGCCACTACCTGGACTCTCTGCGGCTTCAGTCAGCAGCTTCGGTGACACATCAAGCAGCACTGAGCCTCTCTCTGCTCCTGCCTCGCATCAAGCGGCGCTGCATCTCTCTCTCTCTCTCTCTTCCTGCCACACACAGACCAGGCGGCAGGAAGAGAGAGAAGTGCAACGCTGTTTGATGTGTCACCAAAGCTGCTGAGCCCTTGCTGTGCAGATGTGTCAGTGCAGAGGTCCCACGGAAAGCACAGATAGTAGTCTCTTGCAAGAGCCCATGTACAGCCGTGCAGGAGTCAGGACTCAGAGAAGAGTGTGGGCGGTGGCGATGCAGGACACAGCAGGGGGGGGGGGGCCCAAGCAGAGCCAGGTTAAGGGTATGTGGGCCTGGGGCACTTCAGACAGGGTGGCCCCTATTAAAGAGGCAGGCAGGTGAAAAAATACACACACACATATATATATATATATATATATATATATAATTATATCACATGATATTAATTATTACAAATGATTTTTAGACCTCTAGGGTTTTTTTTCCTGGGGGTACAGATTTACACTATTTTACAAGTTTATGGAGTTCCTATATGCTGGTACTAAAGGAGGGCACTTGAGCATGGTACGGTTTATTTTCCAAGGTGCCAAACTAAAAGTACTGTGCTGGGGTACACCTAGTGCTTGTACTTCAAATTTAATTACCAAAAATAAAAGTTACAAACTTCCTTACATTTTTGCTGATGCTGAGTAACAGCACTGCACTGTTTTGCTCAGCTGTCCTGTATGCTGTACGGCGCCGCTGGCACTGCAGCAGTCAGTTTGACAGGACAGGTCAGAGGGGACCAGGAGTGCAGCACTACAGATCGGTAACCCAGATCCGATCTGCGGTGGGGTGTGTGTGTGTATGTGAGCCCTTTTGTGCAAGGTGCTGGCGCCCTGCGAGGTGATGGCGCCCGGAGCTTGAGCTCCGCTTACTCCACCGCAGCTACGCCTGAGTATGAGATCCAGATATACACTGACATGAAGTGGGATTTGCTACTCCCAACTAGAGAGAAATAATTGCCACACATGCTTTATGCATGCTTTGAATTCCAGATGTTTTTGAGGGGAATATATTTTTTTTAGATGATAGCAGATACACCTGTTTGCAGTGAATAGTCCTTTAAGCCATGATTTTTGTGACTTTCACCTTGAAACAACTACTGTAGATGTGAATAACCACACTTTCATTTATTGCTGATAATAATGATTTGGCTAGTCTGTTCCAGTAATGAGGTATTCTCTTTACTCTACATTCCCACAGAAGATAAACTGACAATAAAGTTTAATTACCAACGCTTAACTTGGGGGTAATCGTGTATACTGGTTTACTTTTATAATGTATGCAGTGTCTGATAGCGTGTTCTGCAGTCCACAGTACTGTATATTTTACTGGTATTCTGCACTGCACTCGTGTATTACACTGGTGGTAGAATATTTAAAAATAATTTTCAGGGACACTGTGCTTTTTGGACAAAGTGGCGGCGTTGGACAGTATGGGCAGACCTTGGTGAAATATAGTTATTGTTACAGAACATGGCTAGAATCCTGTACCTAAACTAGAGTCTTAAACTAATATTAATTGAGAATATTTTAGTATTAATATTAAAGCAATGGTGAGTGAGCCAGTGAGTGAGTGAGCCAGTCCAGGAGTAATTACTCCTATCGGTTTTACTTTCTTGCAATTCCAGCTTCAAAGAATGATGAATAAGCTTTCACACAGTATATGTTGTATAATCTATACCAGTGGATTATAAAACAATTAAATGGATACGAACCTGGTTGCAGGATAGGAAACAGACAGTTGTAGTAAATGGAGTGCATTCTATGGGTGGACATGTTACCAGTGGAGTACCCCAGGGATCTGTACTTGGACCAGTGCTCATTAATATCTTTGTTAGTGACATTGCAAATGGTATTGAAGGGAAAGTATGCCTTTTTGCAGATGACACAAAGATATGCAACAGAGTAGACACACCAGGAGGGGTAAATCAAATGACTGATAATCTAGGTAAACTTGAGAATTGGTCAAGTGCATGGCAACTACAGTTTAATGCTAAAAAATGCTAAATTATGCACTTGGGACTCAAAAACCCAAAAGCTCAATATAGTATCAAGGGTACTATAATGGAAACTACTGAGGAGGAAAGAGAGATCTAGGAGTCACTATAAACAATGTAGCAAAGCAATGAGGAAGGCTAGTCAGATGCTTGGTTGCATAGGGAAAGGCATAGGCGTGGGCACGGGGGTGCTGGAGGTGCACAGGCAGCTCCTAATGACGCCACCGCTGCCTCCTTCCCCTTTGAGCACTGGCCAGATGCTGCCTTCCGCCCCCTCCGCCCGACAGCTGCAAATGTCCCTCCTCTGACCAGCAGCATGAGCACCTTTCCCCTCTGCCTGGCAACGTTAGCTCCGTCCCTCCTCCGCCCAGCACCTCCATCCCCCCGCCACCCAGCAATGGCAGCTTCCCCCCACCGACCGTCAGCGGTAGCCTCCTTCTCTCCCCTGCCTGGCAGATGCAGCTTGGTTCCCACACCCTGCGGCAGTGGCAGCTAGCTCTCCCCTCCCGCAGGCTCCTGTGTATATAGCTTTATGGGGCCATTATATGTGTGGCAATATGGGGCATTATATGTGTGGCAATACGGGGCATTATGTGTGTGCCACTACAGGGGGCGTTATGCATGTGGCACTACAGGGGCATTATGTGTGTGGCACTATGGGGGGCAGTATGTATGTGGCACTATTGGGGCATTGTGTGTGGCACTAAAGGGTCAGCATTATCTGTGTGGCACTACATGGGGGCATTATGTGTGTGGCACTACAGGGGAATTATGTGTGTGGCACTACAGGGGCATTATGTGTGTGGCACTATGGGGGGGCAGTATGTACAGTATGTGGCACTATTGGGGAATTGTGTGTGGCACTAAAGGGTCAGCACTATATGTGTAGCACTACGGGGGCATTATGTGTGTGGCTCTACAGGGGGCATTATGCGTGTGACACTATGGTTGGCATTATGCATGTAACACTATGGGGGGCATTATGTATATAGAACTAATGGGGGAATTATATGTGGGCAACAAGCATGTAATCCCCCAGACAATGAGCATGTAATCCCTGTGGCAATGTGCATGCAACACTCCACCCCCTCCCCCCTGTGTCAAGGAGCATGTAACCGCCTCGCAAGAAGCATGTAAACCCTGGCATCAAACATGTAACTCCTGACAACGAGCATGTAGGAAACTCACTTATATGGAATAATATGTCATGGGCATTATGGTGTGTGACATAATGTGTAATGAGCAATATGGTGTGTGGTATAATATGTAATGTATACATGTATACACCATATACCTGTGGTATAATGTGTAATGGGTATTTTGGTGTGTGGCATAATGTGCAATGGACATTACAGCATGTGGCATAATGTGTAATAGGCAATTCGGTATGGGGCGTAATATGTAATTAGCATTACAGTGTGTGGCGTAATAGGTAATTGGCATTACAGTGTGGGCCATAATAGGTAATTGTCATTACGGTGTGTAGTCTAATATGTGGGCATTACTGTGTGTGGTATAACATGTATGGGCATTAGAGCATGTGGTATACTATGTAATGGCTGTGTGACGAGTAATAGGCATTACGGTATACATTATTGGTGCATGCCTTTGGTGCGCACTGTACCTAATTTACAAAGATTTGTCAAGCCCTGGCATTATGCATAATGGGCATAACAGTTTATATTTTTGCAGCGTGCCTGCGGCACGCACTGTACCTGTTTCTGAAATGTGTAGGGGAAATGATTCATTCTGGAGTGCGTATACATAAATAAGTCACCTTCTATTTAGTTTGCATTTATGCCAAATAGGTGGTGATGGACACGCCCCTCCAATGGTGCATCTCCTAAGAAAATGGGCTGCACATGCCTATGGGGAGAGGAATCAGTAGCAGAAAAAAATAAGTAATAATGCCACTTTATAGGTCAATGGTAAAGCCTCATCTGGAATACTGTGTCCAGTTATGGAGACCATATCTTCAAAAGGATATACACAGTGGCGTAACTCCCGGAGGCAATGGAGTCATTGGCCGCCGGGCGTTAGACGCCAGGGGGGGACACATGCCGTCACCGTGCCCCTGAAGTTCTCAAGAAATACATGCGTGCACGCAGGGAGGTTTGCAAGAATGTTGAAACCCCCTGCGTGTCAATCCATCAGCCTGGCTAAGGGATGGAGGAGCTTAGGCACACAGCAGGCTTTGTATCAGCCTCCGACTCCCGCAGCCTGTGCTAGCTGAACTCAGAGAGGAAGCTGCAGCACGCAGCTCCTCTAAAGAAACGCTCCGCTCCTCTTCTCCCTCACAAAAGCCCTGCATGCACTAATCGGCCATTTCCTACACTTCCTCCTTCCACGACCGCCGCAGTCTAGAGGATGTGGGTGACAGCCAGCCTCGGGATCCTGTCAGGGGCTCCAGCTGTCCAGCAGAGCGCTGCCTGGCTGGAGAGATAATGTGTAATGCACACTTCCAGGTAACTGCACTAACTGACATCTCTGCTGCTGATGATGAATCGATGTACCTGTCTCTCCTCTTCCTGTCCTCTCCACTTCTATCTCTCTCTCTTTCTCTCTCTCTCTCCTCTTCTCTTCTTTTATCACTTTTCCCTCTCTCCTCTTCTCTCTTACATATATATATATATATATATATATATATATATATATATATATATATATATATATATATATATATATATATATATATATATATATATATATATATATATCCTTATGGTCCAGCACTCCAAAGCTGGGTTCCACCCCTCCTGATGGCCACTAGAGAATGCAAAAAGCCACCCAGTAGAAGAAATGAGAATGACCCATATATAGCTACATGTCAGCTACAGGTGGAGGGCACAGCAGTTATATGGGGGACACATGGCATCACCTGCCGTTTCGTGGTTTTGTGCCCAGCGCTTCCCCAGCACAGCACCTCACCTTGAGTAGCAAGGGCGAGCGCCAGGCACAAGGGAATCTGGCAGCTTCAGTCGATGACTATGGCAGCGGCTTTCACAGTGGCATGATCTAGGAATCATAGGTGCTGTATGTAGAATCTGGGAGTCACTGATGTAGTCTGTAGTGTATGGGGGGGGACAGATGCGATCTGTGTTTTCTGGGGGTCACCGCTGCGTGTATGTGTGGTTGGGGACACTACCATCAAGGATTGCCTCCGGGCACCTGGTATGAACTTACGCCACTGGATATACATTAGAGAGTGTACAAAGAAAGGCAACTAAAATGGTGCATGGCCTACATCACAAAACTTACCTGGAAAAACTAAAATATCTTAACATGTATAGTTTGGAGCAGAGAAGGGAAAGGGGGGGACATGATAGAATCTAAAAATATATCAAGGGTTTTAACATAGTAAAGGAGGGAAATTTTCTTCAAAGGAAAATAAGTAATAGAACACGAGGACATGCACTGAAACTGGAGGGAGGTAGGTTCAGGGGAAATGTTAGAAAAAATGACTTCACAGAACGGGTAGTGGATAAGTGGAATAGCCTCCCATCAGAGATGGTGGAGGCTAAAGCTGGATAAACATCTATACAATCCCTGTTTTCTTGCAACCGTTCTGCCGACTGTAGGCGCGTCGGACCGTGCACAAACAACAGCCGATACGCACGTACACACCTGTACAATTTTACTTGCGACGTCCGATGTACTCCCGTCCAAACAGTCACAAGAAATAGATTGTACCACCGTACACACTCTCTCGATTTGGGCTTTTGACACGATATATATAAACAAAATTATCATAATGGGCTGGGTTAAGGGCATACCAAAACAAAGAGGCGTGAGCACAGAACCTAAACAAAGGTGAATTCCTTTTTTTACATTAGTGCTGGCTGTGCAGAGAACACGCACGTTCGTTCATTTGTTCCATTTGTTTTCTACCACTTTTATCATGAGCTTGAGGAAAAGAAAGGTTCGTGCTTGCATTCTTGCTGCAATGGCCACAACATTGCAGTCTATAAAAAAAAAAAAAGAGGAGCAAGAATCGCAGCTGCTGGACCAGAGACTGGCTTCTGAGGCGAGACACCTTCTCCCATATGCCATTGGTACAGGAGATACAGGAGAAAAACCCAGATGACTTCCAGAATTATCTACCTATGGATGACCCTACCTTCATGGAGCTGCTGGCACTAGTCACCCCTTTAATCAAAAAAGAGGACACCTATTTTAGGAGGCCTATTTCAGCTGAGCAGAGACTGGTGGCAACACTACATTTCCTGGCTACTGGGAGGACCCTTGCGGATCTGAGGTACAGCACCACTATATTCTCTCAAGCTCTGGGACTAATAATACCTGAGACCTGTGATGCCATCATCCAAGTTCTACAGGAGCAATACATGAAGGTAAATATATGCCTTGTGAGGGATACCCACCCTCCAGATATATGCTACGTGAAGTGCCACTTCTTCATGTAGCATATATATATATATATATATATATATATATATATATATATATATATGTATAGTGTATATATATATATATATATATGTTAGGAGCTGCACGGGCAGCACCTGCGCTCGCCCGGCAGTCTCCTCGCAGGTCCCGGCGGTTGCCGCGTTGCCAGGACGCCGTCGCGTCAGCAGCCGGATACTTCCGGCGGACGGAGACGGGCGCCCGGCAACATGGAGACAACCCCTTCCTCCCCTGCCGCAGCGGTTGCCTAGGCGACGGAGGACGCCTGGCGGCCGCAGGGAGGAAGGGGTGTACGTGACGTCACACGCAGCGTCAGGTTAGCGCTCTGGCATGCTATTTAAACGGCAGAGCCAGCGCATTCAGACGCCGGCTATAGTTCTGGATTTCGTGTCTTTGAGTGTTTCCGGTCCCAGGTCTCTGTACAGCGTTTGTTCCTGTCTCCAGTGGCCTTGCTCCAGCTGCCTCCAGGATCCTTGTTCCCTTCTGGTTGCAGATTCCTCCATTCTCAGATAAGTTGGGAGTTTTTCCACTCCCTGGCTCATTGCTTATCATTTCATTATTATACCATCATTCTGTGTATTGTTACACCTGTCAGTTTAAACTTATTGGGTTCATCTTGTGTATTGTTACACCCGTCCGCATTTATAGTATTGTGTCAGCATACTGTGTATTGTTACACCTGTCAGCTTTTCCTATTTGGGTCCATCCTGTGTATTGTTACACCCATCAGTTTGGTTTATTGGATCAGCTATTGTGTATTGTTACACCTAGAGGCTACAGCATTTGCCTAAGGGGTTCCAGCGCAGAGGGTTATCTACTGACACCCTCCTCCGTAGGGCAAGGGTAGTTCTCGCCTCTTGTTCTTAGTTACCGGTAGCTTTCCCCTTGTGTACCTCTGGCTTTGGCGGCTGCGTTGTCACTAGTAAGACCAGGTGGCATCGGGGTGGGAGCCTGACTAACGGGCTCCCACGAACGCGGCTATTATTGGTGAAGGTTAGCTTAGCACGCATCCGCCAACTCCAATAGGTGACAACGGAGTTAGGGTTGGCGAGATCTCCCGAGTCCCTAACATTATAGCCGGCCCATACTTCACCACTACTTCCCTGGCTTTAGTGCTGCTGTCATGGATCCGGCCCAGCAGGCTGCCAGTCACGCCTTGGCAGGACAGATGCACACCCTGACACAGGAGCTCCAGAAATTGACCCTCCGGGTTAACTCACAAGAGGAATGGGTACAAGGGGTCTTGTCCTCATCCAGAAACCCTGAACCCAAGTTGAGTCTCCCGGACCGGTTTTCCGGGGAGCGTTCCCAGTTTTTTAATTTTAGGGAGTCATGTAAGCTTTACTTCAAACTTCGCACCGGCCTCCTCGGGCTTAGAATCCCAGCGGGTAGGAATGGTTATCTCCCTATTACAGGGGGACCCACAGACCTGGGCTTTCGGCCTCTCCACAGGCTCTGAGGCCCTTACCTCTGTGAATGCGTTCTTTTCGGCCATGGGGTTGCTGTACGATGACCCGGACCGTGCTGCCTCAGCTGAAGCCAACCTGAGGGCACTACGGCAGGGTCAGGGTAATACAGAGGCTTATTGTACCCAGTTTAGGAGGTGGGCCATTGATTCGGGTTGGAATGACCCAGCACTCCGCAGTCAGTTTAGAATTGGTCTGTCAGAAACTCTAAAAGATGCATTGGTTCACTACCCTACCCCGACCTCCCTTGATTATGGAATTAGCCATCAAGGTAGATCGGAGGTTCCGGGAGCGTCAGAGAGAGAGGGAGTCCGGGATATTTCCCTCATCCTCACTGGGGGAGACTTCGGAGGTTTCGTGTGACGAACCCATGCAGATTGGGGCCACGCGTTTGTCAGCCTCAGAAAAGAATCGTAGGAGGCTGAAGGGTCTCTGTCTGTATTGTGGGGCTCAGGGTCACCGTGCAGTTGTCTGCCCATTGAAGGTGGGAAAAGACAGGGCCTAAGTGTTTTTGGGGAAACTCACTTGGGCCTATCTTGTTTTTCTCCCCTAGACTCGATAATTGTTCAGGTTTCTCTCTCCTGTAAAAACCGCACCGTCAGTACCACTGCCTTTGTTGATTGCGGCGCAGCCGGCAATTTTATTGACAGGGGTCTGGTTCATTCGTTGGGGCTCGAGCCCATTCCCTTGGTCAATTCGTTGTCGGTTTGCGGCCTTGATGGGCAGTCACTCTCCAACGGCAGTGTTACTGCATGCACTCCTTCTCTTCAGCTTTCGGTGGGGGCTCTTCATTCTGAAGAGATTTCCTTCTTTTTGTTCCACTGTCCACTCACGCCACTTGTCCTGGGGTTACCATGGCTTAGGAAGCATAATCCCAGTATCGATTGGACCACAGGAGAAATCACACGTTGGGGCTCCTCCTGTTCGGATCATTGTCTCTCTCTTCCTCTTCGTCTTGTTCTTCCCGTTTTTTCTTCTTCCCTACCTGTACCCTACAGAGATTTTGCCGATGTGTTTTCCAAAAAGGAAGCTGATACGTTGCCCCCTCACCGCCCCTTTGATTGTGCCATAGACCTAGTCCCCGATGCCAGATTGCCCAAGGGACGTCTATATGCCCTTTCAGCACCTGAATCCCAGGCCATGGATTCATACATTAGTGAGAGTCTTGAAAAAGGGTTCATTCGTCCATCTAAGTCGCCCGTGGGCGCAGGGTTTTTTTTTGTAGAAAAAAAGGACGGATCGTTGCGTCCCTGTATAGATTTTCGGGCCTTGAACAAAATTACCATAAAAAATTCCTACCCATTACCGCTCATCTCTGTTTTATTCGACCAAATCCGGGAGGCAAGAGTCTTTTCCAAAATCGACCTTAGAGGAGCATACAACCTCATTAGGATTAGAAAAGGAGATGAGTGGAAGACTGCCTTTAATACGCACTCGGGCCACTACGAATATCTTGTAATGCCGTTTGGCTTGGCCAATGCTCCTGCGGTCTTTCAGGATTTTATTAATGAGGTCCTCCGGCCTTACCTGGGGTTATTTGCTGTTGTTTACCTAGACGACATTTTAATTTTTTCCAAGTCACTCCCTAAACATCGGCAACATGTCCGCATGATTCTTCAGAAGTTGCGGGAGAATCAACTATACGATAAGCTCGAAAAGTGCGAGTTCAAAATCTCTCAAGTCTCATTCCTGGGCTATGTCATTTCTCCCAAGGGCTTTTCTATGGACCCCAGTAAGGTTCAGGCCATCATGTCTTGGGCTCGTCCTACCAACCTCAAAGCGATCCAAAGATTTTTAGGATTCTCTAATTATTATCGGAGATTCATCCGTTCTTTTTCTGACATTGTTGCCCCCATTGTTGAATTGACTCGCAAAGGAGCCAATCCGGAAGTTTGGTCCCCACAGGCCATCGAATCTTTTCATAAATTAAAGAAGCCTTTTGTTCGGCTCCCGTCTTACATCACCCAGATCCCAGAATTCCTTTTCTTGTGGAGGTTGACGCCTCGGATGTAGGGGCCGGAGCTGTCCTTTCCCAGAAGGACATTCATGATCAGAAGATTCATCCGTGCGCCTTCTTCTCCCGTAAATTCTCCACAGCCGAAAAGAACTATGATGTCGGTAATCGGGAATTGTTGGCCATTAAGTGGGCTTTCGAGGAATGGCGTCATTGGCTTGAAGGGGCCAAACACGTCATCACTGTGATCACCGACCACAAAAACTTAGCCTACATTGAGTCGGCCAAGCGGCTAAACCCACGACAAGCTCGATGGGCATTGTTTTTTACCAGGTTTCAGTTTATCATTACATTCAGACCTGGTCCCAAGAATATCTGATGCCCTATCTCGTAGTTTTCAGACTTGTCAGAGTGCTGAACTGGAAGAGGCACCCATTGTCCCGTCTTCTGTCATTTTTGCTGGTCTCACTCAGGATTTAGCCTCCCGTGTTCTGGCTTCCCAGCCTTCAGCCCCTCAGGGGACTCCTCATAATCGCTTGTTTGTCCCTAAACATCTTAGAGAATTGGTCCTCAAGGACTTCCATTCCAGTAGGGTCACGGGTCATACTGGCGTTACTAAGACCCTTGAACACTTGTCCAGAGCTGTTTGGTGGCCCACCATGAAACAAGATGTCACTCATTTTATCTCTTCTTGTCCTGTTTGGGCTCGACATAAGTCTTCCAGATTATCACCAGTGGGTACACTCCTGCCATTGTCCATTCCTGAAAGGCCATGGTCCCATATTTCTATGGATTTTATTGTCGACCTTCCTCCATCTTCCCGCTTCACCACCATTTGGGTCACTGTGGACCGCTTTAGCAAGATGGCACATTTTATACCTTTGCGTAAGCTTCCCACTGCCAAAGAATTGGCACAGCTCTTTATTACTCATGTTTTACGCAGTTTGTAGCTAGGTTCTGGAGAAGTTTTTGTTCTGGGTTAGGAATACAGGTCAGTCTTTCTTCTGGATATCACCCACAGTCCAACGGACAGACCGAAAGGGTCAATCAGGCCTTGGAACAATATTTACGCTGCTTTGTCTCCAAATGTCAGAGCAATTGGACTGAGCTGGTACCCCTGGCCGAGTTTGCTTATAATAACTCCTACCACGTAGCTTCCAAGAGTTGCCTTTTTTGTGCAATTTCGGGTTCCATCCCAAGTGCAACTCCTTTTTTGTTTCTAGGGAGTCTGCTCGGTCGCCCTTCTCCACGGTATCCCTCCTTAGGAGATCATGGCGAAAGGTGCATTTTGCCCTGAGACAATCTTCTGCACGTTCAAAGATTTCTTTTGACAAACATAGGAGACCATGTGTATTCCGAGTGGGGCAAAAGGTGTGGTTGTCAACCCGTCACATCAAGCTTCGCCAGAGATGCCCAAAATTGGGACCCAGGTTCATCGGTCAATTTCTGATCACTGCTCAGATTAACCCGGTGGCATTTAGGTTGCAGCTTCCCAGAGCGCTGCGAATCAATAATGTCTTCCACTGTTCTCTTCTCAAACCAGTCTCGATGGCTTCTCAATCAGGGCCTGCTCAGAAGCGTAAACCAGTCCTCGTTCAGGGGCACAAGGAATTCATAGTGGAACAGATATTAGATTCGAAGGTCGTTCGGGGGCAACTCAAATTTTTGGTCCATTGGAAGGGCTTCGGAGAAGAAGAGAGGTCTTGGGTACCTGAGCGATTTTTACATGCACCCAGGCTCAAAGCAGAGTTTTTTAAAACTTTCCCGTTCAAACCCGGATCTACGGGTTCGGTGACCCCTCCTCAAGGGGGGGGTACTGTTAGGAGCTGCACGGGCAGCACCTGCGCTCGCCCGGCAGTCTCCTCGCAGGTCCCGGCGGTTGCCGCGTTGCCAGGACGCCGTCGCGTCAGCAGCCGGATACTTCCGGCGGACGGAGACGGGCGCCCGGCAACATGGAGACAACCCCTTCCTCCCCTGCCGCAGCGGTTGCCTAGGCGACGGAGGACGCCTGACGGCCGCAGGGAGGAAGGGGTGTACGTGACGTCACACGCAGCGTCAGGTTAGCGCTCTGGTGCGCTATTTAAACGGCAGAGCCAGCGCATTCAGACGCCGGCTATAGTTCTGGATTTCGTGTCTTTGAGTGTTTCCGGTCCCAGGTCTCTGTACAGCGTTTGTTCCTGTCTCCAGTGGCCTTGCTCCAGCTGCCTCCAGGATCCTTGTTCCCTTCTGGTTGCAGATTCCTCCATTCTCAGATAAGTTGGGAGTTTTTCCACTCCCTGGCTCATTGCTTATCATTTCATTATTATATTATCATTCTGTGTATTGTTACACCTGTCAGTTTAAACTTATTGGGTTCATCTTGTGTATTGTTACACCCGTCCGCATTTATAGTATTGTGTCAGCATATAGGCCCTTATTCTGGTCGGTGCGGCCAGAGCCGCATACGGGGCTCCGGCCGCACCAACCAATCCCCGCCTACTATACGGATCGCCACGGCCGTCCGTACACGGACGGCTGGCGATCCGCAAGAAAATGGTGGGGCGTACGCCTCCACCATGGTGGGAGCTGCCCCCTGCATTCGATGGTCGGCGACCATCGAAGGCAGGGCCGCACGCCCCACCAGGTCCCGCAAGCTGAGACCACACGGACAATTGTCCGTGTGATAGCTTGTATGGGGGCTGAGAGCTGACATCCGGCGACGTCAGCTTTCCGCCCCCATCACTGGCGTCATACCCTCATTAGCATGCATACGCCCCACGTTTGCATGGGAACGCCCATGAAACGCGGGGCGTATGCATAGGGAAATGAGGGTATGAAGCCCCTCACGCCCCTATACGCCCCCTTTGCGGCGGACGACCTACGTCTGCGGCGAATTGGGCTGCACATGCGCAGATTGACCTCTGCGCATGTGCAGACTAAAAACATCGGCGGTACGGCCGCACGCGGGCCGTACCGCACGATTCTGAATAAGGGCAACTGTGTATTGTTACACCTGTCAGCTTTTCCTATTTGGGTCCATCCTGTGTATTGTTACACCCGTCAGTTTGGTTTATTGGATCAGCTATTGTGTATTGTTACACCTAGAGGCTACAGCATTTGCCTAAGGGGTTCCAGCGCAGAGGGTTATCTACTGACACCCTCCTCCGTAGGGCAAGGGTAGTTCTCGCCTCTTGTTCTTAGTTAGCTTTCCCCTTGTGTACCTCTGGCTTTGGCGGCTGCGTTGTCACTAGTAAGACCAGGTGGCATCGGGGTGGGAGCCTGACTAACGGGCTCCCACGAACGCGGCTATTATTGGTGAAGGTTAGCTTAGCACGCATCCGCCAACTCCAATAGGTGACAACGGAGTTAGGGTTGGCGAGATCTCCCGAGTCCCTAACAATATATATGTATAGTGTGGCAGAGTCAGCATTTCCCCACATGAAAGTAATGTGGAGGATCAGAATCTCAGGTGTTTAATTAGCAGCACCTGTGATTTCCTCTCTTGATGGTGGGTTAGCTGCCCAAACGATAGGCTGGGGGTGTTCTATTGTAGGGACCATTGGAGCCTTTCAAGTGTCTGTTATGCTGAGAGTGTCTGCTGTTGTGTGTTAAATAGCAAACAAAGCAGGTGGGTTTCGGCTTGGTCTGTTTTATAAGCATGGCACATTGTATGAAGCCTCCTAAGTTTGCCCATAAAGGTAAAGTGCAGGGTAAGATGGATGAATTACTGGCATCATTTTCTGAACTGGCATCTGGGCAGCAGAATGTGCCTGAAAGACAGCAAGCTCAGATACAAAACCAGCAGATTCAATTTCAAGTACTGTGTGATGAGTTAAAAGCACTAAAAAAAGCGAGCCAGAGTGGGAAAGGCTACTGAAGCTCATCCCAGTTGATGATATAGATGCATTCCTTTGCATGTTTGAGCGCACGATTGTGATGGCCTGCGGAGGAATGGTCTGATAGGCAATACAAAAGCCCAGAACTCAGGTCCCAGGGGTTAAATCAAAGGTTCTGCCTCCCTTGGTGTGCTTTGAGTGCAGCGAGCCTGGTCATGTTTGGCAGGACTGCCCAAACAGGGGGAGCCCATGGATTGCAGTGCAGGACAAAACGGCTCGGCCATTGGTCAGCATGGCGGCTGTAGGTGTATCCCAAGCAGAGACCTCCCTGTTCCAGGTGCTGATACAGTTGGAAGTCCTGCCTGCTATCAGGGTGTTGTGCATCCATGGTGATGTGGAGGAGTGTCCACATGTCTACTTACCCCTGACTGTTCAAGGCCGGCCATTAAAGGTTACATCAGAGGGTGTGCCATATTTTGTTTTGATACATGATTTGCTATATCGTGTTGCTACGTTACAAGGGAACCTATTGAAATCAATGAGAACTAGAGGGAAAACAGTAGTATATTTATGTATAAGTAGGTTGACTGCACCAGACTCAGGGGCAGGGGTGCCAAGAGGGGGGGGAGCAGAGCAGGTACAGTTTACCCGGGCCCGGGCCTGTCAGAGGGGCCCTGGCCTGGACACACAGTTGTTTATTTTTATTTGGTGGTGAGTTCGCCGGGTCTGAGTACGCCGGAGTCAGCTGTTCAGCAGCGGCATTGCGAGTGTGGATGTGGGTGGATGTGGGCCGGTGTGGGGGCAGCAGCATCACAGAGCTCCTTCTGAGTGTCGTTCCACTCTCTGACTCCAGGACGTAACTTGGGAGCTTACCGTGGCTCGGCGACAGGAGGCTACTTAGGGTAGATAGTTCCTGGGTGCCTGTGTGTGGACCATTTCCCCTGGACGTACTGTGTGGCTGTTCCCCTACCCAGAGACTGGATCCCGGAGCCGGCACCTGGATTACGATAATCCCCCTTGTATACCATCGTGGGTGAGACCTTTGGAGTGGGATTGGCCCAGCAGTATCTGCCTTGTGGATTTGATTATAGGCTGTTATATTTGCTTTTGCTGTGTGAGTGCATTTTTAAAAAAAATTACCCATTGTGGATCTTGACCTACTGCACCAATTGCTTTTTTCTCATGATTTCCGATCCATCCCACTATAACTAAATGATTATTGGTGGTGAATGTTTTGGAGATCAGTTGTATTACAGAATCACTATGCTTTGGATGGAGATGCTGTATTATTGAAAAGCCCAGCTGATTTTGCCATTTGGATGTTTAAAGTGCCAATTATTCATCGTACATTTGTGAGTGCAAGTTGAATAAAATACTGGTCACTGTGCTAAGAAGTATTGCACCAATTGTTTTGTTCTGTCTCTCCAAAAACACTCCGATTGTGGGGTGTATGGAGATTGTTTTACAGATTATAGGAAAAACCATGACAGGGTATTGTCTAATCGCTGTGCCCAATTATCCACCCAAAAATGACATGACTCTCCTGTTGGATAAAATTGGCCACAGCAGCCATCTTTATTGAAACAATACAATTTAACAATAACCAAAACATTCACACGGAAGGTGGTCCCCGAGGCCCTCAATAAATCTGTCCACACCTCTAAGCACTTCCAGGAGTTCTTACCCCCAGCCGATAGCGATTGGCTCGAGGGCACCAATTGTCAACACCCAGTGCTCATTAATTAACCTCACCCAGGGGAGTCCAGCCCCCTCATGGGGCCCTCCCCGCCGCATAATTAAGCCTCAATGCCACTAACCTCGAGGACCCCCCTCCGCACAGGCCACTGTGACAAAAAGACATCCTATCAATTATTCTACCTAAAAACTATGAAAAACAGGGAGGGTGGGTGGGAGCTGTTTAAGAAAATTCTCCCAGTGACCCCTATTTCCCGCCTGAACCCCGCTTATAAACCCCTCCAACACCCCGTTAAGCCCCTCCCCCTATGACCCTCTCCTTAAACACTCCTCCTATGACTAAAATGCTAGTCAGCTCCCTACAAACCCTGTCAGGGGAGCCTACCCCCAGGCTTTGCCTCCAGTCCAGCTCCTACATGACAGGGTATTGTCTAATCGCTGTGCCCAATTATCCACCCAAAAATGACATGACTCTCCTGTTGGATAAAATTGGCCACAGCAGCCATCTTTATTGAAACAATACAATTTAACAATAACCAAAACATTCACACGGAAGGTGGTCCCCGAGGCCCTCAATAAATCTGTCCACACCTCTAAGCACTTCCAGGAGTTCTTACCCCCAGCCGATAGCGATTGGCTCGAGGGCACCAATTGTCAACACCCAGTGCTCATTAATTAACCTCACCCAGGGGAGTCCAGCCCCCTCATGGGGCCCTCCCCGCCGCATAATTAAGCCTCAATGCCACTAACCTCGAGGACCCCCCTCCGCCACCAAGCACGTGGTTAAACCCTTAACCCCGTGCGCCCCCCCCACATCCGGAACGCTGTTTCTATTCCTTCTCGTAGTCCCAAAGACCAAACATCTATCCCCACAGCATTCAGGTGCACTCCGTCCCCTCTCCAAAATGCCCCGGCACCCGACTCAAGCTCCCTGTGCCTCACCACCACAGCCCCGTTCCTGGCCATAAAGCGCCCAATCGCCCTGTTAACTTTAATCCGTGCCTTATTGAGCTTATCAGCCGACCGTGCATCCCTCCAATAATGGCGTGGCACAATATCCGACCAAACCGTGATAACTTCCGGGAACATTGCCCATAAACGTAGGAGATCAAACTTGATATCCCGTATCAACTCCCTAAACGGTCTGCCCCCAAGATCATTCCCACCCACATGCAACACTAATATGTCGGGGGCCTTATCGAGCCTAACAAAGCGGTGAAATTCCGGCAACACTCCACTCCATACCATACCGCGCTTCCCCAGCCAGCGAACCACTGCCTCCTCTCTATCCAAACCTAGCTGGCGGCCGTTCGGTCTGACATCAGCCCGTAACGCTCCCCAAAAGACATATGAATGTCCCAAAATCCAAATCAGGCACGGAGGCTGCCCTAAAACAGAAAAGAACACAGTCAACCTCAACAATCCCCTAAACGAACATAAGAACGAAAGCGAGACGATTCCCACCGCCCAATACGCTTAATTAACTCATCCCCAAATCCCATTCTAGCAGCCTCAGTTGCAGCCCCAATGCGGAAAGAGTGACCCGCGTACTCCTCCCCCTTGAGGCCCAACGTCCGTAGGACTGTTCTAAACACACTTGTGAACTGAAACCTTGATAGAAAGGATCCATTTGCATGCATCAACAAGGGATCCCTTTCCCTGCCCACCCTGACTTCCTTAAAAATCCTCAGGCGTGCCACCGGGCACATATCCGACCCTGGTACAGAGAAGAGAACTACCTTCTTCCCCTTCCCTAACTGATCCGTCTTAGACCTCCTCACCACTAGCTCCACCCTATCCGCGTATAAATCCACATCCTCCTCTAACAATCCCCCCGGCCTGGACACGCTTGGGCTCACTAGCTCACCTATCCGCAGTGCCCCGAAGAAGGCAAGCGAAAAGGCTAACCCGAACAACCTTTCCTCGAAATTGGAACTACAGACCTCCCTTAACTTCATGCCCATATCCTGCAACAGCTGGAAGGACACCGGCCTTCTCTGATCCTGCACCACATGTCCTCTCCTCCAACCTTTTAAAGCTTGTGTAATCAGGAAAGTCTTAGTGACATCAGGCCTGCCGCCTGCACGAAACCCAAAAGCCAAACCCGCCATGCAGCGCGTGATTTTTGCCACTGACCAACCAATCTCCTTACAATGGCCTATATATAGTAAGACAGCCAACTCGTCATCATCCTCTTTCAAACCTACTACCTCACGCCATTGCAACCAGCTCCGCCATTCCTGATTATATGCCGACCATGTATTCGGGGCCAAAGATTCCCTGATGAGCTGATCGACTACCCGTCCAGCAGAGCCCAGAGCCGAGTCGGGAACCCGGTCCCCTCCCTGTCCGCCTCTGGTGCCAACTCCCGGAAACGTTCCCACTGTGAACGAGATAAAGAATCCGCAATGCCGTTAGAGACACCGGGAACGTGCCTAGCCACCACCCACAAATTCAAGGCCAGACATTCCAATACTAGCTGCTGCAAAATCGTGACCACTGGCGGTGAAGATGCCGACAATTGGTTAATGGCCATGACAACCCCTAAATTATCGCAATGAAAACAAATCTTCCTATTGCGGAACAACTCCCCCCAAACAACTACTGCAACCAAAATAGGAAACAACTCCAACAATGCCAAGTTTTTGACCATGCCCTTATGCACCCAAGACTCCGGCCACCGGCCTACACACCAATGTCCCTGGCAATATGCCCCAAAACCGCCACTCCCGGCCGCATCTGTGAAGAGGTCTAACTCAGTAGCCACGCACGTGTCTGACATCCACAAGGCTCTGCCGTTAAAAGCTTCCAAGAAAGTTGCCCACACCCGCAAGTCCCCTTTCAACTCACTACCCAATCTGACAAAATGATGAGGAAGAGCCACCCCTGCTGTCGCTGCTGCCAACCTCCTGCTGAAAATGCGGCCCATAGGCATAATGCGACACGCAAAATTCAATTTACCCAGCAAGGACTGCAATTCCCGCAATCTAATCTTCTTCAGCAGCAATGCCCTCCCTACCTCAGACTTCAAACCCAGCAATTTCTCCTCGGGCAAGCGGCACTCCATATTCTCGGTATCAATGACAATACCCAAAAAACTGATCACAGTCGCAGGGCCCTCCGTCTTACCTGGTGCAAGCGGGACCCCAAAGTCTGCCGACACCCTTTCAACAGTCCTCAATAATAAGTCGCAGACACCGGTCCCCCCAGGACCAATACATAAGAAGTCATCTAGGTAATGAATAACTGAACTGCACCCAGAGACATCCCTAACCACCCACTCCAAAAAAAGAACTAAAGGCCTCAAAATAAGCACACGACAAGGAGCAACCCATCGGTAAACATCGATCAACAAAAAACTCCCCGTCCCAACAACATCCCAACAAACGCAAACTGGTTGGGTGAACCGGCAGCAAACGAAACGCCGATTCAATATCAGTCTTTGCCAACTGAGCCCCTTTCCCAAACCGCTTCACCCACTGAACAGCCGCATCAAACGATGTATAGACCACCGAGCAAATGTCGGGGTCAATGCCATCATTGACCGACGCCCCTTTTGGAAAAGACAAATGGTGTATAAGGCGAAACTTGTTCGCCTCCTTTTTAGGCACCACCCCCAATGGAGAGACTATCAAATCTGGCCATGGTGCCGACCCAAACGGTCCAGCCATACGACCCAGCTGCACCTCCTTAAGCAGTTTTTCCTGCACCACCTCTGGATGCTCCCTTGCAGACTTCAAATTCCTCTTAAAACCCCCTGAAACCTGCACATCGGAAGGTATCTTAAAACCTTCCCTAAACCCCTCCTCCAACAACACGGCTGTCTGCTGGTCAGGATACCTACGCAGATAGCCCAGCATCCTTTCCAGCCGAACTGGTGTCTCCCCCTTTTGAATTACCGTCCCGGGACTTCCCCCTGAAGCATTTATTTGCACCATGGGTCCCTCCACACGAGGAACATTCGTGCTTAAATTTGCATTTTGCTCCAAACCGGCATGACCCGTCATTAAAGGCAAAGCAGAGTCCTTTCTGCATGGCCGTCCCATTAGTGGCCTCCCTCGGCCCCCCCCCTTCCCCACGAAAGGGCTGCCCACTTTTCATGGGGGCCGTCACCTTTAACCATAAAGCAATATCTTTGTGGTCCCAACGTATGTTAGGGCGCACAGCCTTCCTCTGTCTAAACTGCTCATCGTACCGGAGCCAAGCCAGGCCCCCATACACACGGTACGCCTCCCCAATCGCATCCATGTAACAAAACAAACCTGAACAATTGTCAGGTGCCTTCTCTCCAATCACACTAGCTAAAATAGCAAATGCTTGCAACCAGTTCGTGAATGACCTCGGTATCAGCCGATACCGCCGCCGTTCCTCCTCCTCCTTCTTCTCCTCCTTCCGGGGCCTATCCAGATTAAAACGCTCTAACGGGAGCAGTGAAAATATACCCACGTATTCCCCTTTCCAAATCTTCTCCCTCACCTCCTGCTTCAGGTGGGCCCCCAACGGCCCCTCAAAACATACATACACCTCCCCTTTTGCGGTGTCACTGAGCCTCACACTCTCCTCCTGCGTCCCCACACTGCCCCCTTCTGCCCCCGCACTACTGCTGCTTTGCTCACCGCCAGATACCGGCACCCCGCTCCCCACCGGCGCCCCACCGTTGACCGGCACACTATTGCTGACTGGCACGCTATAGTTAGCTGGCGTGCCCGAAGTCTGCGGCGCCCACGCCGCCGCCGGGGACGGCCCCGCCCCCTGTCGCAAACCTACTAACCAATCTGCAAAACCACTCAACAAATCAGTAAAGCCCCTGCTCATCTCCCCCTGGAGGGCTGACCCTCCCCCCCCCTGACTCCGCGCTAAAGCATTAACAAACATAGAGACAGACTCACCAGGCTGCCTGGGGGCTGTGAACCCAGCAGCCGCAGGTCCAGTGTCCGGACGAGCCCCAGCCAATGATGATGGACCAGGTACTTCTCCATCCTCTGCTGACGCTGATATCTCTCTTCTCCTGTCATCCCGACCCTCAGGTACAGCACCAGCCGGCGTGACCTCGTTGGAGGCGGAGCCAGCTGTGCGCCGCTCGCTCCGTGTACCAGGCCTGCGTTCCTCAGCCTGTACTTCTGCCCCCCTGGCACGACTCACCCCGCGCTGGGCAGCAGCATGCCCCGCATGCCCCGCCGCTCCTGGTCCAGTACCTCTCACCGCTGGATCTTCTTGCACAGGGGGGGGGATCCCCCCCGCGCGGAGGGTTCCGCCTGCTGGTCGGATTCCTCCCAGACCTGGTCCTGCGGGCGGGAGTTGCCTGGCCCGCAGCCAGGCCTGGAGGGTCCCTAACGGGGCTCCGTGAACGGCGCTGAACCCTGGGGGACACAGATGGGCTGAAGCGCTCCGGAGGCCTAGACCTCCGAGGCCGTGCACCCGCTGGAGCAGCCTCTTGCGCTGCTGCTCCCAGTCCCCCCAGCAGACCTGACATCTGCCGCTGCAGCCACTCTGCCCCTCTGGTGCCCGCTGCCTCCCTAAGGGCAGCCAGCGCAGCGGTTACCTCCGCATCAGCGTTGCCTGGGGAAGCCATGGGAGATGCCAGTGATGCTTAGCTGTTGTGGAAGTCTAGGTACACACACGCCATTTTGTGATAGTATGGCCGCCATTTTGGTTCGCAGAGTTGCGCAAATAAAGTTTCCATACCCGAGTATGTGTGACAATGTGGACCAGAAGAGTAGACATACTATCACACATAAATTCATAATAACACACTTACACGAAAGGAAATATAGTTAAAAGGTTTAGAACGCCACACATAGCTTAGTTAGCCCTGCACACATCTGTCTGTATCGTGTTTAGTATCGTTCCGCTCAGCTCATCATGCAAAGTATTCCGGTCATTGCGAATATTTCGCAATGTACACTGTCCGATAGTTATGGACATAATCCATAACTCCAGAGACAGTTTCTGTTGTAAGTAGTTAACAAAGGAAACTAGCTCAAACCGGTTCTTATCCTTGCTGACGCCGAAACCACCAAACAAAGGACTCTTAAAGTTCCCTCCCCTGCACCTGGTCAGACCAGGTACAGCGTCTAACCTCCAATCACAGTGGACCGGACATATGATCTCTGGCCAATGAGAATGGCCTTTTGACCTCCCCCTTCTGACCCTATAAGATATGCGACCCAGAGCAGCCAGGGTCTCTTCGGCACAACTACTTTCCCTGGACCTTCCTACCGGACTATCGCTCATTCCTGAACGATAGTGAGCTCTGACCGGACTGCTTTTCACATACTAGATGACCACGGTAAACGGTTGCATTTTCACGGTATTTATTCTTAAAGTATTGTTGGCTGATTGTGTCTTGTATTTGTATTCTTTCCCCTTAGCAGAGTTTGTTTAGTATTCATTGTTATTGTATTGTATCACTTGTTATACCTGTTTATTCTTATTTCTGTAACCCCCTTTTGTCCATTAGGGACTTTAATACAATCTTTTTACGGAGTTCTAACCTCCTTACTTCTATTCAGTGGTCGTGTCTAGTTATTCGCATAATAGCGATAAGGTACATTAAGGACTCTGTCCTTACATTGCGGACTCTGTCCTTTAAGGTATATTCGCACAATTGGAGACAAAGTCCTGCGAAAGGATCTCTTATTAAGGTATCGGTTCTTGGTGTATAACATACAATAGACTGTACGCTGCGCTGCGCTACGTTTTGTTCGCACGCAGTTAGGTATAACGGGTAAGCAGGTTACGGACACATTACGTAACCTGCGCTTTCCACTTATTGTCTCCTTGGTCATATCATATCAACATTAACAATTGGGGTGCTCGCCCGGTCGTTTCACAGTCCAGAACTCAGTACCAGGCGTGCGACTCGACCTATACCAGCAAAAGGGTGGAAGTATTTATTTGTTTCCATTGCTGGATAGGCCGAGTCCGCGGCGGTGCGGGGTTCGGGAAGTGCTAGCGCTGAACCCGGAGTACAATAAGTGAAAGCCACATGTTTTAAAGCATATCATACCTAAGTGTTTAGTAAACTGTACTTCTGCCTGCCACAAGTAGTTTAACGGGGTATAGTGTCTTGGGCTGCTTGTTTATTATAGTATATGTACCACGTGCGATAAGGTTCGCACACGTGGAATCTGTGTTTATTATAGTACATAGAGGATCCCCTCTGTGCAAAACTATAATTGTTTATTGTTAGCTACCGCAAAAACAGGGACTCCGCCACGTGGCGACAAGTCCTGGGCCTTTTGCAGTAACGTAAAGCGTCTATTGTGTATTACGCAAGGTGCGCGCGCACGTGCCCACATCGGGAAAGTTTCGCATCTTTGTACGTGGTTTACGGATTAAGTACGGGATTTATTTCGCATCTTGATACGTAACTCTCGGACAGAGTTAAGGGATTTATTCCACATTTAGGCGCAATTACTGCGTATAGCGAAACCCGAGCGCAACCTTGCAAATACACTATAGAACACGTGGGTGGCCGATTCATCGGCGGCCTGTGAACAAGCGCACGTACACACGTGGCTGTTCATTGGTACTGCACACGCAGCACACATAGGAAGAAGTGAACAGTATTTAAACCACTAGCTTTATTTAAACAGTATAGTAATATACTGCGAATGAAGCGGTGATTAAGAAAAGAAAATAAGGTTTTCTTTTTGTTCATTTTCTCATAAGCAAGCAACTCAAGCATTATTTTAATAGATTCCTATAGCTTATTATAAGGGATTTATACCTGCATAAGAATCTAGTGAAAAGCTACCGGCCTGGGAAAAATTTTCTGTACAGAAATATTTCAAAAATAAGCATAAGACCTAGGTGTAAATAGCGCCCAGTGTGAAAAAGAACTGAGGTGGACGGGTGTGGGACGGACACAACCCAAGCGCAGTGTAATAGGACAGGTCCAGTTAGGACAGGGTGTACGTGCCGACGTACACATAGGAACTGCCCCTTCAGTGGAATTAATTCCGCTAGGAGGGTACAAGAAGATATATCGGAACGCACTTGTTTCCGATTAGCTACTTTAGAAATCCGATTTTTGGGGGTATAGGAAAACAAGTTTGTTATACCCTGGAAAAATTGTGCCGCATCAAGCAAGTTGGCTAGAAGTTCGCTGCTAGTTGAGAGCTTGGTGATTGAGTATAATACCTCGTATCCTTCGCACCTGCTTGACTGTGGGATGTTCTAGGAAGCTGTAGAAGTGAGTGTTTGGGGAGCTCTCAGATAAGTAATAACCCACCGATATCTATTAAGCTGTGAACGTTTATTCCTGTAACTATGGGTAATAACGGGTCACGCTGTGATAACGTGCATGTTAGGGAGGAAGCAAGCCAGCCAAAAGGATCGGCTGCTTTTATTATGTGCAAGAAGCACGGTGAACTCGCAGTTGTTTACCAAAATAAATGGAGAAAAATGACACAAGGCAGCAAGTTAGAATTTCCCAGTGTTGGTAGCTTCGATCCAGAAATCTTATCGGCAGTAAAAGATGAAATATGCCTACTCTCCAGCCGTAAGGAGAGAGTGAAGCATATAGATATTCTTAAATTGTGGCAGAAGGAAGGACAGGAACAATGGGGAATCAAAGGTCTGGCAATGCCGGACACAATCAGCCACAATAAAAATGCAACCGTTGCCGCAATAGAATCAGCTCCCCCACCCCCATATGTGCCGAAGGGGTTAATGACTTATAAGAAAGACATAAGTAATACTGTATCCATTGCTAACTTGTACCCTGTTTTTACCCTCTATAAGCAAGATACAGATCCACAAGGGAGATTCCTGACATCAGCCATCCCTTGCGAAGCTAGCGGAAAGGAAAGAGAGGCTGAGACAGCCCAAGCTGCTGTTGCCGTTCTGGTCGAGGAGATGGCTGATGCCAGGAACACGATTGGAGACACAGGTAAGTACACACAACACAGCACAGAGATAGTTGCTCCTGAGATGTTGTCCAATGGTGCAGGGGGGATACAGATCCGCCCTCTGCACACAGTGGAACCTCCTTGTGGACGGGGAGACGGGGATGAGGTAATGCCTGTAAAGGATAGTAACATGCACAATACATGGACACGATTGGAACGTCATTCAATCATCAAAAATTTCCCTGATCCCAGCAAAGATCTGGCAAAGTGTCAGAAATTTGTAAGGGAGCGAGGAAATTCAGATGAGCCCACCAATAAAGATTGGCGATACATGTTGAGAGCTTGCCTCCCTTCGCACATAAATGTCCAGAAGTTCATTCGAGACAGTGGTGTGGAGGGCGATAAGATTTTAACTGAACAGGGCAACCAGGAAAATATACGCCTAATAAATATACAATTGGGTGTATATTTCCCAGGGACAGTTGAAAATACCCTAGGGTTCACCATCACACAGAAAGATGGTGAAGTAGCTAGCGAATATTTCAACCGGGGTTTGATGGCGATATCAAAATACACTGGTGTCTCTAAACCTAAGGACGACCCCCACTTGAGGGAGCTGATTGTGTCTGTGCTGGTGGAAGGGCTTAACAAAAACCTGAGAGCCAGAGTCCAAACTTCCTTTCCAAATTGGCGTGGAATGACAGTAGACGCCCTACGGAAATCTGCTGTGGACCACGACCGCAACATTAAGAAGCACAGGGAACTGCAAACTGACAAACTAATGATGGTTAGCATCCAAGCCCTTACTAATGCCCCAAACAAAGCTGCCTACCAACGAAACACCAGGGACACAGGTAGAAAGCCAATTATCTGTTACAACTGCAATAGGGAAGGTCACTACTCAGCTCATTGTAGGTCAGGAAACCCCAGGAGTTATCAAGACACATAAGCGAGAATGGGAATCTCACAAAGGTGAGACACGGAGATACCCAGCCCCTAGACAATGGAAGGAGACAGACAGGTCACGCAACATGCCTCCTCCCCATCTGATGACTGACACTGTGCTAAGGGCAACCCAGGTCAGACAATAGGAAGCAGGTCATACCTGCATCCTACAACCAGTTAGACTAACTCAATACCTTAGGGAGGAGCCTCAGAGATGGGTAAGTGGAATAGTTTAAAAATAAAGTTTTTTTTTGTATCAAACCTGTTAACAACATTCCCTCCTGGTCTAGGTTGTGTCAAGCAATTAGTAGCAGCAAGTGGGGTAACAGGAAAAATACAGCATTACCCACTGACAAAACCAGCAGATGTTACAAGCGAGCCTCTGCATACCAAACACTCTTTTCTGTTAGCTGCAGCGGCCCGACTAACCTCCTGGGTAGAGATTTACTATGCAAAATGGGATGTGTCATCTATTACACCCCTGATGGGGTATTTCTGGACACTCCTAGAAATCTTACACAAGAAGTGCAAGATATGCTGGACAGTCCTCAGAGGCTAATGTTGTATTCCACTGTTAGAGAGTCAAATCCATCTAAGGTAGCTAAAAACTACAGCACAAATACCGAGTTCCCTTTGAACTAAAGATGGGAAGGACACAGGATCAATGGCAACCATAGCTTCAATAGAAACCCTGTTAAAAACAGAAAGTATAGCGCCCCAAAGTACAGCTTCACCATTCGAAACCTGAGGTTGAGCTGGGAAAATACCCAGTGAAATAACAAGGTTCCCAAAAGAGAACTTTTAGCTAAATACCCCTAGACACAGCCCATAGTCACAACCACACTGGGAAACAGAAAGAAAGGGAGGGCTTATGAATCTGAACAGGAGTTGAAAAGGGTAAGAACCAAATAGTTGAGAGCCAATTCCCCCATAGTGCAAAATCCTGGCGTCCTCAAAATAAAAGAAAAATGTTTCTGTTGAAAAATAAATGTACACATTACTGTCATAAATATCTTCTACCCTTTTTGAGTTTATCTCTCTCTCTTTTTCCAATTTTTTTCTCCTTCCCCTACCCTTCTGTTCCAGAAACCCACAAATCATAGAAAAACAGTTCGAAGAATCTGTCGCACCCCCAGCAGAGAAATACCATTGTGAATATGCGGTACCCTGTAAAGCGAGTAGTCACAATATAGATATTTTTCAGTAAATCTTGAACAAAGTCCAAATAACTTTAAGCATTACTCCTAATGTTACCCAGGGCAACCACAGCCACCATCTTGTGAAAAGCAGTCCAAGTAATGCACAAAGCATTCCCCTTCTACAAAGAATGAAAAGGGTTGTAAAACGCATTTACATATAAATAGGTGCAATCACAATACCCATGTCTTCACAGACAGATGTGGACAATAAAGAAGGAGAAACAGGCCTGATTACAGCTTTTTGCCATGGGTAAAACTGACACAAGAGACCATGTGATTTAGAATATTAGACCTGCTGAGGGGGCGGCAGATATAGTGACGTAAGAAACCTGGTGATGCCAGCCTGACCAATGTCGTACTGCAGTGTACAATTAAACCCTATTACTTAAGCACTTCATATTTGTCTACACAGTGTAGTTGCCATAGCACTACTGGTAAACAAAACTGAGAATGTGGTGTTGGGGTGTGTTTTAACTGTTTATGCTCCTCGTATAGTCTGGACACTCCTAAAATTCTGCCTAAACATGTGAAAAAATATTCATCAGCCAAGTTCACTAAATGGGAACCTGCATTGATGTTACCAGTAAAAATGGGTAGTATTGTAAACCCAGCAACACTCTTACCAGGTGTGCCCACTAAGGCACAAAGGGTGGAGTGGTGCTGAGGTTGCTGGAATGGTGGAATTTAGTGGGAGCCGAGACGAATATGATTGCATGACATGTTTGAATCAGACCTTTGCAGCATGCCCCCAAAGGGTGGTAACAACCCATTGGAAGAGGTAATTCATTTTTTTTTTTCGTTCTTTCCACAACACCGAGAGGGAAAATTGTACACTGGCTATACCGTAATAGATGGAAAAGGCATAGTAGAGGCTGAACCCATTGGACGGCTCACTCAGCAACAGCAGTCTCATTAGTAGTACTGCGGGCTGAGAGGAAAACAGCCAATATTCATGCCGACTCCAAGTATGTTTGTTGGGGTAATACAGAAGATCGTAGGCCCTATGGCGCCTCAGATGTTCTGTTTCAGTAGCTGGCACTCCAGTGGCGCAAGCGTTGTAAGTTTAAAAGATTTCTGACAGTCACACAGCTGCCGGACAGAGTGGCTGTTATCAAGTGTAAAAACCACATCCTCAATGAGGATTCAGTGTCACTTGATAATGAACATGCTGGCAAGGCAGCTGGGTGAGCCATGCGCTCTGCGGATAATGTTTGTGGTCCCCCTATAAATGTCAGTATATTCACATAGTAATACAAGATTTGTGTCCCCTGCAGGAGAAGCAGTCTGGAAGCCGAAGGGATGTGGACAGGAATAGAAAGATGGACAAGGAAAACCAGTGACTCTGAGAACATGCCAAACTGTCAGGACAGAGATAGCCCATGGCCTGACTTGTCTTGACAGGGAAGGTATGTGAAAAAAAATTAGTCCGAAATCACTGGTGTGCCCACAGACAGGTAAGACGACAGAATCATGCCTTACTTGTCTGGAGGAAAGAAACTGCAACGGCTGTTCCCACAGAGCCATCTCCACATCCCTCCTCCAGCAGGATCCTCTGCAGGTAATACAAAAATTGGCTTTGCACAGTCCACTCTAAAAGTATATAGTTTTTATTATTTTTTTTTTTATGTATATATATATGTATGTGTTGACGTTTGTGTGTATAGATATGGCAGCCCAGAAGCACCCTTGAGTATGCAAATATATATATAAAAGGTTTAAGTCATGTGTGAACCTTTAGGGACTGATGGTACACCCCATAATCTCTTTTTGTAGTAGTAGAATCACTCTCAGAACTCCACCAAAATTTGTCCCCATCGAAACTTTGCTTGGCGGGCAGCCACAGGTTATGGTAATCCCACAAGAAGATCCTAGACCACAAATGCAAGTGATGTATCCACACCTGGAAAACTGCAGCAAAAGGACGTTGTTGACACCTGTTGTGAACTATCATAACCATGAACCAGGAGATGTTGTTGTTGTTTCCCCTGCTTTGCCATATACAGGTTGCTTGATAGACCTTTGAAAAAAACCACCCCAAATCTTGTTGACCAGCACTACCTCAATAACAAAGTCGCAGAGAGAGAGATTCGGGTACGTTCATCCTACTGCCAAAGGAACTGAAAACCAGAAGGTCCTTACACTCGAGGGCGAAAGAAAGGAATCGCTAAGAGGCACCATTTCGGGAGGACTGGAGAGCAGCTAAGGTCAAGCAACCTGTACAAGCTACAAAAGGGACTGTGACACACCCCACTGGTAACAGGTTGAAAGGATCACTAACAAAATTTTTCCTTTCTCAGTTTTCTCTATTGTTGTGGGTCCTATTCTTGTCTCCCCCCCCCACTATCCGTTCTTATCCTCAAAAGCAAGGATACCGCCGCCGCCCTGCTGCCAGGCATTGGACGGACGATACAGAGTTCTGAGAGTGTGTTACCCGTCCCAGCTTAGGTTAAGGTAGAATCTATAAACTTGACACCTTACCCAGGACCGGATGTTTAATACCATCATACTTAAAAGCATACCAAAAAGAGAGACAACAAAGAGTTCAAGGGTCTGTTGTCACAAACAATACCTACCAAAGGATGCCATATTTGTGAACGTGTATATGTTGTAACCACCCCTGTTTTTATTTTTATCCCAAAATTGTACATTATCCTTCGTGACCCTGAGTAGATTGTTCGATAAATGCGGCCCATCGTTTATCCATGATCCTGGATCGGCCGAGAGCAGATGGTTTACTCCCCTTATATGTTTATTTCATGGATCCCAATTTCTTTGTTAGGATTATGAATTTCTGTTTTGTCGTGTGAAATATTTTGTAATGTAACAGTTTTATATTTACTGTTAAAGGGTGGACTGTGGAAGTCTAGGTACACACACGCCATTTTGTGATAGTATGGCCGCCATTTTGGTTCGCAGAGTTGCGCAAATAAAGTTTCCATACCCGAGTATGTGTGACAATGTGGACCAGAAGAGTAGACATACTATCACACATAAATTCATAATAACACACTTACACGAAAGGAAATATAGTTAAAAGGTTTAGAACGCCACACATAGCTTAGTTAGCCCTGCACACATCTGTCTGTATCGTGTTTAGTATCGTTCCGCTCAGCTCATCATGCAAAGTATTCCGGTCATTGCGAATATTTCGCAATGTACACTGTCCGATAGTTATGGACATAATCCATAACTCCAGAGACAGTTTCTGTTGTAAGTAGTTAACAAAGGAAACTAGCTCAAACCGGTTCTTATCCTTGCTGACGCCGAAACCACCAAACAAAGGACTCTTAAAGTTCCCTCCCCTGCACCTGGTCAGACCAGGTACAGCGTCTAACCTCCAATCACAGTGGACCGGACATATGATCTCTGGCCAATGAGAATGGCCTTTTGACCTCCCCCTTCTGACCCTATAAGATATGCGACCCAGAGCAGCCAGGGTCTCTTCGGCACAACTACTTTCCCTGGACCTTCCTACCGGACTATCGCTCATTCCTGAACGATAGTGAGCTCTGACCGGACTGCTTTTCACATACTAGATGACCACGGTAAACGGTTGCATTTTCACGGTATTTATTCTTAAAGTATTGTTGGCTGATTGTGTCTTGTATTTGTATTCTTTCCCCTTAGCAGAGTTTGTTTAGTATTCATTGTTATTGTATTGTATCACTTGTTATACCTGTTTATTCTTATTTCTGTAACCCCCTTTTGTCCATTAGGGACTTTAATACAATCTTTTTACGGAGTTCTAACCTCCTTACTTCTATTCAGTGGTCGTGTCTAGTTATTCGCATAATAGCGATAAGGTACATTAAGGACTCTGTCCTTACATTGCGGACTCTGTCCTTTAAGGTATATTCGCACAATTGGAGACAAAGTCCTGCGAAAGGATCTCTTATTAAGGTATCGGTTCTTGGTGTATAACATACAATAGACTGTACGCTGCGCTGCGCTACGTTTTGTTCGCACGCAGTTAGGTATAACGGGTAAGCAGGTTACGGACACATTACGTAACCTGCGCTTTCCACTTATTGTCTCCTTGGTCATATCATATCAACATTAACACTGTTTAAGAAAATTCTCCCAGTGACCCCTATTTCCCGCCTGAACCCCGCTTATAAACCCCTCCAACACCCCGTTAAGCCCCTCCCCCTATGACCCTCTCCTTAAACACTCCTCCTATGACTAAACTGCTAGTCAGCTCCCTACAAACCCTGTCAGGGGAGCCTACCCCCAGGCTTTGCCTCCAGTCCAGCTCCTACATTACCTGGAGATTTAAGGAACTACAGATATATGTTCTTGAAGTTATGTATTCTTATTTTATTTGCATGTATATATGAGTAGAACAGGAGGTAGCGCTTAAGGGTGTTCACAATTTTTTTTCACAAATGCTACTTATTGGTGACTGACAAGCACTAATTTTTGTTTGACACCCCAGCTGCACATCCTCTTTTTGCGCTATCATTCTTGACTAATTTTTATAAACAGCTCCATTTATTACCAGTTATTTATATAGTGCACACATACAGTATTCCAAGTGCTTTACAGAGAATATTTTGAACATTCACATCAGTCCCTGCCCCAGTGGAGCTTACAATCTATATTCCCTACCACATGTACGCGCGCACACATTTATTCTAGGATTAATTTTGTGTGGAGCCAATTAGCCTAAAAGTACATTTTGGGATTGTGGGAGGAAACCGGAGTACCTGGAGTAAACCTACGCAAGCAGTAAACAAACCCATGACCTCAGTGCTGTGAGGCAGTAATGCTAACCACTACACCATCCGTGCTGCCCAATAAAAAAACATCTTCAAAACATTAAAAAAATTGTGATAATCTATGACTTAAAAACTGTTTATAAACAATTACGTTCATGAAACATTAGTCAGTGTTGAATGAGGTGTCTTCAGGTTGCTTGTTGAATCTGGCCTGCTGTTCCGAATATGCACAGAAGGAGGAGCTCTTGGCATGATGTGCATATGTTTGGAACACTGCTATAACTGAAATGTGGTAATAGGTGTAAAACCATGTAGGTCAAATGAGTAAGTATACTGTCTCTCTTTGATATGCATGATCTGCAATATAAAGAATTACAGTTCTCTTTTAATAGAGGCATCAACTACTCATGTAAACACTTAAAATAATAAACAATTATATAATTGTGCACGTTAAATATAATTACAGGTATTTGTAAAATAAATTATATTGTATATGGCTATGCTGCTAATAGAAGATTAAATGCAAAATGATACTAGTATCAGAGCCAGATATACACACACATATACTGTATCTGATTCCTATGGATCATGTTGACATGATACAAATGTACATAAGCATACCTCCCAACTGTCACGCTTTCCGCGGGAACGTCCCGATATTCGGGGACGTTCCCGTGTCCCGCCCGGGGCCGCCATTGTCCCGCGGTGGGGGGGACAGTTGGGAGCCCCCCCAGCTTGCCGAGAATAGACGCTGTGCGCATGCGCACAGCGTCTATTCAGCGCCGACGAGCGGCGAAAACGGGGCGTGGCCGGAGTTCGCACCACCCCGTGAGGCCACGCCCCTGTTCTTGAGGCCACGCCCCCTTTTCGGGAGCGCGCATGGCTTTGTCACGCGAACGTCCCGACCTCCCAACTTCAAAAGTTGGGAGGTATGCATAAGACTGGCCACAAAAGGTCCGGCAGAGAGCACTATCAAGGTTTTAAAACCCACTAAACTGTACTATCCTTTTTATTGTTTAGCTTTTTACATTGAACATTGAAACCTCATACTTGCCCTAGGCAAATCTAATTTTTTAAGCATGCCAGTCCCTGTGCCAACTTAAACCCTCTGCTAGCAAACAGAACCAGTTCAAAACCTCTGCAAAGACAGCCTAAGGCTGCGGCCACACAAAGCAGTACAGCGGGTCCCGTTGATTGTCACCTACTTCAGAACTGATGCTGATTTTAGTTCTACCAGCTATACCCCTATTTATACTGTATTTTTCAACACACCCTGTACGTTACCTTGTAATTTGTTTTTTGTTTGCTATGTACGGCGCTGCGGACACTTTGCGGCGCCTTATAAATAAACGTACTACTACTACTACTTTGGCTTGGCCACATATTAGTGGTGCGGTAGGACTGGGCGTCGGAACTGCCGCATTTCATTGTGAACACATACATTTCAATGTATTTGTTCACACAGTTAGGTGGTCGGGAGTGGGCGGATGCTGTTCTGCAGGATCCGGCCACACCAATGTCTATGTCCACACACAACCTGCTAGCGGCACAGCGGGTCCCACTGAATGGGCACTATCTGCTTCCTCTTTGTGGCAGGGGAATATGTTTCCCACAAGAGGAGAGTGGGCCAACCTTGTGCTCCCCTTGCTCAGGCCCAGCAGCCACAAGCATGGTCTGCTGCATTTTACCCATCTTAGTCATCTGCTTCTCCTCATAGGTAGATTTAGGAGTCTGACTGCCCCTAGGCACAACATTATTAGCCACCCCCCTAAATAAAAATAATATTTTTTTTATCTTTGTGCCCCCCCCCAATAGAATTGAATATACCTCCTTATAGTAAAGAATATAATGCCTTCCCTATGTTATACAGTATAATGTGCCTCCCCTCCCCATAGTATAGACTATAATGAGCCTCCCCACACTGCATTTAGATCCCATGCATTGACCCGTTCCAGCTGTGCTTCTCCCTGTATCATGCAGGGAAGGAAGCTGCCATGCTGCTCCCAGCAAGTGCCGTCCCTAGGCACTTGGGGGGGGGGGGTTGCACCTATGGTACAGTAGTTACGCCTTTGGGTGGGGGTTAAGATTGACAGTCTGTCAAAGCCAACAGTCAAAAGAAAAGGTCATCCACTATTGGTCGACAGGCAAATGGTTGAAAAAGGCAAACGGTCGACAACAAAAAAAGGTCAAGTTTTTCATGTTTTTGGTGCCCATGATGATATATGCCCCCTTGGTGCGCTGTGCGCACCATGCTTTCGGGCATTGTGCCTCTCTGCGCACAGTACTCTTTTATATTCTCCCTCTATGCCCAATGATAAGGCAAGGATAAGTCGGTTTTAACTTTTAACTAAAAAATCATGAAAAACTCATGTCAACCTTTTTCCATGATGACCGATTACACATCGATCTTTTGACCATGTCGATCTTATGCATGTCAATCTTTTACATGTGTCGATATATTTGGGGAAGTTTAAGATCGCTGAGTACAGCCGATCCCATGAATGAACAGGTACGACCGGGATCGGCAGTAACCTAGCCGAAATCCAAACTGAAAATACTGCTAAATTACTAAGCTGCCGTATTCTCAGGATTCATATTTTCTAATGGTAAAGTCATTCGTATTTGGCTGCTGAGTTTCCCCAAATACGGACGAGCATTAAGCCTGCACGGATCAGTCAGACCCGTACAGGCTTCTCTGAGTAAAAAATAGAAATAATAAAACTAATAAAAAAAGCGGCATGGACTGCCCCCAAAACATAACCAGCCCAGGTCTCTTTGAACCAGTGATGGTTGCAAAAATACAGGGGAAACAAATTGTTGGGGTCCCTCTATATTTCTTTATTTTGCTTTTTCATTAGATTACATTAAACAAGAAGATACGTACTTACACCTGGCTGAGTGTCTTCTTAGATATGTACACCGATTGCATGGATCAGTGCTTCATGAGCTGAGTATATTGTAGTATAACATTACCACCTGTTAGAGGAGCATTACTAATAGAAGATCCCCCCCTGTATTCTATTATACCTATTGTTTGGATAATGAGATCTCTTCCTGACCTCACCTATAGCATTGAGTGATGTTTTTTTATCCGCAGACGTTATGGCATCTTGACAGTTTGGAGCTGAAATTTTAAGCTTCACTCACAATCAGTGTAAAGAATGCCAGGTTTTGCACTGAATGTGAGTGCTGCTTTAAAATGTTGCCGAACCCACAGAGAAGCAGTGGCATACCAAAGCAGCAGCATGATTAAAATTAATGATATGCCCGATATATTGGCTAATGTGTACACACTATTGGCCTAATTCAGACCTGATTGCAAAGCTTATTTATTATTGTAGGTCGTTCAGAGTGTACCCAGTAAACATTGATTTCATCCTACTTTTGAAATCTGTGAAGGTACTTCCGTCTTGATTGTACTATAGGTAGGGAGCCATGGGGCTCTGGCATAGTAGGGCATTGTAAATTGATTGGTGTGTACTGTTGCATGTGGTTCCGGTTGTGGGTGGCGCATTTCCTCTTCCACTTGGTCCGTGTCCGCATTCCTGTCTGTTGGGATGGCTTGTACTGTTGACATTTTTTCTTCATCCCTATCCTGTTCTTAGTGACACCAAATGTAATTGCCCTGGTAACATTAATTCACGGTGTATGTGCAAGTTTCACTAACCTCTAACTCCTGCTTCAGGTTCGCTGGTGATGGTGGAGAGATTAAAGTATTGGACGAGGCTCTGGAATAACATGAAAGGCCTCAGTGAGGTAGTTTTATTAAATTGGATAGATTTGGGATGAATTGAACACAATTTAAAATCATATAACTATATGACTGTGACAGCCCACTGGGTAGATGCATCTCCTTCCACAGCAACAGCAGCAGCAGCATCTCCAAAAGGCCAGCTCCTTCTAAGGCAGGCTACGCTGTGTATCACCAATTTCAGTAAGAGGCACAACACTGATAACCTCTTAAGGAAACTGAAGGAAATCATCACGCAATGGCTTACCCACTTAGACTTTCCAGGGGATTTGTGGTATCGGACAATGCCAGTATAATTGTGCGGGCATTACATATGGTCATATTCCAACATGTGCCATGTTTTGCCCACACAATAAATTTGGTGGTGCAGCATTCCCTAAAAAGTGACAGGAACGCGCAGGAGATGCTTGCAGTGGCCTGTAAAATTGCGGGACACTTTCGCCATTCTGCCACTGCCTACCGAAGACTGGAGTGCCATCAAACCCTCCTGAACCTGCCCGGCCATCACCTCAAACAAGAGGATGGGGTACTTCTTTACTTTCACGGCGCCACTCTAGATAGGACAGATAGGATACTAGATAGGATACGATTTGTATGCGATTTGACATAAGATATCGCATAAGATATAGGATAAGATTTACTATCCATTTCATTACCCCACTATCCACTAGGGCGTGGAGTTGATTTTATATAGCGTGGCGAGCGCAGCGAGCCACCGAGCCCGAAGCGTGGCGAGCGGACACGGAATGTATTTTATGGAATTGCATGCAAATGGCATGCGATATTGGGGACTTGCTTTGAAACAACATCCGTGTCCCCTCGCGGGGCTCGCTGCGCTCGCCACGCTTCGGGCTCGGTGGCTCGCTGCGCTCGCCACGCTACATAAAATCAACTCCACGCCCTAGTGGATAGTGGGGTAATGAAATGGATAGTAAATCTTATCCTATATCTTATGCGATATCTTATGTCAAATCGCATACAAAATTGCATCCTATCTAGTATCCTATCTAGTATCCTATCTGTCCTATCTGTCCTATCTGTCCTATCTAGTGGCGCCGTGAAAGTAAAGAAGTACCGAGGATGGAACTCCACCCTCTATATACTGCAGAGGATGGAAGAGCAGAGAGCAGCAAACGTCCATTCAAACCTACAGTTACCTAGAGGTACAGACCCAAAACATGAAAAGTGGCCGGTGCACACCCCTACTGTAAACAGACTTAGGGCTGGTTGAAGTACAGAGCACTGTGGGTTCATATAATGGGGAACTGCTTAGTTCACCACACTCTCCCGGAGGGGAGACTCTAAAGGTAGGCAAGCATGACTTACAATATATACCTTAAAAATGTTTTCCCTCCTTTTAACCACTGACTTAGCTTGTGATTACCTTCTGGTCTCCTTCTATCGTACAAAATACCTCTTTGGGCCTTATTCTGGTTCACTCTCAGAGGCAAATTTCTTCTCAAATGGACAAAACCATGTGCACTGCAGGTGGGGCACAGAAACAAAATAACTCACCCAAATCTAATTCTCTCTGCACATGTTACATCTGCCCCACCTGTAGTGCACATGCTTTTATACATTTGAGAAGGAATTTGCCTTTGCGAGTGAACCAGAATAAAGCCCTTTGTCTATATTTTTTTTAATTTATACTTTATATGTATACATTTAAAGCCATATTTTTTGCTTTCACTATATAGTACTTGCTACTTTATTGTTAAACTACACTGGCTTCTTTTTTCTTGTGCTTAATGATAAAACACCCCATTGAAAGAGATTTCTTTGAAAATCTTGACCTTACATCATACTTGCCAACTTTTGAAAACTAGTTTCAGGGAGATTATAGTTTGTAATATAGATTTACATAGCGCCCCATTGAGGGCGCGTGTCATGCTCCACCCAATGGGCGTGCCTAGTTCTATATATGGAGAGATTATAAAAAGAGATTGTGAACATGGCACCTAGAAGCGTGGGTGTGTACTGCTACATCTGAGAGTAATCTTGTAAAATTACTTATATCCAAATGTAGATGAGCCACAAAGCAGTTAGTAAGAGATACTATACTTGGTAAAGTGCTGGAAATGGTGCTGATGATTCAATATAAATGTATCTATCTCTCATTATTTTTCTCCCCAAAAAATATAAGTGTAATGTGGGCTAGGTGAAATGAGGGAGATTGCTTCACTAATGAGGGAGAGAGGGAGATTGCTGCTATTTCAGGGAGTCTCCTGCAGAATGCAGGAGGGTAGGCAACTACTGTATGCCTTACATGCAAGGGTAAACAATTTTTTTGTTCATTCAAACTGAGGTGCTGTTGTTCGTGCTGCTGCCGTTGTTGTCTGTTGCCGTATGCAATTGTGATTATATACTAATATGGGCAGAAGCTAATCTGAGCATAGGGACCCAACTGCTATCACATCATTTCTATCCAACAGTGTATAATTGCTTCAACATTGTTGCAAATCGGGTTATGTCAAAGAGTCTTCAGTGCTTTTGTATGTAGAGATGCAGAGAGTTCTCCATTAGCAAGAAAGATCACAACTAACACAGGCACAGCCAAACACTGCATTTATGTCACTTACATAGTGATTGATTCCTTGGTGCGACCACAGTCGAAATTCACTCACTGTGTCTGCACAGGCTTCCCACGAACCACCCCAAAAAACAGTCCGGACACGCCTGCGTTGTCCAGATTGCACCCTCCTTGCAACACCATATCCCCACCCACCCAACACGATGTTGCTGTCCCATCACCCACCGGTATTGCTCTCCCCTCATACTGCAGTTGCATTTTCCAGAATGCGACCACAGGTTGAGGCGTCGTGCATGCGCGCAATTAGTGATTTTCACACAACTGCATGGCATACTGAATTAGCCCCATTGATCATTGTGCGCACCATAACCTCTTTACGACCGCACCAGAGTGAACCTCATAGTCCCTCTGTATATTTATGATAAGCATTGGTCATTTCTGTCTAAAAGGCTTTAGAATCCCCTAGTTTTACTCGGTTGCCTCCAGCCCACTGAACCAGTTGCTGACTGTAGCTTCATCTCATCTACAGTTCTCCTAAAGCTTCTAAAAATGAAAAGAGTTTATGTTTTTTATAGCAACCAGTCAGTTTCTGTTTATCATTACTGTATTGCATCCCAGAAAATAATAGACAGATTCTGATTGGTTGCTTTGTGCAACATCACCTCTTTTCATATTTTGAAGCATTATGTAAATTTAAGCCTTTCAATTAATTAACAAGTGAAAACCTTCCACCGAAAATTATGACATTGGCATCAGCATAGTTGCCTAATTTATTTTTCTCCTTTCAGGGAGAAGCCTGGAGAGGATATGAGATACTGCATGTCAGGGGGGTGGGATGAGGCTGACGTCATTAAGCCGTCGTCTACATGTCAGTCAAACGTGGCAATTTGTGGGTCTGCGGATTGGGGAGGTCTCCTTGATGTTGACCCGTAAAATCTGGTATTTGGTGCAGCAGGAGTGCGGGAGGCGATGCAGGAGATTTGCCCACCCTCCAGGGGGCTGGCAGGGGATACAATTTTCAGGAGCCTTCCGGCCATTCCGGGAGAGTAGGCAAGTATGCATCCCAGTCAATTGTAACCCTTAAGTCCAACATCTAGTCAGGCTCAACAGCCCTAGTGCTAGTAGCAGATCCAATTGTGAGCCACTTTAAAATAAAAATATTAGCATTGTTCAATGTTAAATGTAGACCATTTTAGAATTAAAAAAAATTATAATTAAGTTAAACATTTAAACCAGACTGTTTGAATTGCAAAACAAAAATGTGGACTGCAAAAGGTTAATAATGTATGTTTTTTTATCCATGGCAGACTTTAAGACTAACATGGAAACCTAACATTTCTGGTCATGATATCGATTGGTTAACAAATAATAATGGGGCAACCAGTGATGAGTACCAATGTGTTTTAGCAAGAAGAAATTGAAAACATGCACTGTTATGGGTTACCTGAGGACTGAAGTTGGGAAACACTGCATTAGGGACAACAAATGACTTGTTGGATCTGCACTGTAGGTCTCTCACTTTTGTATAACCAGCACTTTTTTCCATCAGGTAACTGTACTATAAAAATCGGAACTGATGGTGCCATGTAAGTGTCTCCACAGCAGGTGAAATGGAGGAGTCTACCTTTGAAAAAGCTGTCCTTTGGTGACAGCGAACCGCGTCAGTAGCTGCTCCATTCACCTGCCCCCAACCGCCACCCAACGCATACGCATCTTTGGGATCCAACCAGCCGCGTCTACTAGTGGACCGTGTATTCACAACATCAAGTCTCACAGTGGACTTCTTCCATCACACCTCTACAAACAAGGGATGACACAGCTGACATGCAATCCTAAAATAATATAAAGCTCTCCCAGAGGAACTCTTTGGTGTATCATACCGGTAAATATATACCTACCTCAATTCATCTTTGGAAACACACAATCTCTGTGATTTGACTGGTCCTTTTCTTGTCATCACCTGGGCGGCACTAATAGGAGTGGATCCCCCTGATGACCCTTTTTTTATTATATGAATTTATTATTGTATGTGTACCATTAAACATATTTTTTATTTAAAAATTCCCCATTGGTTTCAGCGCTACCTTCACTCTTTTTTCTTTTTCAGTGTATTATTAAGACCTACTCAGTCCCATCGGTAGCTGCTTTACAAAACATCCTTTGCCAGCGCCCTTATAGCTACTGTACACAGTAGCTACTTCTCTTTCTTCGGAATGGAGGAGTCTGTCTGGTGATACAAAGTACTTGCAGCTGTGTCAAAATTATCCATTGATGACGGTAGAAGAAATGCCTTCCTCCAAAGAAAAAGACCTTAGAACTATTCTGTTTCATCCTACTAATTCTAAAGAGGTCATTTTGACATTGATTTGTTTTTGTAGAGTTACATAAGAATATTTTACATTTGCATAGAAAAAAATATCAAACTATAATAACATTTTGTTAAAGACATCTTTATTTCAGGAAGACACAGAGAAAACCCGTTAAGAACAAAACTTCTTAAAGTTGTTCACAACAAGAGAAATATATTTTTCAATAACGTAAACATACAAGTTATTGGTGCGACTCAACCTACGCTGGAGAGCTTATGGTGTAATTGGTGCCTATGTACTAGCATCAGTTATGGCAGTGATAATACTTTATTAACTATGGCTCCTTTATTATGTGAAACTCACGTGAGATCACATTTTTATTGTCTATACGTATTTGCTTCCCTTTTGCCGTACACTGAATAATTTTAGCTGTCTATTGATGGTAAAACCTGTTTATCCAGAAGAATCAGAAATCCTAGGTTGTAGCTAAATATATTTAGGGACAAAGGGCCTAATTCATGTTTGTATGCACATGCTTTAGTATGTGTGCTTTTCTTGGCTTTGCCGCTGCTGATATTAGAAATTGAAGCTTCTGCACAGAATTGAAAATAGATGCCTACAGTACCAGAGCTATTGCAAACTCATATGCAAGTGTCTACACATTCTCAACCTATATGCAACAATGAGGAGCATTGGGTCTATGGTTGTCCTATGGCTACGCAGACTTAGACGCGGCGGCAGTAGCAGCACAGGCGCCATGTTTAAACATGTACAAGCTTGCAGCTGACAGCAGATACATGCCCTAAAAAAGGCTATGGCATGCACCTCCATACGGTGATTTCCTGTCAACTACTTTCTCTATTTCTGTTGACTAAAAATTCGATGCACAAAACACATCTGTCCCCCACCTGAACCCTAACTTGTCTACAACATGGAAGCCCTAGGAATAACGACGGCTTGTTGGATTACCCTTATTATCTAGTATAATTGTATCGGTAACTGAGTTGTATTCCAGTGAACTAACTGAAGGTTCGGTGCAGCTCATGGAGGGTATTCAATTGAGTCTGTTTTTTCAGCTAGCTGAATAGGAAATGGACTAATGGAAAAAAAACTGCACTTAATTCAATTACCCCCCATTTGTGCTTTGTAATTCACAGCTCAGAAAAAGATCATGTATAAAAATGTTAACATAATGTTATAGCATAGTTCCTACTACCCATATTTATTTGTATATTCAAACAATTTAAAGCACAGTTGTGAAAAAACACTAGTATAAATCTAAGTAGTTCTGGCAGTTTCAGCAGAATTCATATTCCATAAATAGATAACCGGCAAAGTTTATAAGTGGATACATCCTCACCAATATTTCAGCTGTTGTTTGCCTGCATTTGCATTATTGGTGAATTCCTTTTGAAGTATTGCAGTACAATGATATCTAAAAGAACATATTTCTTGCCCGGGGGCATAGGTTTGGTATGGCGGCCCGACAGTCGGATTCTGACGGTCAGTATACAGACATTAGAATCCCAACCGCCGGTACTCCGACAGGAGGGGGGTGCATCGAAGCTTCCATGATGGTCGTGGACCACCATAAGGGAGACTAGCCCTGTAAGTCGGGATCACGACTGCAATGCCAGGATTCCGATGTCGATATGCTGACTTGTCAGAATCCCGTCTGTCGGAGGTCATCTAGCATGTAGCATTTATCAGGTATAAGACCCAATAATTGTCATTTCGTACTGTTGCTACTCACAGTAATAAGAAATGAAGAATCACCACATGCAGTCACAGGGGTTCCAAATTCTATTCTCAAATTCAATATTTTGCTTTTGAAGTAAAAATAGTGAACAGTCGGTGAGTGATCCACTTAGGATGGGGAACTTCTAGTATTACCCTGCACTGTCATATGATAACAGGGGACACATGACTAGGTTGTCTGCATAGGTTCCCCTCTACATTTTTTTATGATATGAGAACTGATCAGTGTATAGCTCATCTTCTGTTTACTATGGTTTAGCCATACACAGCAGGAAGCAGAACCCACTGGGCAGAACTCCTCTATATACTATATCTGCAATCTTGCACTCTCATTGGATCTGCCTTTGTGTGGACCTGCACTACTTGTAACAGATCCACCATGACTAGTAGTCCAACATTAGATGACACTCATCTAAAGCCCCCCCCCCCGCACATAGTCCATCATTAGATGACACTTATATAAAGCCCCCCCGACATTCTAGCACCACCATTCAGCCAGCGAGATGAGCCGATCCGCGGATTGATCCATCATGGGATCAGGGAATAAAATCCCCAATAGGAATAGACATGTTTAACCCTTTGAGTGCCAAGTGAATTTGTCAAAATAGGTGTAAAATTTGCCAAACAAAAAGTTTTATTCATCATAATGACCAGTAATGTTTACCTTATATAGGAAATATAATCTTTTTTTGCACAACATTTTTTATTTGAGTTTATTTAACAAATATGAGTGACACTAGCATTTTTTTGCACATCTCTCACAGAGGCACTCAAAGGGTTAATGTGTTTGCTCTATGTCCTTCTTGCCTCACTACATGGATTATCCATTGATGTCCGGATTTTTCGGCAAGCCGGCAAATCCGGACATTCCTATTCAATGTGGTCATTTTCAGGCAGGATTCAATATGTCGAATGTACATCCGAAAACCTGCGAAAAGATGTTTTTACGGTCATAAAATTCAGCACGGATTTATACCCCCTATTATGTGATGCTTTTATAAACTTAAATAATACATGTTATGTTATAATCAATAAAATAGCAGGGTGAGTACCCATTACAATGACAGCACTTTTCTTTTCCATGCTGTAAACTAATTTTCTAAAAGAATTTAAAAGTTAGAATTTAAACTAAGAGAACATTTCACTTTATGCTTATGTCTTATGCTGTCAAACCGTTTATTAAAAGCTGTAATCTAGTAATTACTACAAACAAGTGACCAAGTCTTGCTCGGTATGCAGTCACTCGGTAGTCAATGTCTAGGTTGTCAGCCACTATGGGTCGACATACCCAAGGTTGTCATTGACAATGGGGTAGATGCAAGCTTATGGTCGACATAGACATGGTTGATATTATTAAGGTCAATGTGAGTTTTTAATTTTTTTAAAAAACATTTTTTTTTCAGATTTTACAATCCAACTGGGCATAGACTGGGAATATAACAGGGTTGCCGACTTGCATATAATACTCTCCGGGAGAAGCCCGGAGAGGAATCTTTCATTACGAGTTCGGGGCGGGTCTTACCGGTGACGTCATTAAGCCCCGCCCCCATTACGGCAAATAGCCGAAATAACTGATCTCAATGGAGGGGGCGGGGCTAAAATGACACGATTGTGCCATTTTAGCTCCGCCACCTCCTCTGAGACCCGCGGATTGCGGCATTTAAATGCCGCAATCGGGGGGGCTCAGTGGGGGTCCCCCTGATTCCGGGAGGGTTGCCCACCCTTCCGGGGTCCGGGAGGGGGGGACCCGATTTTCGGGAGACTCCCGCAAATTCCGGGAGGGTCGGCAACCCTGGAATATAATAGTGTGCCTGAAGAATGGCAAGCACAGCGTGCCATGCAAGGGGATGTGGTACACTTATACGGTGTCTATGTCGACATGTGTCAACATAGACAGGAAATTTTTTTGAAAAACTCATGTTGATCATGTCCATGACTTTTTGTTGGGATGCGGTCATTTGGTCTTCACTGGGTTTTCACTGTTTTTTTGAGCTGACATGTGCCGACAGGTGGAATTTCATGCCCTACAATCCACTATGGCATGGTGGTAGAATAAAATAGCACCCGACGCATTGCGAACGCAGCGAGCGATGCAAGGGGATGCGGTGCACTTTAAACTGTGTCCATGTCGACTGTGTTGACATTCAGGTAAAAAACAGTGAAAAACGCCATGTGGACCTTTGGACTGTCGACCTAGACATTGTCAAACCAATGACCTGTCGAGCTAGAACCATGTCGACATTTTCCCATGTCAAACTTATGGTGTCGACCTAATGACTGTCGACCATCATGCTGTAGACCAAATGATCCCAACCCCTTTTTGTCAATGTCGACCTTGGGTATGTACATTTTGCTGGGTATGATAGAGATAAAACTAATAATAACATAGGATTTTTGCTGTAAATCTCAAGTCCCAAATGTATTTTACTGTTTGTACTGTAGGCAAATACTGTATTTGATTACACCTGTAAGCTTGTATTGATATTTACCTTTAAAGTATCAATTTTTTTAAGAAGTTAAATAGATAAATCTATATTTTTGTATGCTAATGTGTAAATGTATATTTGTGTATGCTGTAGCACAAAAAGGCCATAGGGCCAGATGCACTAAGTTTCAAAAGTGATAAAATGGAGAGTGATAAACAGCCAGCCAATCAACTCCTGTCTGACATTTTTCAAACACTGTCTGTGACATGGCAGGTAGAAGCTGATTGGCTGGCTTTTTATCACTCTCTATTTTATCACTTTTGAAGCTTAGTGCATCTGGCCCATATTCTTTACAGGGTTATCTACAAAGCATTGGGATGTAAAACAACACTTCTAAGCATGTTTGTGGCTGGTATTTAAAAAGCCATTGCTTTCAATACAAATAGAGCATTTCTCAGCTAGCCCGCCAGCTCGCCATATCACAGTTTCTGGTGGAGCTGGCGGATGGTGGATGGTGGGGGCGGGGATGCGCGATGGGTGATAGGTGTGCCTCAATGCAGGCTTTGGGGTTTGTTGCAGGTGTGCAGCAGAGCTGGCAGGTAATCGTGTCACTGGAACTTCGAATGGAATCGCGTTGCTGGAACTCCGAATGGAATTGTGCCGCTGAAACTCCTAATGGTCACGAATGGGGTACGCGCGTGCACCATTCCTGGAGGATGGCGCACCTGGCATATGGCGATAGTCTCGCCAGGTCCCTGTCTAAAGAGAGTGGCTCCATCTGTAGCTGTACCTTGCTAGTAAAAGCATTGTCCTTTTAAATTATAGGCAAAAATATGCTCAGAACTGCCGGGTTTTAAAACCTGATACTTTGTAAATAAATACAGTAAATCTCTATATGTTTAGATGTAACAGCAAGATGTAATATGCACTATGCCATTGCAGAGATATGCTTTTGAATTAGATCTAAGTATAGATAAAGTAACTACTACTGTAGTTATAGCTGCAGTTCCGATATCATGATTTACCTTTACCTATCAGCAGATAATAATCTATACTTGCAGCGTACACATTTTATGTATCTATGGACAGTGTCAGACTGGAGCATAAAAGGCCCACCAGGGAATGCAATGATAGGGGCTCTTAGAGTATGGCCTTTAGAGTGTGTGTGTGGTTTGGGCCCCTTGATAAGTAAATATAGTAAATACTGCTCAATAAGGGCAACGCACTGTAGAAAATACACAATAGTACCAAGAGAAAGTTCAGACCCACCCATTCCCCCACCCCAGGCAATGGCACCTGCAGGGGGTTTCCTCTCTACACCTGTGGGCCAGTCGAACCCTGTGTATGGATAAAATAAATTCAAAACATCATAGGTATCCCATACACCCTAATGAATAATACTTTATAATGGGATTTGGTGCACCACCATAAACATCTACGCTGCAAATACTGTAAGCAGTTCTTGCAGTGAAAAAAAACATGGACAGGTTTCTACTAAATAAGAGGCCAATAATATAGTCAGCAAAGAATGCAATGCACCAGCTGTATATTGCTAATTGTTGTTATATGCTGTCTGGGGGTTGCCCAGTTCTACTTTAAAACATATGGTAATAGCATATGTTAAAACCTATTATTCTACTAACCTATTATTTATGCTTGATGAACTGCATTTCTACAGTTTCATGTTGTGCAAAGGAACTTTGCTGTTTATGTTACAGAAATAAATGAAAAAAGTCAGAATTTATAACATACTGTATGCAGAATCTAATGTGCCAAAGGTGTGTCTAAATGTAGAGTGATTAGAATATAAACCAGGTAAGTAATTACATAAAGAGTACCCTCTATGCTCAGCATAGACCGTTACATAAATAATAATAATAATGATATTTATATAGCACTTTTCTCCCAATAGGACTCAAAGTGCTTCACACATTGTCTTTACAGCTCGAAATACAAAACAAACTTAACAGTAGATGTCAGTGAAATGCTTGAGTAAATAAGTATGTCTTTAGTCTATTTTTAAAGGATTCTATAGTGGGCGCTTCTCGCACTGTGCGAGGAAGAGAGTTCCACAGAGTTGGAGCAGCAAAGTTGAAAGCTCGACCCCCAGATGAATTCAGGGAGATTCTGGGTACTGTTAGTAGTCCTTCTTCAGTGGATCGTAGTAATCGAGTAGGACAGTAAGGGATCAGCAGCTGTTGCAGGTACCTTGGGCCCTGGTCATGTAGGGCCTTGAAAGTGAGTAAGCCAATCTTGAAAACGATTCGCCATTTTACAGGTAGCCAGTGAAGGGCGTAGAGAATGGGAGTTATGTGGCAGGAGCGGGGCTGGTTAGTTAATAGTCTGGCGGATGCATTTTGTACCAGCTGCAAGCGGTGCAATTCTTTTGCTGGAAGACCCAGGTAGAGAGCATTGCAGTAGTCTAGTCGTGATGATATAAATGCATGTATGACTTTAGGAAGGTCTTCTGAGGGAATTAAATGCTTGATTCTGGCTATGTTTCTCAGATGAAAGAATGAGGATTTGATTGTGGCTGACACCTGATGTTTAAGTGTCAGGCCATTATCCAGGACAACACCAAGATTCCGCACATGAATAAAGAGGATAGCTCAGCATAGACCGTTACATAAAGAGGGTAGCTCAGCATAGACCGTTACATAAAGAGGGTAGCTCAGCATAGACCGTTACATAAAGAGGATAGCTCAGCATAGACCGTTACATAAAGAGGATAGCTCAGCACTGTTACATAAAGAGGATAGCTCAGCACTGTTACATAAAGAGGGTAGCTCAGTACTGTTACATAAAGAGGATAGCTCAGCACTGTTACATAAAGAGGGTAGCTCAGCATAGACTGGTTACAATGGTTCTCTGTATAGATACTGTACAATAACAGATTTTACATAGCACGCATACTTTATAGCATACATAGCATAAATACTGTTTACACAAATTTACACGATGGAATTATTTGGCTGCTTTTGCTACTCTACAGAACACTATAATCTGTGTATTTTCCTTGTACTTGACATGCTTTATATGCCTGTGTATGGGGGCTCTCTGGAAGGGAATAGCATTGTTTAATACAGATATATTATATAATCAGGACAATAACAGGGTCTGATAAAGGTAAGAGAAAATCATTACAATGGAATAATAAAATCAATACCGGGAATGCATTTTAGAAGCTAAAGCAGATATGGTTGCATAGTGATTGCATTGCAGATATTACATACACAGTTCTACAGTGTGCCATGTTGAACTTTATGCTGATACTGTTCTGATGGAATTAATTGAATGCCAGATTACAGTTTTATTGTTGGCAAAGGGTCAAATGGAACAGTTAATTCTCTTGGTGGAGTTGGTCGCAAAAAGGATGGTAGGTATCTTCATTATGTATTAAGTAAGTATAGTAATATGTTTGCAATATGTTTTCATTGTTATTTAGTAAAATATACAAATCTGCAGTTACCCTATAGTGCAAAAATAATTCCATTTAAACATGACACTTTCATCAGTTGAACTCTGGCTGTGTGTGTGATATAATGTAAGGTTATAACAGCCAAAACTCTATTTACCTGTTTCGATAGTGTGTGGTGTTCCTGATTAATATTTATTCATAGTACATAATAGTATGGGTCACTAGTAGGTGTTGCAAAATAAGAAAAAATATCTCACAAATGATGCATTACCACTAAGAAAATACTTTGTGTATTTAGTAGAGCATAAGTATAACGGTATTGTGTCTGTATAACTATCTACAGTTATCTAATCTGTTTTAAGTGTTATTTTTTAAAGTGTTAAAGTAGATTTAGATATATACCTGTACCTATACTTATTGGCTTTTGTTCTTTTGAATGTATTACATATTTGTTTGATTTGTTAGCTATAATGTTTTTTTTCTTTCTAGGAAAGGAATAACAGTAATTAATGTATATGTTGACCTTGTTTATTGTATTGTTTCCCCAAATACTTTGCTTCTGTATCTCTATATCGTTTGCTATTGAAGATATACAAATTTGCCACTTTATGAGGCTCATTCAGATTAGCAGGCTGTGCACACATTGTCATATATAGTACCCTCAACATTGCTACCCATATATAGTACCCTCAACATTGCTCAACATTGCTTACTGGTGCCTTGGTTTCTTGCACCTCTAAGGTGCAAGGAAAAAGTAGTAATTTCCGCAGTCAGCGGTTTGCCATTAAGGAAGGGCTTATTGTGGCCTTCACATTTAGTTGAATAGCTCCCTATCATTTTTATTTTGGTAATGAATATAAAGTCACTGTCTAACACTTTGTTTCACCTTCTGGGAAGAAAGGGAGAGGCACTAATCTTCTGGAAACATGAGTTTTGCAGTTGAAACCAACTTTGCTCCATCATACAGATTACACGAGTTTAGCTGGTCAGGCAAGAGCCAATCCATAGCCCTTTTCAGTGATATTCTTTAAATAGAACAACATGTGAAAATGTATGCTTATACATGAGGCACGCCTTTCAACTGACTACATTTAATGAGCAAACCAGCACAGTGTCCAGCCATTGTAACTTAATAACTACTCTACTTTTATATCATCTTCATATTGAATTTCCTGGCTCCTCCCTGACCAGTCACAGAGGCAGGTCCATCAACTTTACGGAAGGAATACTCAACTGAAAAGTTATTTTTATGTTGCCCTCTTCCTCTGCTCCATACAAAGAGTAGTAAAAAGCAAAAAAGTACAACCCCTAGAAAGGTAATGCAGCCCATGGCTGTTGATACCAAAATAGTTTTGAGGTCCAAGGTAAACTTCAAGAAAACGTGGGTGTCATTATGGGAGGTATCATTATATTCTGCGAGATACAGTGTTCGATTGGAATATGGTGAGTTGTCCCCTTTTACAGTCAATGTAGCAAAGTACGTATCATTACCTCCTGCATTGGTGGCAATACAGATATAGGTTCCACTGTCTTGTACCTGAGCATATCTTATTTCAAGGGTACCCTCTGGCAGGACAGTAGTTCTTCCTACACTCCTGCTGGTGATCATCCTTCGATGTGGTGAAACCCAGACAATGAGTGGAATGGGCTCTCCATCTGCCTTACAGTGAAATGATACAGGTTGTCCTTCATGAGCTGTGATGTGTTGGAGCTTTCGGTCCCTTATTTTGGGCTTTTGGCATGTAAAATATTCAAAAAGTATAGAATCCGGAAAGTCACACAAAGCATTGCCTTGGATTTCAGCAGGGGAAGCACAGACAGGCTGATGGCCATCAAAATTTAGGGTTTTCCTTCGTTGCAAAATCCATAGTAGGCGGCAGTCACAAGCAAGAGGGTTGGAATCAACTCGCAGTGTTTCCAAAGTGTTGACTGATTGGAAAGTGCTCTCCTCCAGTGTAGATAGGAGATTATTGGAGACATTTAGCAGACGAATTTGTCGCAAGCCATAAAATGCTTGGGATTCCACAATAGTTAAAGATGTCCCAACGATGTGGAGCTCCCTGAGTCTGATTAGATCCCTAAAGGAACCCCGTTGAATAACTCGAATAGGATTGTAGGAAAGATTAAGATATTCCAAGTAAGTAAGACTTTTTAGAGCAGCTACTGGCACTGAGGTAATATTAGTGTAGGTGATGGAAATGGAAGTGAGATTCAATCCTTGGAAAGCAGTGGGGCAGACTTCTTCTAAAAATGGCCAGCAATCAATTTCTAATTCTTTGAGGCTGTACAGCTTCTGGAAGTTTTGATCCTCCAAAGAGCTAATGCTTAGGTGACGCAACTTCAGGACCTCCAGACCTTGTAAGTAAGACAGTGAGTCAGAAGATATAGAGGTCAGGTTGCATTTTTCAATAGTCAATTGTTCAAGTCCTACCAGACCAGAAAAGGCTTTCTGTGAAATGTACAACAGTTCATTGTCCCCAACTTCAAGGCTTTTCAAATTTCGCAGATCCTGAAACATGAAATCCAACAGAATGACAATTTTATTTTCACTAATATCCAACAAAGTTAGGTTGCTAAGTTTGTTAAATACCCCAAATGGAATAAGTTTCAACTGGTTTCCTTTCAGTTTGAGGGTATGAAGGTAAAACAAATTGGCAAAAGCCCCAGGCTCTATTATTGAGATAATGTTTTCACTAAGGTCTACTTCTTCCAGATCTGGGTATGTGGAAAGTTCACCAGGATTCAAGCAGCGAATGCGGTTCTTGCTGAGGTCCAAGAGTTTTGTTTCAGAGGGGATTCCCTCTGGGATGGTCAAGAGGCGCTTACGGTGGCATAAAACTGACCGGATTTGGGGTGTGCATTCACAACGGGCAGGACACCCCAGTGTCTTTCGTTCTGAATATAGTAAGAGAAGGTGAAAAAGTAGGATGTAGGGACAGCATGATGCCATTTTATAAGGCATCATACAAACAGAGCTGCTACCATTTTCCCAGGCACCTAGAAATTAGAAAGAGAAATGCAAAATATATTAGGATAAGAACTTCAAATTAGGAGTTAGGGTATACATTTCAGTACTTCACTGTAGTCTTTGCTTACAAACCACAATACAGTACATTGAAGATCCAACCCAAAAACTTGCTGTGCTTCCAAATGTGCAGATATAGATTTTATCCAAAATTCCCTCAGTAACATAAGGTTGTAATGCCTAATGGGTGAGTTGAGCAGGGAGAGCCCCACATCACTGCTCAGGTTCAAAACCAAATCGGTTTGTCCTTCAATTTACCAGCGTGATATAAGTGTGTTCCTGCTCCATTAAAACAGTCATAAAAAAGTAATTCAACCTATGGTAATGACGTATGATAAATGATGATATTACAGACACATGATGTAGGTTACTACTACTACTATTGCTGTTTACTATATACTATTGAATGTCAACAATAGTCCTCAATGATTGACAGTCTGATGCCATTTGGGGGTGGAGAGGCTGCATGGACAGTCTGTGTTTATCTAAAATGAAGTGTAACGCCACAGTTTAGGATGATGGAAGAGGCAAGGCATCTTCGTTGTAGCACTAAGAATTGTTGGCCTGTGATGGCTGGCTTGCATGTCACCATAGGTGTTGCAAGCCGCCCAATGGTGAGGGAGTGATCCGATGTCTGAGTCTTAGGATGGAGGTCGGGTCACTACAGCAGTAGGAGGCATCCTGCTGCATTACCATACAGAGCCATCACTGCTGTTTCAAGCAAACAGCAGTGATAGCACCCCCAAACACATCTGAATTAGCCTCAATAAAGAGAATGCAATATTTTGATTTATAGTTCTGCACACTATTACTATTTCACCAGATCATTCATTTACATTTTCTATTATTTTACTAAAAAATACTTCATGTTGCAATTACATTTAAGCCTTAAATAGGTCATGGGAGCAAAGGAGAAATCTGGATTATTTTATTTTCATGTGTCATATTTGTATATTTTGAAGATTACACAGCAGCACCAATGCACTGGGTTACACCAGCCGGCGTTTCATAATACCATCATAGTCAGGGGATAAAGTGGTCATGCAGAGGTGGGGGGAACTCATTTCTCTATGCCACCTAATTACACCTCTCCCCTCCATTAGGCAGAGACAGGGCCAGTGGTAGAGTTTTTGGCATCCCCTGCAAGATAGTATGCTTTTCTGTGAGAAATACTGTGCAGGGCCAATGTGGAGGTTAAAATCATCCACCTCACCATTAGAGGTGGTGGAACACAGTTCCACCCATTCCCCCTCCCTTTAACCCCTGATCATAGCATTTCATAATTTCAAAAACAAGCACAACATTTCACTTAAGCTGGGGGGCCTTTAAAAATTCTGACAATGCCACAAATAAAAATTACATCTCCTAACAGGGGGGGGGCTCAATGGTTTTTACTGCATTCATGCAATGGATTTAGGCAACTATTCAATTGTTCAGCAAGGACTGCATGATTTCTGTTGGCAGAACGGGACTTTACAGCGATTTAGTCCCTGGCTAAACCAGGGTCATTTGGGGTTGACAAGAGCTATAAGGGATGTAGCCATGCCGGGTCGGCAAAACAATTCAGTTGCTCTGTTATTATTTAATACCACCCAAAAACCATACCTCCCAACTTTCCCGATTACAGAGGGAGAGTCCCATCCACGGCTTTTCTTCAGTGCAGTGAGGGAGCCGGGGGCTTTAAATAATGATAAAAGGGGATCGCGGCACCATGACCACCACCTCTTAGCTCAGCCCCTTTTGCATGGCAGGTCCCAATTTCCATGGGAAAAAAGTTGGGAGGTATACAAAAAAAAAAACAATTGACTCATCCTTTCAAGGAGCATCCCTCCAGCAATCCACTTGTAAGGACGCAATACTAGACTTAATACTTACAAATGGTGACACAATATCTGATGTAAATGTGGGTGAAAACCTGGGATCCAGTGACCATCAAGCAGTATGGTTCAAAATAAAGACAGAGACTCATCACACACAAAAACAAAGGTGTCAGATTTTAGGAAGGCTGATTTTGTAGAGATGGGAAATTCTGTAAGGGATTCTTTGGCAGAGTGGAGGAACTTGGAAGGAGTGCAGGATAAGTGGGAAAAATTTAAAAGTGCAATACTAAAAGCAACAGAAATTTGTTTCAAAAGAGTTAGGAAAAACACAAGGAAAAGGAAGCCATTGTGGTTTGCAAAAGAAGTAGCAAGTATTGTGAAAGCAAAAAAGTTGGCCTTTAAGACATTTAAGCAGATGCAGAATAATGAGGACAAAGTGGTGTATCTTGTTAGACAGAGGAGGCTAAGAAGGTAATCAGATGTGCAAAAGCACAGGCTGAGGAGAAAATGGTCCAGTCAGTGGGTAAAGAGGGAAAACATTTTTTAGGTATATAAGTGAAAGGAGAAAAAAAAAAGTGGAATAATAAGACTAAAGATAGAGATTGGAAGTCTTCTTGACTTCTTGATAGTAGATAGTTGATAGTAGATCATATTAATAATTATTTCTGCTCAGTATTCACTGCTGAAAGAGAGGGGAAGGGGCCACAGTTAAGTTGCAAGTATAGTCAGAAAACTGAGGGAGAAACATTTACAGAGGAGAAAGTCCTCACAGAACTCTCAAAACTGAAAGTGGATAAATCAATGGGGCCAGATGGGATACATCCAAGGATACTAAAAGAGCTTAAAGGGGAGCTGGTAAAACCAATAACAGAATTATTCAACCAGCCACTAGCTACTGGAGTAATCCCAGAGGGCTGGCAAACAGTGAATGTAGTCCCACTGCACAAAAGTGGAAGCAAGTAAGAGGTAAGCAACTATCGACCAGTGAGCCTTACATCAGTAATAGGGAAATTGATGGAAACACTCTTAAAACAAAGAGTTGTAGAATATCTCAAAACCAGCAATTTACAGGATTCGAAACAGCATGGGTTTACTGGGGGAAGATCATGTCAAACAAATCTTATTGACTTTTTTGACTGGGTGACTAAAGTAATAGATCAAGGTGGGACTGTAGATGTAGCTTATGTAGACTTTAGTAAGGCTTTTGACACATTCCCACATCGCAGACTGTTAAATAAACTTGAAAGCTTGGGATTTGATTTTAAGATAGTTGAATGGATAAGATTGTGGTTGTAGGACAGATAACAGAGAGTTGTAGTAAACGGAGTACATTCAAAGGAGCGAAAGGTTAAAAGTGGAGTACCCTTTGAAACTTGGGAGAGTTACATTGTGACCCTTCCTATAGAATTTCAAAAGATAATTAAATCCACACTAAAGCATACAGAATGGTATGAAATAAGGAGGCTGCTGGGTGATCCCCCTATAGTTGTGGTTTAGTTGCTTCAGATATTTGGGGGGGGGGGGGGCTCTTTAACTCCGGGTTCCCGGTTGCCAAAATAACATTTACTACTGATGAAGGTGTGTCACTGGGGTCGTAATAACATGATTAAACTCTATGGCGGTCTTTCACAAATAATTATTCAAAAGGTTCTAGGTAAATTCATATATAACTTTATTTTGATGAAGAGTGTACACACAATATTCTACTTATGTTAAATGGCAGGATAATTGTTATTCAAATGCAATTGATTGTTGTACTATTGAAAACTTTATTATGTTTTGAAAACAACTTTTGATGTTATTGTCATAGAAGTGCACTGCACAATAAAAAATGTTTAAAAAAGAAAAAAGTGGAGTACCCCAGGGATCTGTACTTGGACCAGTGCTATAATGGAAATTACTGAGGAAGAGAGGGATCTAGGTGTCACTATTTCAGGGGACTTAAAGGCAGGTAGGCAATGTAACAAAGCAATGAAGAAGGCAAGTCAGATGCTTGGTTGCATAGGGAGAGGTATCAGCAGTGGAAAGAAAGAAGTAATAATGCCACTGTATAGGTCATTGGTACGACCTCATCTAGAGTACTGTGTTCAGTTCTGGAGGCCATATCTCCAGAAGGATATAAATACATTAAATACTGTACAAAGAAGGGAAACTAAAATGGTGCATGGCCTACATCACAAAAGGTATCAGGAAAGACTAAAATATGTATGTTTTAATATGTATACTTTGGAGCAAAGAAGGGAAAGGGGGGACATGATAAAAATTTTCAAATATATCAAGGGTTTTAACAAGGTACAGGTGGGAGACATTCTTCACAGGAAGAGGAGCAACAGAACACGAGGACATGCACTGACACTAGAGGGAGGAAGATTCAGGGGAAATTTGAGGAAGAATTACTTCACAGAAAGACTAGTAGATAAGTGGAATAGCCTCCCATCAGAGGTGGTAGAGGCAAATACAGTAGTACAATTTAAAGATGCTTGGGATAGGGATATTTATATCCTTACAAAAAAATAAGGATCAACTATGGTTTGATGTTTAAAAAGGGGGCAGACTAGACGGGCCAAGTGGTTCTTATCTGCCGTCAAATTCTATGTTTCTATCCCTTAAGTATGTTGTTTTGTATATTACACTAGGTAGAATTATAAATATTATTATTACTGTATATAAGGGCCATCAATAACATACTTGTCTATTTTCCCAGAAAGTATATGAGATAGTAATGAATATCAGGGAATCCTGCTAGACCCATGGGACAACATGTAATTCTTATGCAACAAAATGTGGAGCGAATTATGTGATACTTAGTAATGGCATCATCAGTGCCGGCCTCTGCCCCCTGTATTATGTGATTTTCAATAACCCACCTACTGACATCTCTAATCTCTCAGAAGGTAAATTAAATAAGATAAGTAGATAAGTATGATAAATAACCATAATTTTCTACAGAATGCCATACTGTAATCCATGTAACAGCAGCACCCAGGACATCTGTTAATGTTTTGTGTAACACCCTCTGTAAACTATCCTCTCTGCTTCACCTTCATAACTCCCATTTCTGCAATTTTTTTTCCCTGATCTGTAAAAGGGTTAAATCTTTTACCAACAGTAATAACACAGGAAATGTCCAGCTGCAGTAAATGACATCTGTTGCTTCTCACTAATCTTGTCTAATGTCTGAAAATCTTCAATATTATGTTGCATATAAATCCGAGAGATATAATCTGCAGGAACGACTTCATCAGGCTTATGTATGAGTGTCTCTCAAACTGTGGAGATTGGTGTTATGAGTCCATTATTTACTTTGTCTATATAGGCACCCACATTTGGGTGGATTTGGGCTCCATTTCACCCGATTGTAGCAGATTGAGAAATCAGGTGAAATCTGGCCAAATCTCATGTTTATGCAATCCGATCCGATGTGTGGTCCAGTGTGTGCGACCAGAGTTGGAGGTCGCACGTGCTGCGCATCCAACCTCTGAGTCAGACCCCCTCCCTGGGAAGATACCGGGTGGCTCAAGGGGGATCAGATGAAACTTTTCCCCTCTGAGAAGTCAAATAGTGTATGGGGGCCTCATTACTTTTAGAGAAATAGATTGTAGAAATATACACAAAACAACAAGAAGTGACCAAGGGGAAGAATTATCCAAGCTGGGACAGGGATGAAGGGGAGAGAGATAAAATATCAACAGAGGTGGAATGGGAACTAAAAGTGGCCCTGGAAAAATTCCCAGAAGTGGCCTCATCTGGATGGCACCAAATCAAATGTTGGTGAAGCCAATACCTAAAATAGGCAGGATTAATGCATCACTACACCTATGTTGAAGTTGGTTTACATATGCTTGGCAGTGTAGTGGCCGCCAGACCTTTAAGCTGCTGTGACAAACCGCAAACCTCCATATTTCACATAATAAATGACTGAATCTGAACACAGACCCCAAAACCTCCATGACACAGACAAACAACTCATTACCACAATCTCTTGAATATCAAAAAATATCTGTACCCTTCCCCAAGTGGAAGCCTGAACACCCCAGAAATTGTTACACACCCAGATAACACCAACTCCTGTCTCTTAAACAGATGTCACATGGGATATAAATGGGCATCCGCCACAGATTATTTTCTGCAGCAGCGGGTACTCTGCGAACCGACAAAGGTTGTTTAAGTGTGAGACAGGAGGGGGAAGGGGCTATATCTTAAGAAAAGGTACTAGTTGACATGTGGCCTCACATACGTGTCAACTTCAGTAAATTGAAGCTGAAAGCCCAAACGGTACTTGTTTCCTAGCACGGCGCCCAATATTTTCATATTATGGCATCTTATGCGATTGCATCGCATGCCATATAGCTGCTTACAATGCATGTGATGCGATGGTATATGATTTTTATTGTACAACCACCCTGATGGGTCCTTACGATGTTAAATGGCCCCCCATACTCAACGCCACCCCCACGATCAATGCCAACCCGAAGCGTGGCAAGCGCACCGGTACGCGTCCTCCGACCTTTTCATACCCCCACTATCCACATTGGCCTCACATACGTGTCAACTTCAGTAAATTGAAGCTGAAAGCCCAAACGGTACTTGTTTCCTAGCACGGCGCCCAATATTTTCATATTATGGCTTCTTATGCGATTGCATTGCATGCCATATAGCTGCTTACAATGCATGTGATGCGATGGTATACGATTTTTATTGTACAACCACCCTGATGGGTCCTTACGATGTTAAATGGCCCCCCATACTCAACGCCACCCCCACGATCAATGCCAACCCGAAGCGTGGCAAGCGCACCGGTACGCGTCCTCCGACCTTTTCATACCCCCACTATCCACATTGGCGTGGAGCTGATGTTAGGTAGTGTGGCGAGCGCAGCGAGCCACCGTGCCCGAATCATGGCGAGCCCCGCGAGGGGACACGGATTACTTTACATGTATTGAGTGTCCCCTCGCGGGGATCGCTTTGCTCGCCATGCTTCGGGCTCGTATTCTGCGTCCGCTCGCCACGCTTCAGGCTCGGTGGTTCACTGGCTCGCCACACTATCTATAATCAACTCCACGCCGACGTGGATAGTGGGGGAATGAAAGGTCGGAGGCCACGTACCACCGCCACTCGTGGGCTTGCTACGCTTCTGGTTGGCGTTGATCCTCGGGATTGCCTTGACTATGGGGGGCCATTTCACATTGTAAGGACCCACCAGGTCCTTCAAGATACTTCAAGATACATCATTGAAATATAAAAATATTCTGAAATACATAATAATACGTTATCCAAAATTCTTCTGGTCCCGAACATTTTGGAGAAGGGATACTCAGCCTGTATCTGCAAAGAAACATCAACAAATCCTCGAACTGGATGAACTTTGATTCTCCTCTTCTGTAGTTATTATTTTTACCCTTTACTTTGTCATTGGAAATATATTATGTAAGAATAAGCTAAATGTTACATTAATACACAAAACAATTAATGCTTTTTCCCCCCCATTATTAATTATAATCTCTTTATAAATGATTGGATTTTATTCTACTTCCTTCAATATACTGTAGTGTTTACTTCCAGCAAGGATTATAATATGGCAGTTTATTTGCTCAATGCCTTTAGGCCTCCTGCATTACCACATAGCTAAATCCCAGAGTATTGCAGGATTTATCTTTCTGGCATTAAATTGTATGTACAGTAATATCATGATGCACAAATAGATTTTTATCAGGGATGAAGGTCACATGTTCAGGATCAAAGTGTTATGTTTGTGAATGTCAGGTCTTTGCGGACCATTACACAATATAAAACCATGTTAAAAATCACCATTCTATCACTTTTTTTCTATGGTATCTGCAAAGATCTAACAATTTTTCCATCACCATAGTATTTATTGTTTGGCAATGGATATTATTCAAATGTATTAAAGAAAAATACACTTATTGTTTTTTCATATGTCAGCAGGGATAATAGCAGGGTTTGCGTCCGTTATAGGGCCTGTGCCATCTCCAGAGCACCCTTCACCCAGTTTACCTCTCAGTGTGGCTCATGTAAAGTGCACTGTGGCTGAAAAAAATAGATTTCTTAGCCTACAATAGTATAAAAACCTAGAGTCCCAACTTTCAGGAGGTGCTGGGGACTTGGGGATCAGAGATCAGGAGCCAGAGCAATCCATTGACAAAAATATAAAACTGTATACCAGACGTTTGGAGCTGGAGCAGGGACCGGCTGCTGGAAGGCTGATATCTCTGGTTCTGGGCAGGATAGAGAAAAACTCTAGAGTCAGAGAGAACCTGAAAAATATGACTGGGAAGTGCAATTAACAGGTCGGATGTGGACTGCTGCTTTGAAGTTGGATATCTCCAGTTCCCCAGGGACGATTTTCAAAATTCTGGTATCCCTGGAAAAAGGGGATCATCAGCTACGGCCCTTATACACCTGGGGCCCCTGGGCAAGTTCCCATTAAGCCCATACAAAAAGACGACCCTGCTGCTAAGTAGAAGCCTATGGCCTTCTATTGCATTTCCCTGCTGAGAAGAACCCAATCGGATCACTCCCAGCACACCCTGTGACGCAGATGTTACAGCAAGGGCTGTCCTGAGCAGTGAGACTCTTGCGATGATTGATGCATCCTGCCCTAAAACTGTAACTCCTGTGTCTCTGCCTGCACTGCACACTGTTCTGTACACATTCTGGTTGTCCAAGTTCTTCTTTGGTGAAGAAAAGGCAAAGCCAGAGGGATGCCCGGGGAACAGTGCCCCTGTGGCCCCCTTAATCTGGCTTTTCAATCATGCCTCCTCTCAGCATCAGTAAGGTGAGATGGAGGCCACCGGTACTGCAGATGTGCCTGCGGCAATACATTAATAAGAAAAAGAAGCAACCTATAGAGCTTAGGAGGTGAGCGCATGCCCCACAGTAGTGCACAGCAGGGGAGACCAATTCAAATAAGGGGCATCCTTAGGCATAGTCAAGAACCTGAACATAGCTGTGGTTTAAGCACTTGTAACCAATCATACTGGCTTTCTCAAGTTATGTATCCATTATTGGGTTTGTTATTGTTTACCTTCTGGATAACAAAGCTATTACATTGAGTTAGATGAATATACACTTGATACAGAGGTTTATAGAGTGTTTATTTCAATAACAAATGTTTCCAGTGTTAGTGTTTTTTTCTTTGAGTATTTTTAATGGCACTACATGTCCCATTGGGAATCCTTAGGTATGCTGGCATTGTAGGCCTAAATGTGCCCATAAAAAGAAAAAAATATCTAATTCTTATGAAGAAAAAGATACAGGCGCCTGTGATATGTGTTGTTCCCCAAGAAGCAGCTGCTAAAATATAGTAAATCCCTATGGAAGAAAACAAGGCAAAATATATACAATAGTAGCAGCGCTTATCTAGTATTGTATAGTAGTACTATTTCATTGTAGATAAGCGCTGCTACTATTGTATATATTTTGCCTAAAGGTGCCCATACACGCTGCGATAATTGCATGCGTTTTGGGCTACATCGCATCTCATGCGATTTGCGTGCGATGCAATGGGATCCGAAGCTAGTTTAAAAAGTATGTGTAGCACATACTTTTTGGACAGTATGATAGGATGTTCGCGAGAGGATGTATCGCATCGCACACGGCAATCCTGTCCTCAAGATACCTCTGAAATATAAAAATATTCCGAAATACGTAATAATCCATTATCCAAAATGCTTCTGATCCCGATCATTTTGGATAAGAGATACTCTAAACCTGTTCCACCCAAAACTGAGGCATTGGGAGATACTGAGTTAAATTGACCAAGATGGGAGTTCTATTTAGGATGGAATGTTGACCCTAGCATTCTATTATCTTCTTCTAAATAAATAAGAAGTAGAATCGGTACTCTTTACTTAGCACGGCGGCCATCGCGGGTATTGAATGCACTAAAAAATCGGGTGCGACGCGACCGACGCGATGCCCGCGATTTCCCATAGGGAACAATGTTAAATGTCTCAATTGACCCGATTTTCCTGTTCAATGCCTCAATTGACCCGATTTTTCCATAGGAAACAATGTTAAATGGCCCACAGAGGCCAAATAGGCACCCTGAAGTGTGAAATGGCCCCCACAATTGTTAACGCCACCCCACGATCAACGTGAACCCGAAGCGTGGCGAGCGCAGCGAGCCCGCGAGGGGCGGCGGTACGCGTCCTACGACCTTTTCATACCCCCCCTATCCACGTCGGCGTGGAGTTGAGAATAGAATAGTGTGGCGAGCGCAGCGAGCCACCGAGCCCGAAGCGTGGCGAGCAGACGCGGATACCTGTGAAGCCCGCAAAGGGACGCGTTTACCTGTGAAGGTATCCGTGTCCCCTCGCCACGCTTCGGGCTCGGTGGCTCGCTGCGCTCGCCACACTATTCTATTCTCAACTCCACGCCGACGTGGATAGTGGGGGTATGAAAAGGTCGTAGGACGCATACCGCCGCCCCTCGCGGGCTCGCTGCGCTCGCCACGCTTTGGGTTGACGTTGATCGTGGGGTGGCGTTAACAATTGTGGGGGCCATTTCACACTTCAGGGTGGCTATTTGGCCTCTGTGGGCCATTTAACATGGTTTCCTATGGAAAAATCGGGTCAATTGAGGCATTGAACAGTAAAATCGGGTCAATTGAGACATTTAACATTGTCCCCTATGGGAAATCGCGGGCATCGCGTCGATCGCGTCGCACCCGATTTTTAGTGCATTTAATGCCCGCAATTTTTTTACCTGCGATGCCCACGATCAAAATCGTGGGCGCCGTGCTAGGTAAAGAGTACCGTAGAATCTAACTGGTTGTTAAGGGCAACATCCCATCTTCAATAGAACTCCCATCTTAGCAAATTGAATTCACTGTGGGCCTTATTCAGATCTGAGCTCAGTACAAATTTGTTTGGAAAATGGGAAAAACCATGTGCACTGCAGGAGGAGCAGATGTAACATGTGCAAGGAGTTACATTTGGGTGGGGTGTGCTGAAACTAAAATCTAAATTGCAGTGTAAAAATAATGCAGCCAGTATTTACCCTGCACAGAAACAAAATAACTCACACAAATCTAACTCTCTTTGCACAGGTTACATCTGCCCCACCTGCAGTGCACATGGTTTTGCCCATTTTCAAACAAATTTGTACTGATCTCAGATCTGAATAAGGCCCTGTGTCTGGAGTAAGTTGAAAATATCAAAAGTCTGCTGAGAATTGATGTTTTTTGGAGTTTTATTTGGAGATTCTCTTGCTCTGACTTCTTATATGTAGCTTGTTATGTGTTGCTTATGCTTACAAATAGAGCAATCTTTCTTTAAAGAACTCACTTCTTGCTTCCATCATATCGCTCTAGCTTTAACAGCAGTTTCTGCTTGAACTTTACATACTGCATCTCTTTCTACTCTGAATTCCTTGCTGCAGTTATGATCTTCAAATAAATGCCCTGTGAGGAAACTCGAAGTTCTGATTCTAGTGAATTCTGGATTTGGCCTCATTTTATTACTTTAGATAAAGCTCCATATGATTGATGATGGCTGCAAGGTAGTAAAGCTGCCATATGTCCTCTCTGATTCCTCTTAGCTGCTGTGAAATTTCTAGGCTTTCCTTATTTACTCCAAAAAGGAATGTGTTTATCAATTTGTCCCAGTAAGCTGATTACTGCTGTAGCCTGTTTGTTTCTTTATCACATTTGTTAGGATTTCTTTCTGCTCTGTGCTGAGTGTGCCCACTTTGGACATGAATAGCCAGTAATTACCCAGGGTTTTTTCCAGCTTTCTGGCTGCCCTCTCCTTGAGAGGGCAGCCAGTTCAGTGAGGCAGGGGTGGGGTAAACATATGTCATCATGTTTGGGGGTGTGGCTCCCCCCCTGAGGCTGCTCCCACTCTTTGTGGTGCGCAGCTGCTGTGTGATGCAAAGCACAGCTACCACTTCACACAGATACACCCACCCCCAGCACTTTGTGACTTGCACATGCGCAGTCACAGCTTATTGCCGGGCAGCTAAAAATCGGGAGGATTCGGTGACATCTCGGGAGACCGGGAGGAATACTTAAAAAGCAGGAAACTCCTGCAAAATGCAGGAGGGTCAGCAACTATGTACTACCATTGTCCAGCTAAGCTATACTCCAAATTGGCAGCCATTTTAAAAGGATTGTGTAATGTAACCAATGATTTATAGAATCAAATTATAATAATATACGATGATCTGTGTCCACAACCTGTTATAGGGCCTACACATGGGGCTAATTCGGGGCATTTTCTAAGCGATCTCACTTGGGGCCAGATGCACTAAGCTTCAACAGTGATAAAATGGAGAGTGATAAACAGCCAGCCAATCAGCTGCTACCTGCCAGGTCACAGACTGTTATTTGAAAAATTTCAGGCAGGAGCTGATTGATTGGTTGTTTGCCACTCTCCATTTCATCACTTTTGAAGCTTAGAGCATCTGGCCCTGTCACACGCAGCCGCGGCGGTGCGCGGCGGGCTTACTACTCACCCGTTCGCGCCCGCCGTCGGCTAGCGTGTAGTGGTCTCCAGGTCAGCGGCAGTCTGGTGGGCAGCAGGCAGCGTGGGACGCCAGCAAGTGTAGCGGTATGTGCTGTAGGGGCACCGGGAGGCCGGCGTCGCCATCTTGATTAAGGGCAAATAGCAGATTGGTCCTTGTCTGAGGTTTCCGCCCATACTGACCTGACAGCCAATGGCAGCCGCCCTCTAGGGATATAGGGGATCTGCCTAGGCCTGTTCAGTGTCAGTACAAAGAGTCTCCAGAGGCGTTCACAGCTCCCAGCTGACTCCGGCTCTCTGACTCACCTCTCCTGACTTGGTGCCTTGCTTAGTGCTCTGTGTTGGTCTCGATTCAGCTTAACCCCATCGCTGCCAGATCTCTCCACAGTCTGGTCTCTGCCTGCATCCCTGAGCTTCCTGGCCTAAGTTCTTCAAGTCGTCTGCTTCCAAGCAACTTCCCATTCTTCTGTCATCATCCATCTTCTTTCAGTCTTCAAGGATCCCTCATTACCATCAAGTACATTCTCTTTCCGGATTTCTCCATTTCCCAAGACCCCAGCCTGCAGTCCGCAGTGCCTGAACTGTCATTGTTTAAATTAACTTTTTCTTCTTTACAAAGTGCCGTGCCGGCTCAATTCTTATTACTGCTAAACTGCCACTTAACAAAGTATTCAAGCGTGTATTGTTCTATTTATGAATTCTATTATTAAACCTGCACGATTTAATCCTTCCTCCTCTGGTCCGTCTCCGGTTGCTACACACCACACGACTTCATCCAGCCCTTCAGCCGTGACAGTTTGTACTGACCCGATGGAGTCGGGTGAAGAACAGGCTTCCATGGCGGACGCACTTCACAGCATCATGGCTCGTCTGGAGCAAGTGGAGGCTACCCAACGTCAAGTGGCCCAATTCCTTCAGGTCTTGGCTCCGCCCCAGGCGGCTCCCTCAGTTTCTGTGGCTCCAGCTCCAGAGGTTCCAGTCCCTGTTCCTACACCTGGACCAATAGTTCCTCATCACATGCAATTACCAACCCCCAGCAAATATGATGGTTCTCCGAAAGGATGCCGTGGGTTTCTGAACCAATGCGATGTGCATTTCACCTTACAGTCTTCTCACTTTCCTACTTCCAAGGCAAAGGTGGCTTATATTGTGTCTCTCCTAGCAGGGTCAGCTTTGGACTGGGTGTCCCCTCTCTGGGAACGTGCTGATCCCCTGCTCAATGACTATGAAGCTTTTATTACCTCTTTCCGTCACATCTTCGACGAACCTGGCAGAGTGTCGTCTGCCGCTACTGAGATCCTGAGAATTCGCCAGGGTAGTCGCTCAGTGGGACAATATGCTGTGCAGTTCCAGACTCTGGCTTCGGAACTAAAGTGGAACGAAGAGGCTCTCGTCTCCGCCTTCTGGAATGGGCTGGCAGGTCGTATCAAGGACGAATTAACTACCCGTGACTCTCCTGCTACTTTGGCTGAACTCATCTCCTTGTGCAACAAAGTAGATCTACGGATGCAGGAGCGTCAACTAGAGAGAAATCGCTCCGACCGTCTCCGCCCTCGTCTCACCACCAACGCTGTTCCTGTTCCTAGACCTGGGCCCTCCACAACCACACCACCAGACGAACCCATGCAGATCAACCGCTCTCGGCTTTCCTCTGAAGAAAAATCCCGTAGACGTCGTGAGAATCTTTGCATGTACTGCGGTTCTTCCGTTCATCTGTTGTCTTCCTGCCCACTGCGCCCGGGAAACGACCGCTCCTAACCTCCCCGAGGGAGGCCAGGTTAGGAGTTCTGCTTTCATCTCCCTCTTCAACTGTGCCCACCATTCCCGTTACTCTTGTGTGCCCTCAGGGGAAAATCAAGGTCCAGGCTCTACTAGATTCCGGAGCAGCCGGGAACTTCCTTTCTTCCTCTTTCGTTCTTCAACATTCCTTGACGGTGCAACCTTTGGCCCATCCGTTGGCTCTCACTGCAGTAGATGGGAGTCGCATCAGCAGCGGGCAAATCACCCTTCAAACCGATCCAGTGACAGTTCTCGTCGGTGCCTTACATCAAGAGACTCTAGAATTTTTTGTCCTTCCTCAGTCCTCACACCAGGTAGTCCTGGGCCTACCATGGCTTACTAAGCACAACCCTCATATTGATTGGACCAGTATGGAGATCACAGCCTGGGGTACGAACTGCCTAACCACTTGCATGCCTCGTGTCATTCCACTCCATCAAACTAATCCTCAAGAAGTAGGAGGTTCCAGTCTTTCGTCTTCACCAGCTCCACCCTTGTCGTTACCCACACCATATCTTTCTTTTTCTGACGTCTTCAGCAAAGGAGGTGCCGATACCCTGCCGCCTCATCGTTCCTGGGACTGTCCGATAGAGTTGATACCTGGGAGGTTCCCACCACGGGGTCGCATCTACCCCTTGTCTTTGCCAGAGACCAAAGTCATGTCTGACTACATTCGAGAGAACTTGGATAAGGGGTTTATTCGCCCGTCCACTTCGCCAGCCGGAGCGGGGTTTTTCTTTGTGAAAAAAAAGGATGGAACCCTCCGCCCGTGTATCGACTACAGGGGCCTGAACGATATCACGATCAAGAACCGCTATCCTTTGCCTCTGATCACTGAATTATTCGACAAAATCCGAGGGGCTTCCATATTTACTAAACTGGATTTAAGAGGGGCGTACAACTTGATCCGTATACGATCTGGAGATGAGTGGAAGACGGCGTTCAACACCCGAGACGGCCACTATGAATACCTGGTGATGCCCTTTGGTCTTTGCAACGCTCCAGCCGTCTTCCAACAATTTGTAAATGACATATTTCGAGATTTATTGTATCATTCCATTGTGGTGTACCTCGATGACATTCTCATCTTCTCATCGAACCTCCATCTCCATCGGCAAACAGTAGCTGAGGTCTTGCGGCGCCTTCGCCAAAATAAATTATTCTGCAAGCTAGACAAGTGCGTCTTTGAGGTTACCTCCATTCCATTCCTTGGCCACATCCTCTCCAGCACTGGGATAGAGATGGATCCAGAGAAAGTAAGAGCCATCTTAGACTGGACAGCGCCCACCACGCTCAAAGGCATCCAGAGGTTCCTGGGCTTTTCAAATTACTATCGTCGTTTCATCCGGAACTTCTCTACCCTTGCTGCACCTCTTACTGCTCTAACCCGTAAGGGTTCTGATCCAAGTCAGTGGTCACCTGAAGCCTCTCAAGCCTTCCAACAACTAAAGGATGCTTTTGTCTCCGCCCCAATCCTTCTCCAGCCAAACCTCGACAAACCCTTTATTCTTGAGGTGGACGCATCCTCAGAGGGGGTAGGGGCAATCTTGTCGCAGAGAGGGGAGGACCAGGTGCTTCATCCCTGTGCCTTCTTTTCCAAGAAGTTTCTTCCAGCGGAGAAGAATTACCCCATTGGAGAGCAGGAGTTACTGGCAGTCAAATCAGCGTTGGAGGAGTGGCGGTACCTCCTGGAGGGGGCACGACATAAAATTACGGTGTACTCCGACCATAAGAACCTCTCATTCCTCAAGCAGGCCCAATGTCTTACAGCTCGTCAAGCCCGCTGGGCCATGTTCTTCGAACGCTTCGATTTTCAAATCAAATTCAGACCCGGGACGATGAATGCCAAGGCCGATGCCCTTTCACGCTCTTTTGAAACTTCCGCTGATCTTGAGACTCCTCCTCGACCCATCCTCGATCCTCTGGTCTTTGCTCAAGTAACAGTCCAGCCTTCACCTTCACCAGGCAAGACCTTCGTTCCTCTCAATCTCCGGAAGAGAGTGCTGTCCTGGGCACACGCTTCCCGTTTCGCAGGGCATACCGGGGCACAGAAGACCTTAATGTTCCTGTTGCGGTCATACTGGTGGCCTACCATCCGTCGCGATGTAAACTCCTTTGTCGCTTCCTGTGTAAAGTGCGCTCAGCATAAGTCCTCCAGAACGTCTCCTGTCGGTCCTCTTCTACCTCTAGCCATACCAACAGAACCATGGTCCCACCTGTCTATGGACTTTATCGGCGAACTTCCTCCCTCCAAAGGGCATACAGTAATTTGGGTGGTGGTCGACCGCTTTTCAAAGATGGTGCACTTCTTCCCATTGAAAGGTCTTCCATCTGCTCCAGTGTTGGCTCAGCTCTTCATTTCCACCATCTTCAAACTCCATGGGTTGCCCAAAGAGATTATTTCTGACCGTGGCGTGCAGTTCGTCGCAAAGTTTTGGAGGGCCCTCTGTTCTGCTGTTCAAGTCAAGCTCAAGTTCTCCACTGCTTTCCACCCACAAACCAACGGGCAGACAGAACGAGTCAACCAAGACTTGGAGGCTTTCATTCGTTTGTTCGTCTCTTCCTCTCAAGACGACTGGGTAGACCTTCTGCCTTGGGCGGAATTTGCGCACAACAATTCTTATCATTCTTCCTCTGGCACCACTCCCTTTTTCACTGTCTTTGGCAAGCATCCCCGATCTCCGGAGTTCTCAGATCTATCATTGTCCGAAGTCCCTGCAGCTGCTTCTTCCCTACAACGGTTTGCAAAGATCTGGTCAGACGTCCATACAGCTCTCCTCAAAGCATCCGCTCGATATAAAAGGATGGCGGACAGGAAAAGAAGAGCGGCTCCTAAGTTGAAGGTCGGAGATCGAGTATGGCTGTCTACCCGCCATATACGCCTTCGGTTACCGTCCATGAAGCTGGCTCCTCGGTTCATCGGGCCGTACCCGATCACTCAGGTGATTAATCCGGTGGCCTACAGACTACAGCTCCCTCCTTCCTTAAAAATATCAAATTCGTTCCATGTGTCTCTTCTGAAACCTTTGCGTTTGAACTTATATCAGAAGAAGGTGCCTAAACCGCCCAAGATTGGCTCGGAAAGAGAAACAGAGTTCGAGGTGAGGCGCATTATCGACTCACGTTGCCGCAATACCCATCTTCAGTATCTGGTAGAGTGGCTTGGATTCGGTCCTGAAGAGAATTCCTGGGTTGATGCTGCAGATCTTCATGCTCCTCGTCTGGTAAGACAGTTCTTTCAAAGAAATCCACACAAGGTGCGTAGGTGCCCTGGGGTCACCCAGAAAGGGGGGGGTACTGTCACACGCAGCCGCGGCGGTGCGCGGCGGGCTTACTACTCACCCGTTCGCGCCCGCCGTCGGCTAGCGTGTAGTGGTCTCCAGGTCAGCGGCAGTCTGGTGGGCAGCAGGCAGCGTGGGACGCCAGCAAGTGTAGCGGTATGTGCTGTAGGGGCACCGGGAGGCCGGCGTCGCCATCTTGATTAAGGGCAAATAGCAGATTGGTCCTTGTCTGAGGTTTCCGCCCATACTGACCTGACAGCCAATGGCAGCCGCCCTCTAGGGATATAGGGGATCTGCCTAGGCCTGTTCAGTGTCAGTACAAAGAGTCTCCAGAGGCGTTCACAGCTCCCAGCTGACTCCGGCTCTCTGACTCACCTCTCCTGACTTGGTGCCTTGCTTAGTGCTCTGTGTTGGTCTCGATTCAGCTTAACCCCATCGCTGCCAGATCTCTCCACAGTCTGGTCTCTGCCTGCATCCCTGAGCTTCCTGGCCTAAGTTCTTCAAGTTGTCTGCTTCCAAGCAACTTCCCATTCTTCTGTCATCATCCATCTTCTTTCAGTCTTCAAGGATCCCTCATTACCATCAAGTACATTCTCTTTCCGGATTTCTCCATTTCCCAAGACCCCAGCCTGCAGTCCGCAGTGCCTGAACTGTCATTGTTTAAATGAACTTTTTCTTCTTTACAAAGTGCCGTGCCGGCTCAATTCTTATTACTGCTAAACTGCCACTTAACAAAGTATTCAAGCGTGTATTGTTCTATTTATGAATTCTATTATTAAACCTGCACGATTTAATCCTTCCTCCTCTGGTCCGTCTCCGGTTGCTACACACCACACGACTTCATCCAGCCCTTCAGCCGTGACAGGCCCTAGATCTATAGGCCCTTCCCCTATAGACAGTGCTGTAAGAACCAGGCTGGAATTGGTCATCATCATCAGAGACCCACACGAACACCCAGAAAACGCCATGTTTCCTCCCCTAAATGCAGGCTTCCGGTCAATCGAACTGCAGCTACTCTGTGTCTTCTGTACATATGGATATTTTTTTGCTTATTGACCCTGGGCATGCGATATGCAAATGTTTTAATGTTTAATGTAGCCTATAATGAAAATAAGCCAATTGTAGATTACGTTAAAGAAAATGTTATTGGCAACATCACCTCTTTTTATTTTTTAGAAGCTTTGCTTCATAGTTTGCTCTAGAGAATCTATCTCACCTATCTATGCCTAGATGCTTTTCTAGGTTATGGAGGTGTCTCCCTACAGTGGGGGTAGGTGTCAAGTATGTGGGGTCCACATACATAACCTCTGCTATTTTAATAAGGTAATAAAGGTTAGCGTTAGAATTTCCACCCCATGAATTATACAGCACTCTTGGCTCACCCCAAGGACTACAGCGCATTTAACAGCCCTTGCAGTAAAAAAAAAAACAACAACTTATTTTTATTTAAAAAAAGGGCAGCTCCCCAGGTCTGATATGGGACACATGGGGCACCCCTGGAATGATACGGCACACATGCGGGCACCCCAGGACTGATACAGGACACATGGGGGCACTCATGGAATTATATGGCACACATGCGGGCACCCCTGGACTGATACAGGACACAAGGGGGCACCCACAGAATTATACGGCACACATGCGGGCACCCCTGGACTGATACAGCACACATGTGGGCACCCCTGGACAAATGCAGCACACATGTGGTCACCCCTGGACAAATACAGCACACATGTGGGCACCCCTGGATGGATACAGTACACATGCGGGCACCCCTGGACTGATACAGCACAAATGTGGGCACCCCTGGACAAATACAGCACACATGTGGGCACCCCTGGATGGATACAGTACAAATGTGGGCACCCTGGACTGATACAGCACACATGCGGGCACCCTGGACTGATGCAGCACACATGCGGGCACCCTGGACTTATACTGTGCACTGGCAGCAGTCGTTTAAAAAAAAATTTTTTTTTGCTTAATTAAAATAATGTGCACTAGCAGCAGCCCCCTATGCATAAATCATCCCCCCCAACATTTCATCCCCCCAGCATGTTTCCCCAGCAGCTCAGCTCAGCAGACACCACGGACACATCCGTGCTGTCTGAAATCACCAGCCTGTTTGAAAATGGCGCCGACCGCCGGGAACTATATATCCCCAGGTCTCGCGAGAATCCGACAGCGGGAAGATGACGTCCGGCCTCGATTTGAACTCAGAAAAATGGCGGCGACCATCGAACTCCCTGGATCCGGCCTCGGATCAGGTAAGTTCGTGGGGGTTCGGATCTCTAGGATCCGAACCCGCTCATCTCTAGATATTTTGGTTCACTCCTTCTGACAAATTCCTTCTTAGATGGACAAAACAATGTGCACTGAAGGTGGGGTATATTAGATGTAACTTGTGCAGCGAGAGTTAGATTTGGGTGGGGTTTTACTTCAAAGTGAGATCTATATTGCAGTGTAAAAATAAAGCAGTCCGTATTTTCTCTGCACACAAAACAAAATAAGTCACCCAAATCTAACTCTCTCTGCACAAGTAACATCTGCTCCCCTGCAGTGCACATGGTTTTGTCCATCTAAGAAGGCATTTGTCAGAAGGAGTGAACCAAAATACCCCCCAATGTCCCCTGTAGTGCATCTTACATATGTATAATGTCCCCTGTAGCGAGAATGAATAGGAGAGGGGGAGGAGGAGGAGAGGGCTAGAGGAATACAGTAATTTAAGGCAAAATATTAGCCCAAAGATTTATATAAATTGCTAGAAAATACTCTTAGCAAGGATGTGTGGATGAAGTTGCATGAGAATTCTTGTGAATAACCTTGAATATGCTAATTATAGCATTCCTTCTCATCAGACAATCCCCTGTTCCATGCCAGCACTCCCTGGCAGGTAACCAAGTACAAATGAGGTAAATCATTTTTACTGTGTACAAATAAAGTATAGGTTGAGTATCCCTTTTCCAAAATGCTTGCGACCTGAAGAATTTTGGATAACGGATTATTGCGTATTTCAGAATATTTTTATATTTCAATGATGTATCTTGAGATATGTTGCATTTATGGTTTACAAACAAATTAAATACACACAAATATATTTTATTTGTGCATAAAGCAAGGTTTCAAAACATAACACAAAGTGTGTGTACTATCTCAGGCTCTGCATTTGAATGGCAAGCAATCATGTCCTTGCACATACTGTATATAGTGCCAGTTACACATCATGTCCTTAGTAGTGCCAGTTACACATCATGTCCCCAGTAGTGCCAGTTACATATCATGTCCCCAGTAGTGCCAGTTACACATCATGTCCCCAGTAGTGCCAATGATACAGGCAAAGGGTAGTTGATCTGGGATTCTACAATGTATAGGGAAAGGGATAGTTAGAATGCATCAGTCCGATGTGATTCATCATTAGTATATTGAACTCTTAAAATATGATAGTAGATCTACCATCATAAATCCTAATGATAGTTGTGATGGTATAATTGTATGGTATATTATATACAGGGGTTTATTTAATAACATTTACATTGGGCCTCCTATAATTAACATTCTATTCTGTGCTGAAATACAGATGGCTTTCATATAGTTTTAGAAATCCTGGGCGTCTCTTGTAGACGCAGTGAACACCCCTCTATTAAGCACTGGTCAGTCTCACTGTCAATGTAACACAGCTGGCGTACAGCTCATCCAGTATGAAAATTTAGATTTTCGGCTACAATAGATTTTCAGAGCTTGATAAATACTACCAGGTTGTTGCTGGGTTGACCACGGTCGAGGTGCGGTGTGAAACCAGCTCGAAAAGGAACTAGGGTGCTCAATGTAATATAGCAACAAAAAAGGGCAACAAAATTCTAGCATGTATTACAAGGGGCATGGAAGCTAGGGACTCAGAAGCAGAGCCGGCCCTAGCCTAAATGATGCCCTAGGCAAGATTTTGACTGTTGCCCCCTAGCACCGCCACTAGTTCCATCTCTGACCCTGCTCCCCTTTCCCAGCACCATCAACCCTTATCATAGCAGTCATCATTTTGGTGTCCCTACCCGCAATATCTTAAATAGAACCAGCGCACCCATTCGGTGCCTTTTTAGCTGAAAATTCATCTTATTTGCATTGTTATGACCAGGACACACAAGGAGCTTCTGATGAATAAAATTATATGCAGCATGCCTATATTCTGTGTGAGACTGTGGCTGTACCTGCATACGGAATGTTATGTTACAGTGATTTCCATGAATACACTATTTCATATGCAGATACAGCCTCACTCACACACAGAATATAGGCATGCTGCATATCATTTTAATCAGCAGAAGCTGCTGATGCCCCTAGGCATTCCAAATGCCCTAGGCAATTGCCTAGTTGGCCTATGCCTAAGGCCGGCTCTGCTCAGAAGTAATTATTCCTCTGTACAAATCATTGGTTAGACCGCACCTGGAATATGGAGTACAATTTTAGGCCCCACACTATAAAAAGGACATCATAGAATTAGAAAAAAATCCAAAGAAGAGCGACAAAACTAATTAGGGGAATGGAGAATTTAAGCCACGAGGAGAGATTAAGCAAGCTGGGACTATTTACACTAGAGAAGAGACGTTTAATGGGGGACATGCTCAACATGTATAAATATATTAGATGCCAATATAAGGAACTGTCAAACACCCTTTTTTCTGCTAGACAGGAATCAAGGACACGAGGGCACGAGTTTAGATTAGAAGAAAAAAGATTTTGTTCATCTAGAAGAAAACAAATCTTTACAGTCAAAGCAGTCAAACTTTGGAACTCTCTTCCTGGAGAAGTGGTGTTGGTAGACACTAAAAATACGTTTGAAATAAGGTTGGATAAACATTTATTGGTTAAAAACATCCATGGGTACAAATAAGTAACATCATTTATCTTTAAAATATCAGAACATACTATACAACAAGGAATAAGCTACTATAAACATAGGTTGAACTAGATGGACGCAAGTCTTTATTCAGCCTCACCTACTCTGTAACTATGTAACCTTATATCCTGGGTTGTCCAACCAGACAATTTGACAGGGATATAAGAAGAGTTGAACTCGAGTCGTCCTGTATATAATGGGTGACCCGGGTTTGATGTGAAAGTGCTGGACCTGGGTTGGAGCTGGGTCAGAGCCGGTCCGACCCTGCAATGCGATGTGAAAGTGCCCTGTGTGGCAAAACATTCTCCAGGTAAAAGCTACAATAGACACTTTGGTAAAGCAGTGTCCTTGTGATCTTTAATCCCTGGTATCAAAGTAGGATCCTGATAACATTAAAGAGTCTACTGCTGTAAAAGATAGTATAAAGTATGGTGATTATAGATTGTCAGTTTAAAATTGGTTCATAAATTGTAATATATGAGAAATATATATGTACAATAATCTTGTTAATAGCATACACTATGTATTGCTTTTATATGGAGTGGTGCATAAACATTTTGGGTGAAGATAGTTACAATAGACACTTTGGGAAAGCAGTGTCCTAGTGATCCCTAATAAGGGGTAGATGTATGAAGCAGTGATAAGGGAGGAGAAGTGATAAAGTGACTGGTACTTCATCACCAGTCAATCAATTTATAACTGTCCCTTTTTTAAACCCAGCCTGTAACTTTTAAAGTCAGAAGCTGATTGGCTGGTGATAAATTACCAGGCACTTTATCACTTCTCCTCCGTTTTAACTGCTTCATACATCTACCCCTTAGTCTTGATTGTAAAGCACATTTTTTAGCAAATGGACAAAACTATGAGGCCGATTCAAACCTGATAGGCACATGACACCAGCGCCTGCCCCAAATTTGAACAGTGGCAAAATCATTTGATGGTACAGTATTTCAGGCATTGCACAGCGGGGGGCAGAGCTTCAAAGACACAAATAGCGCTTACATGGACATGTGGGGGGGGGGGGGGCGTTCCTTGAGGCTTGCCTACCTTTCCGGGGTAGGGTAGGTTTATGCAAGTTGTTAAAGGATAAGTTACATTAATACAGTATTTTTGTCTTTAATGTAAAGTTTTTGTTTCTTTGACTTGATTATTTTTTTCTATCTTTTGAAAACAATTGAAGAAAGCTTGATTGAAATTTTCTTTCAGAATGATATCAATATTATTTTGATTCGTTGTTGCAGGGACCCTAAAAGCGCTAGTGCAATTCTCTGCCTATTTGGTAATCCAGCACTGTGTATAATAAGGAACATAGGGGCATAATTCAGACCTGATCGCAAAGCACATTTTTTAGCAAATGGACAAAACCATAATGCATTGCAGGTAAGGCAAATGTAACATACAGTAAGCATAGATTTTAAGAGTAAGAATTGGGTGAGTTATTCTGTGCATGGGTAAATACTGGCTGGTTTATTTTTTACACGTGCAAAGTAGATTTCAGTTTGAACACATCTCACCCAAATCTAAAGAACCATATACACTGCGCGACTTTTGGTCAACGTGTATGGTGAACAATGATGGGGAAAATCGCTGGGCTGAAAATCGCTCTGTGTATACATGCTCAGCGATTTTTTTACCTTCTGAACAAGGACACAGGACGCCATGGAAAGCTGTCCACCATGTTGCTCATATGCTAGTAATACCAGCAGATGAGCAACAGGGCCAGCGATGATGTGGGAGAAAACATCAGTGCTGCCCCGTACACACTGGGTGGCTTTTCTGCTGAAAGCAACTCAAACGACAAAACTGAGCTAACTTTCAGCTGAAAGTCGCCTAGTGTGTATGGGTCTTAACTATCTCTGCACATTTACATCCATATGCATCTGAAGAGCATATAGTTTTGTCCATTTTTTTCATTTACTAAAAAATGTGCTTTGTGATCAGGTCTAAATTAGGCCCATTGTAGAAGACGTGATATAAGTAGATGTGGACTGCTTGCATTAGTTATCCCCAAATGGAAGCAGACTGTCAATGATCACAGGTCTGGTGCACATGCACAGTATTGAACACCTGTACTTTGCACTTCAATTGGACCCTCTACCTCCCAACATGACCCTCTCCAGGAGGGACACAATGCTCTGTTTCTGGACTTCTTTCTTAATTTATGATTGCCATCACCTGTTTTAAACAGGTTAATTGCTCAGAAAGGTGTTTCAGAACGTGATGGTAATCCTAAATTAAGAGGGAAGTCCAAGAACAGAGCATTGTTTCCCTTCTGGAGAGGGTCATGTTGGGGGTATGCCTCTATGCTGTCTATCACATAGGGACAGTGGCGTAAGTTTGTCCCAGTTTTCCGAGGCAAGATGAATATTTTTATTCAAAATATATACTGTATATATAGTCTGTTATGAAATATATATTATATATACTGTATATATATGTATATATATATATATATATATATATATATATATATATACAGAGAGAGAGAAAGAGAGAACACACATATATATTTAAGAACTCAGCCACAGAAGCGATTTTAATGGTTTTAAACTGGCAGTGGTGGAGTGGTGGAGAGGTGCCCCCTTGAGAGCAGGAGCCCGGCGGCAGATGACTCCATTGCCTCCCAGAGTTCTGCCTCTGCATAGGGGCATACGGCTTTGTATAAATGAAGTGCAAGCGAATCGGGAGCATACTTGCCTACCTGATCCTCTACATGAGAGAGTAATGTATGATTGCCATCACCTGTGGTGAGCTAGTTAATTGATAAGAAAGGTGTTTCACCACAGGTGATGGCAATCATACATTACCAGGGAAATCCAGGAACAGAACATTTTCTCCATCATGGAGAGGGTCAGGTAGGCTAATATGAAATATCACGGGAGATTAGGGAGGTCAACATGTAGCTCAAAGATTGGTGCAGGAGGGAGGGATTTGAGTTCCTAGAAAACTGGGCATACTTCTCGTCAGGCACCATCTCTTTTGCTGCAACGGATTGCACCTGAACAAGGAGCTGGCAGGAGTACACAGGGTAGAATGGTGGGGGGCTTGAGGAAATTTTAAACTAGGCGGGTGGGGGGAGGGTATAGTAAGAAACCTTAAACCAATAAATGAGTGTAGAATAGAGGGCAAAGACAGCTACATTGTGGATGAAGGGGAAGGGATAAAAAAGGGAACAATATAAATGAAATCTGCATGAGAGACACACAGCCAAGTACAAATATTGTCCATGATACTAGTTTATCGTTTCAGGAACCTTCTGCAACTGTAACAGGTAACATGACAAGGGCAAAGGAAAAATGAGATCTGAAATGCCATTATCTGAATGCTAGGAGTTTAACTGGTAAAATGAAGGAACTAGAGACTCTAGTTTTGGAGGAAGATTTTGATCTCATAAGTATTAATGAAACTTGGTGGGATGAAGCACATGAGTGGGAGGCTAACATAGAAGGTTATTAGAAAAAATAGATGAGGTAGAAGGGGGGGGGGGGGTATGTTTATATGTTACACCATCCTTAAAAATGTACATAAGAGAACACAGTAGAATCGGTATGGGTAGAGATCACAGGTAATATTACATAAATACAGAGGAGTAAAAATACCTCTTGCTATAGGCTGGAAAAGCGGCCATCTTAGGGGACAGCTTATTATTATGGGTGACTTTAACTACCCAGAAATAAATTGGAAATATAGGTCAAGTAGTACCGCTAAGGGAAATGTTTTATTGGATGCCCTAAATGACCATTATTGGTATCAATTTATTGAAAGTCTAACCAGAAATAACAATATCCTGGATCTCTTGATAAACAACAGTGGGGACATTCTTACTAACATAACCATAAGGGAGACATTGGGGAACAGTGATCACAATATGATCACATTTGATTTAAATTTTAACAAATATAATTATATTGGAGCATCTAGGCCAGGCATGTCCAAAGTCAGGCCCGGGGGCCAATTGCAGCCCGTGCTGTCATTTCAAGTGGCCCGCAGCCTCCAGCTGGAAGCGGGCAGAGCATCAGATGTGGGAAGCACAGCACAGGACACTACAGGTGGGGCCCCGGCAAGAGCGCCTTTACCTTGCTGTCTGCTGCAGTGAGGAGGTGCCGGCCTCCACAGTCAGATGTGTTTGGTGTCCTACCCCTGCTGCTGCAATCATACTGTACATCACCCTACTCCATAATCACAGTGACAGCAGTGTTTGGGGAGGGGGGCAGCAAGGGGGAAGCTTGCTCCAGTAACATGGCGAGCGGAGGAGAGCAGCAGCAGGAGCCCAAGCATCTCCTGTCCTTGCAGTGCCTGCTTTGCCTCTCCTTCCTCTGGATCACACAAGGGGCTGGGAAACATACAGAGAAGGGAGGGCGCAGAGTGGGGGACATACAGTGAAGGAGGAGCAGGCTGGGGGACATACAGTGAATGGGGGCAGAGTGGGGTACATAGTGAATGGGGTCATACAGTGAATGGGAGTCATACAGTGAAGGAGGGTCAGGCTTGGGGACATACAATGAATGGAGGCATTGATGAACATTAAGAAATGGGGGGCAGGCTGGGGGACAGAGTGAATGGGTGTAGAGTGGGGAACATACAGTGAATGGGGGACATACATTGAAGGAGGGACAGGCTCGGAGAGGGGACGTACAGTGAATGGGGGCAGGCTGGGGGAAATACAGTGAAGGGGCATGCTGGGGGACATAGAGTGAATGGGGGCAGAGTGGGGGATCATTCTGATTTGATTAATGATTCAAAGAATGTCAGGCTGAATGGTCGGCCCCCACACATTTACACTTCACCAAATCTGGCCCTCGTCGCAAAAAGTTTGGACACCCCTGTACTAGGCCCTTAAATTTCAGAAAAGCAAACTTTGGAAGTTCAAGGAGTTCTTAAAGGATAAAAACTGAAAGGAATTATTTAGCGGTATGGATACTACTAAAAGGTGGCAATCTTTAAAAAAAATACTGCTGGAGGGCACTGATAAATGTATTCCTAGGGTAAATAAAAGAGAAAATGACAAAAGGAAACCTACTGTATGTGGCTCAGCAGCAAAGTCAAATTTGAAATAGCTAAAAAAAATAGCTAAAAAAAGGAGGGCATTTAAAGCGTTTAAACAAGATGGGACAACCAAATCATTTGCCGCATATAAAGAAAGTCAAAATAGGTACTTGTGTAGTTTCATGGCGCTAGTATTGTGCCTTGCGTCTGAGTCCCCTTGCGGGGCTTGCTTCGCTCGCCCAGTCTGCGGGCTCGGTGGCTCGCTACGCTTGTGAAACTACACAAGTGCCTAAAAATACAATCAAGATGGCTAAATTAGAGACTGAACGTAAAATAGGCGCAGATAGCAAATCTAACCCTAAAAAATTCTACAGTTATATAAATGGGAAACGGTTAAGGAAGGAAAATATTGTCCCACTAAAAAATAAACAGGGTACCCTGGTAACAGAAGGAAAAGAGAAAGCAGAATTATTCAATAATTTTTTTTGCTTCGGTATTAACAATAGAATCTTCAGAAGATCTCCCACAGATTAAATGCTCGCCTCTTGATTGCTCCCAAACTGTATGTTTGAGTGAGGAAATAGGCAAAAATAGATTACAGAACCTAAATAGTAACAAATCTCCTGGCCTAGACGAAATACACTCTAGGGACTGGCGCATAGCTAACATAGTTCAAATATGGAAGAAAGGTAGCAAAACTAACCCTGAAAATTATAGACCGGTCAGCCTTACATATACTGTGGGGAAAATATTAGAAGGAATAATGAGATAGTATCCAAAATTTCTTAGAACAGGAGAAAGTGATAAGTAAGGCTCAGCATGGGTTCGTCAAAAATAGATAATTTCAGACTAATACGTTAGCTCATAAAAGGTTATTAATGAAACTAGGTAATATATGGGTTAGGAGATAAAATTTGTAATAGGATTAAAAACTGGTTGCACAATCTGGGACAGAGAGTTGTGGTAAATGGCATACATTCCAGCTGGGGTAAGGTCCAAATTAGAGTCCCGCAAGGTTCAATATTGGGACACACCTTGTTTAATATATTCATTAATGATACAGGAATTGACACAGTGAGTAACATTGCAATATTTGCAGACGACACAAAATTCAGTAAGGAAATTAACTCAGGAGAGTATGTGGATACACTACAAAGTGACTTAATTAAACTGGAAAGGTGAAAATGCAGTTTAAAGTTGATAAATGTAAATTAATTAATTATGGGAACAAAATGAACAAGCTACTTAAAGGCTAAATTGAGTTATTATAGGGAATTCTGCTGTAAAGAAGGACTTGGGGGTCATCATAGATGAAAAATTGGGTAATAGTGCACACTGCTCAAGTGCAGCAGCAAAATCAAACGGGGCACTGGAATGCATTAAAAGGGGAATAAATTCAAGGGATGCCAATGTGATGGTGCCTCTTTACAAGGCATTGGTGAGACCACACTTGGAATACTGTGTTCAGCTCTGGGCACTGCACCTTGAAAAGGACATTAAATGAATTTGAACAGATACAGAAAAGGGCGACTAAGCTAGTTAAAGGTCTCGAATCACTAGAACACAAAGATAGGTTAACTAGGTTGAATATGTTCTCACTGGAGAAATGGAGGTTAACTAGGTTGAATATGTTTTCACTGGAGAAACGGAGGTTGAGAGGTGATATGATTAGTATGTTCAAATACAGGATTGGGAATCATATGGAACTGGGGGATACTTTGTTCACTAACAGGTCAATACTTAGGACACGTGGGCATGTGCTGAGGCTAATAAATTCCGTACTGAATTAAGAAGAGGATTCTTCTCCAGTACAGCAGTAAAATTCTGGAACTCATTGTCGGTGGGGGTGGTTACAGCAACTAATGTTAATGAATTTAAATCAAAACTGGATGCATTTTTTGGCCACTAAGGGAATGCTATAGAAATGACTTACTCATGTCAGTAGTTACAAGTCAGATAGGTTGAACTCGATGGACTAATGTCTTTTTTGAGCCTTAATTACTATGTTACTATGTATGTTACTATGATACTATGATATTGTTAAGCAGGACTTTACAGGCAGGACTTCAAACTACAGTATGGAGCTTGTGGCTAACTGAATCCTCCCTCCTCCCCCTGAACATTTTCCTGTTGCCCAAATGTTTCTTTCCAGTGAAGCAGGAGTTCTCTTTATGTATGTAACCAGACCTAGATACATGCACTGCCCTAAATCACCACATGTAATCAATACAATGACAAGACCTCTGATAATGGAGAACTATCAGACTGAGAAGAAAGAAGATTAGTCTGAGAGGCATAGCTGGCTGTGTGCCACAGAAGTGAAGGAGCAGTACAGATTGGGTTCAAAGTTGAGAGAGATGCTGGAAATCAGAGAAATGGGAGTTAAAACAAAATGCACATGCTAGAGTGTGCTGTTCCTGTTCAGACTTCCCACTGTTTTTCAGGTCTTGCTGAAAATGGTCGATGCAGTTACAATGACACTATTACGTCCAGCCAACTTTTAGGACCACCACTTGGCCTAGGCTGATTTATAAGATTGAGGAGGATTATAACTGCATTTATTACACTTTATTTTTTTTACTACAATTTTTAAAACAGTGGACCCGAACATGGCCGAACTGCATTCTGTCAGTTGTAATTGGAGGTGGAATGTGTCCTGCCTCAGTCAGCCCTCCTTGCCTGGCTGCATCATTATGTAAGTACAGCAAATAGCAAGATGTTGGCTTCTCTATGGCTGCCCTGCTGTGCGCTGTCCATATCAATAGATGTTGTGGGTGGGCGGTGCTACAGGCAGCAGTTAGTAACTAGTTGTCTCCTTCCTCCTGTTGCTGGCGCGCTCTTCTACTTCCCGGGTGTGGATCATTAGATAGACAGCAACTAGGTCAACAAGCATTTTATCAACATGACTGAAGGTTGACATGGGGTCAGGTCGACGGATCATTAGGTCGACACAAGCATTAGGTAAACATGGGTATGGTCAACAGTCAAAGGGTCGATATGGGGTCTTTCAATATTTTTGTTTTGAATGTCGACACAGAAAACATGGACAATGAAATGTAGCACCGCGTACCCTGCACTTGGCACACTATTTTAATCATGAAATACCACCAGTCGGGACATGTCGGCTCAAAAAAAGAGAAAAACCCCATGTCGACCATTTGACTGTCGAACTTCCCCATGTCGACCTAATGCGTGTGTCGACCAAATTACCCTGTCGACCTTCAGTCATGTCCATCTTCATGCATGTCAACCTAGTGGTGTTGACCTAATGCTTGTCAAACTAGTGACCATATCCCAGGCTTGCCTACCTGACCCTCTCCTTCAGGGAGAAAATGCTCTGTTCCTGGACTTCCCTGGTAATGTATGATTGCCATCACCTGTGGTGAGCTGGGTAATTGATAAGAAAGGTGTTTCACCACAGGTGATGGCAATCATACATTACCAGGGAAGGCCAGGAACAGAGCATTTTCTCCCTGAAGGAGAGGGTCAGGTAGGCAACCCTGCCATATCCCTGGTTCCCTTCCTCTGGAGGCAGTGTATGGAATGAACAATATAATGTGACTGAAAAGAAGAAATATCACACTGATGCGCACCCAGCAGCCAGACAGCGACTGATCTAAGGGCAGGTCTTTGTTCACCTTAAAATATACAAAGTGATAAGAGGAAATTAGAAAAGTCCCTTCACTGGCGCTGAAAAGAATAAATAATGATATATACAAATACTTGTAACTCCCCTCCTTAGGTCTTCTTAAATAGGATACCGCCTGTGCCCCTCCAACCAACAGCGATGGGTTAATTTCCTGTTCTCTTCCTGTTAATTTCCCAACATAATTCTTATCACAGTGTATGGAATGAGACTGAGGGCACAATGACACCATCAAACCACCAAGTCTGTCTGTCCTGCCCAGTGAGCTGTGTGATGTTCTGCTGGAGTGCAGTGGAGTGGACTCCAGTCTCCGGGTAAGCCAGTTGTCAGGCCCCTTTCACACGCTCCGGCTCCTGCTGGGTGGCGAAACCCCGCACGGCCAAGGAACCGTGCCGCACTCAGGAGTTTAGAATGGTGGGGATGGCCACAGCCCGGCAGCTGTCCCTTCCAGTGGTGACATCGGCTGAAACCGGGCGGCCGGACCATGGCCGTCCTGTGTGAATGGACAGAATCATGTCCATTAATAACTTCTGTGTACAGAAAGGCTTATGGCCCTGTGGGGTATTGCCGCTCGGCAGGAGCCGGAGCCTGTGAAAGGGGCCTCAGAATTCGAGCAGTGTAGGGCCTGACTACAAGTTTACATTACAGGCTTGTGTATAAAGTGTATAGGAAACATAAATACATCCTGTGGTTTCCATTCCTAAGATATCTCATTATGGTATGCAAATATTAAAAAATATGGAAAAATCCAATATCCGACTTCTATTCCCAAGCATTTTGGATATGGGACAATGTATTAAATGTGCACCACAGAATGCTCCACTATTGTGACGTGTCTTGCATTTTTACAAGAACAGGTGCAAATGCTACTGAAAACTGTGGGAGGCACATAAAGGGCTTGTAAATGACATGTTGTGTGTTAGGGTGGCCTACGAAGCCTATTAATAGTCATACTTGTCTACTCTCCCAGAATGTATGGGAGACTTGTGACCAATGCTGCCGCACATCGCAGCAATGCACAGTGGGCATGGGGGTTGCCATGATTTACCTCCTATCCAGATCTGCCAGAGTGGTAATACAACAGTAAGCATTTAACGGAGTATTTACTAAATATAACTGCTTATTAAATCACAGGCTATTATGCACAAATTCACACAACCAAAGCGTTTATGATTGCATAACATCAAGCAAACAGCATTTGTTTTTACTTGCAAATGCTCTAGGACTGTGTCACAATGTACATATTTATAGCAAATGTCATAAATGTTATGTTGCAATGTGACAGTATACATTCACATAAATTAGCTGTGCCAAAACTGTAGCACTATTCATAATTAAAAAGAAATAGTGCATTGATTTTGGTGTACATTACAGCAGACACGCATTGATTGTGCGATCATTAGGAAGAACTTATATGAAAATAGATATAGCAGTGAAGTATGTAACAGTATTTGACAAGGAATTGTACTGTATGTATGTCGAATGTGAGTAAATTTTATTTACTATTATATATGAACAGTTTCTTATATAGCGCACACATATTCCGCAGTGCTTTACAGATAATATATGAACATTCACATCAGTCCCTGCCCCAGTGGAGCTTACAATCTATATTCCCTACCACATGTACAGGCACACTTATTCATTCTAGGGTTCAGTTTGTTGGGAGCCAATTGACCTACCAGCAGGGCTGGACTGGCCATCTGGCAAATGCCAGAAGGGCCGATGGCTGAAACTGAGTGCTGCCACGCTGCACAGCGCGTCAATTGCATATTGACATCATGACGCGACCGTGCCTAAGCCACCGGTGCCGCCATCCAGTCTGAGCAGAACCAGTGAGGTCAGATGAGGGGCCGGCCATGGGCGGGAGAAGCTGACGGGAGAGTCAGAAGCAGGCATGAGAAACAGAGCATCACATGTGGACCTGGTTGGGTCCATCCTGGCCTGCCTGCTGTGTCACAGTGCACAGTGCCTGCTCTTGTTTTGTCTTGTCTTGTCCTGCCTCCTGCCCCTACCTCCCTCTGACTTATCTCTGCTGCCTGTGGCTGCTGCAACCTGCACTGCAGTCTGCATTGTAGACTCAGTGAGACTTCACTGTATACATACCACAAGGTACATTTGCACCCCGCCAGCAATGGGCATAATGTATTGTGTCATATTCTGTAATGGGCATTACGGTGTGTGCCACAATGTGTAATTACATTACTGTGTGTTCCATAATGTGTAATACCTCCTTTTTGTGATGCCACGCCCCTTCCCGTGAGGCCACACCCTTTTTTGATGCTGCAGGTGGGCCTGTGTGTTCAAAATGCCAGGGCCGATTTCTGGTCCCAGTCCAGCCCTGCCCACCAGTATATTTTTGGATTGTGGGAGGAAACCGGAGTACCCAGAGGACACCCAAACAAGTATGGGGAGCTTTTACAAATTTCACACAGTTAGGGCCATGGTGGGAATCTAACCCATACAAACATGCAGGCAAAAAAGAGCAGCAGAAACGTACAATGTAAATAATGCATATGTTGATAGTAGGTAGAAAAATGGCACTAGTGCTGATGTAAATGCACTATTTCTCATGTGACTGAATCTTTTATATTGCGACATTAACAATATGTATAGATATTATCTATTTACAGTATGTCAAAAAGGAAACAACAGTGTTTTGTTGTATTACAAACAGCCTCATGGTATTCTTACTTTCATGAGTATGTTTCATAAAACATGATTGAATAGCCATGTTTTATTGAGAAACTGACAAATGACACATTGTGCAGTTTCACCTTGTAGACTGAGCCCATAGACCCATTTGTCTCAATCCATTTTTGTCTTCAAAAATGACCCTGCCATTATATAGATGCAATAAGAAGTGGTAATGATAAATAGGACTGGGGGGAACATGTAACTAAATGCAGGCAAGAGAAAAAGAATATGTGAACAGACAAGAGCACACTTTAAATAGCAGAGAGGGAGTTAGGGTAACAAAGTAGAGCTAATATGTGTTCTTACATTAATAGAACACTCCAGGGGTTGAGTTATTAGCAGTGTTTACTACTGGAAAGGCTCAGAGCCTCTGGTAAACTAACCCCTGCTTACCTCACAAAGGGTTTGATGAGGGAAGCGTGAATGAAATTATTCATGTCAGACAGACGGGTCACTCTGGTTCCTCTCCTGTATTGTGCGGACAGCCAAAGAGAAACTGGAGAACTTGTAATACATGAAAAGGACAGAAACCTTATATCTGCCCCTGCAGTGTACCCTGCACAGAAACACAGATAATGGCACACTCAGCCAGTTTGTATTGTACGCATGCTGCCATTAATATATTAGCCGAATTATCTACATAATCCTATATCATAACAGTATGAGGAATAGTAGCAATACTATAGCACTGCTCTAAACTCTGTCCTCGCAGAGAAATATACTGTAGTACAGGTTTAAAGTATGTCCATAACTGGCCATACATGACTTAATAATATGTACCTCAGTCACTATGATTTAAGCGTCTGTACTGAGCCGTTGATAAAACCAGGACATTTAGCACTTCTTGAGGTCAGTGTTTGGAACCCACTGTTGTATAATATGGCTGTTAGTAACAGCTGTGGTTGGCATCAAGTGGCATAACGTGTTTCTTACATCAGCAATATATACAATATTTATTTTAACATTTCCTAGAAGACTAAGGGGGATATTCAATCCTCCAGCAGCCATTCCCGACGGAGGAGATGGCTGCGAGGCCCTATTCAATGCTGTCTTCCCTGACAGCATTGAACAGGGGATCTCGGCAGAATGAGCCTGACTGCACAAGCAGTCGGGCTTGTTCTGCCGAGAACAGCTGGGAATTGACGAGCTCACGGCCGCAGCTGGCTGATTCCCAGCTCACGGTCACGCCCCCTTCTCGACCCGCTGGACATTGAATCCCGCCTACAAATTCTCAGTCCAGCAGACTGAGAACAGGCCAGCCCAACAGCCGTGTACCAACATTGAATACCCTCTAAGAATGACTTCCATTAAAAGGCATCTGGTACAATAAAGGGGATGTTCATGCTCAAATGTTTAAGGACTGATGTGGACATTCTTTGTGTTTAATATTTATTTCTCTACTTGCATATGCATACAACTATATAAAATTTTGTCACACGATAGAGATGGAACAGGGGAAGAAAGGGGTAGATGAGTACTGTATAGTATGTGACATCTATTTGCATTATTTATTTGATTTTTAACAAGAGACATGACCATTCCTCTAATCTACCTAGATCATCAATCATTTGTTTTACCCCTCCTGGTGTGTCTACCCTGTTGCATACCTTTGTGTCATCTGCAAAAAGGCACATTTTACCCTCAATTCCATTTGCAATAAAGATATTAAAAAGCACTGGTCCAAGTACAGATCCCTGGGGTACTCCACTTGTAACCTTTCCCTCCTTTGACTGTACTCCGTTTACTACAACTCTCTGTTTTCTGTCCTGCAACCACGCTCTTATCCATTCAACTATCTTAGAATCCAATCCCAAGTTTTCAAGTTTATTTAACAGTCTGCGATGTGGGACAGTGTCAAAAGCTTTACTAAAGTCTAGATAAGCTACATCTACAGCCCCACCTTGATCTATTACTTTAGTCACCCACACAGTACTTGTTTTATGCACTGGTTTTTAAAGAAAAGAGCCTTTCCCAAACTGTTACCACAATGTTGGAAGCATAGCATTTCCTGCAATGATTGGAATGCTGAAGCATTAAGATTAACTTTCACTGAAGAGACGGGGGCCTAGCCCAGACCATTATCCCTTCTCGACCAAACTTCAAAGTTGGCATAATGCAGTCAGACAGTTAACATTTTCCTGTCATCAGCTAAACCAACAGATTTGCCCATGTGGCTGCCAAACAAGGGTGATTCGTCACTCCAAAAACAAGTTTCCACTGGTCCACAGTCCAGTGTGCTTTACGCCACTCCATCTGGCGATTGGCTTTGTACTTGGTTACGTGAGGCTTGCATGCGGGTGCTCGGCCATGGAAACCCAGACCATTTAGCTCCCACCAAACAGATTTTGTGCTTACATTAATGCCAGTGGAACTCTTCAGCTATGGAATCAGCAGAGCGCTGGTAACTTTTATGCACCATGCACCATAGCAGTCATTGACCCTGCTCTGTGATTTTACGTGTTCTTCTAATTCATTGCTGTTGTTCCTAAATGCTTCTGCTAATAATATCGGTACTTGTTTCCTAGCAGGGCGCCCAGATTTCCTATGTACGCTCAGTAGTTAATTTATTCACTGCACCCTGAGTGAAATAGCATCGCATGGCCCTTTTTTGTGGCTTGAGATGTATATACCTTACAGCCGACTGTGAAATATCCAGCAGGGATGAAATTTCACAAACCGTCTTATTGCAAAAAGTGGAATCTTATCACAGTACCATGCCTGAAGTCACTGGGCTCTTCGGTCTGACCCATTTTGTATAACAAACGTTTGCAAATGAAGATTGCATTGCTAGGTGATTGAAACACCTGAATTTAATAAATAACAAGTGTGGCCAAATATTTTGTATCACAAACGTTTGCAAGAAAGAGGAGCGCTCCAAATAGTGCTTTATCTTTTTAATATCAATCAAATAGAATATCCGACAGGTACATATAAAATGGTATCACGTACCGCAAGAGACGGTTAGGCACAACCGTGGGTGATCAACAGCATGGATAGGACTGTCTCAGACAGCAATCAATGGCATATGAGTGCTCTCACCACTCTGGCATATGAGTGCTCTCACCAGGCCACGCCCCTATGCGTTTCGTCACGAGGACTTCGTCAGAGCCCTCTGACGAAGTCCTGGTGATGAAACGCATACGGACGTGGCCTGGCGTCGGTCTGAACTCCATGGTGGATGAGAGAGTGGTGAGAGCACTCGTATGCCATTGATTGCTGTCTGAGACAGCCCTATCCATGCTGTTGATCACCCGCGGTTGTGCCTAACCGTCTCTTGTGGTACGTGATACCTTGATTGATATTAAAAAGATAAAGCACTATTTGGAGCGCTCCTCTTTCCTTTCCTAGAAAATTCATTACCTGAGAATCCAGGTGCCCACAAGGGTTAATAGGAGGAAGCTGCCGGTCCTACGTTTGACCTGAAGTGCTGGGAATTATTCTCCAGAAGGGACTGATTTAACCCTATTAAAAGGACAAGGACTTTTTTTGTGATATATATAGGGATCCAACTATTCTGCACAACGTTTTTAGATTAAACATCCGTGCCCGCAGTGAAAACTTTGTAGAAAGTGTACATCCAGAAGGGATTCCTCCTCCTCATGGACAAAACCAGCACTGGATTCATCAAAGGTATCCAAAAAAGTGTATTCAAGATTCACGACATCCAGACCAATAAAGGCATGAAGTGAGTGGCATGATAAAGAACATCCTTTTAGGCAGTAAACAGTTCGTCTAACTATATGAAGCCTACACAGTTAGAGAGGTACTTCCCTGGGAAGGACTGCAGGTGGTACTCGGTGGGCTTGTAGTAAAATAGATGGTGATGTTTATTTAGTCATATCGATGTTTCAAGACATATATGTCTTTTCTTCAGGATAACAAACATTTTTGTTATCCTGAAGAAAAAACATATATGTCTTGAAACATCAATATGATTAAATAAACATCACCATCTGTTTCATGTTATCCTGAAGAAAAGCACAAGCAGCTTAAAGGCATTTGCCTGGGGTGCCGGCCACTGGATGGCAGCACTTAGGAGCAGCCCCCCGCTCAGCGTGGAGTCTGGTGAGCGGCAACCCCGTGGACCTGGAGCAGGTTGGTGGCATGTGAGCGGCCAGGTGAGTGGCACTGCAAACCCCCCTCCCCTGCAGGAGATCGGAGGTGGTATGGCCGCGCACACACCCCCATCCCCCCGTGGAAAGTGTCGGCGGCCGCAGACCCTATCCACCGCCAGTATAGCAATACGAATACGGCCAGACCCCTCCCCTCCCCACCTGTGTAGCGATATGGCCAGTAGCCCCCTGCCAACTTGAGCGGCACCCGCAACGCCCCACCCCCGGAGTGGGTGGAGCAGCAGGCGGGCACACCCCCCACCCCTGTCTGGGGCGCTGGGGTGGCTTACACCAGCACTGCTTGAAATGTCGATATGACTAAATAAACATCACCATCTGTTTCACTACAAGCCCACCAAGTGCCGTCTGCAGTCCTTCCCAGTGAAGTACCTCTGTGTGTGTGTGTGTATATATATATATATATATATATATATATATATATATATATATATATATATAGTAATGGTTACAAAACGGCACTCAAATGCGACTAGAAAACGGTGGTGCACAGTTCAGAAGTGAATATATATATATGAAAAAAGAAGTGAGAAGGGTGCCTCGTAGTGTAGTATATTATGTATCTTTCGTGAAATGACCCTCCAACTGAGTCTCCTGAGACACAGACAGCACCCCCAAAAATTCAAGGTGGTTTGCCTGCCTAGCAGCAGGGTCCTTCCTTGAGTCCTAAGGCTTCTGATTTGTAGGAAACTTACAGATAAAGCAGGCAAACCATAGTCAGACTCAGAAGAGCTCTCTAAAACAAGACACCGTGACTTTTTATCTGTGGAATAAGGAATACAGACCATATGAATTGTTCCTGCCTGTAGGGAGGCTTATACTTCATGATCACGGTACTTTTTGGGGGTGCTGTCTGTGTCTCAGGTGGAGGGTCACTTCAAGAAAGATACATAATATACTATACTAGTAGGCGCCCTTCTCACTTATATTTTCCGATAAATCATAAATGGCCGCCCTGAGAAGAGGGAGAAGTGGAAATCATAAAAAGGACACAAACGGTCCTTTAATACCCATTGAAGTGTATACACACAATTAGGAACCACGGGGAGGAGTAATAATATGTATATTCAATGTCGGGCGCTAGTGCCGACATGAGAAATAGCGCCCGCCGCCTATTCAATGCTGCTGTTTCCGACAGCATTGAAGGAGGGTTTCAACAAAACAGATACAACTTTAAAACAACTCGGGTCTGTTTTGTTGGAAAGGGCCGTGGATTGTCGAATTCACATCTGTTTCTCGACAATCCACGTCCATTTTGCGGGCTCCTATACCGTAATATTTAGGCTAGTGGAAAAGGGGCATTTTGTGAGTTATTTTCCAGGATCATATTTGATTACCATGAACCTTTATTTATTCATTGTTCTTATTATAGTTAGTTTTGCCTGGCCCCATTCCCTGAATTCTTGGCATCATTTTCCTGACATCAGCGATAATGTCAGTTTCATTATACGCAAAGGAGAAGAGGAAGACAAATATTAAAGGAGACAGACATATAAGGAAGGAAGCTGTCAGTGCAGCTTTGGGGACAGAAATGAAAAGGTCATTACGAAATTTCCTGTATTTTAAAGACACTAGCAGCTTATACACATTGACAATATTACATGCATTGTACTGTAGTATTATATATGTAAAATATTGTAGATGGGTGTAACAGTAGAATACAGGTCGAGTATCCCGTATCTGAATAATTCCGAAATACGGACATTCCAGAAAGTGAAAAAAAATTTTTTTTTTGCTAAAAACTCACTGGGGACATATGTAACAGCATCACTGGGAACATGATATGTAACTGGCACTATACATGTGCAAGACAATGATTGCTTGGCATTCAAATTCAGTGCTGAGATAGTACACACATTTTGTTTCACGTTTTGAAACCTTGTTTTTTGAACAATTAAAATATGTTTGTGTGTATTTTATGTGGTAATAAAATATATTTGTGTGTATATTATGTGTTTATACAGCATAAATGCAAGATACTTCAAAATACATCATTGAAATATTAAAATATTCCGAAATACGGAATAATCCGTTATCCAAAATTCTCCTGGTCCCGAGCATTTTGGATACGGGATACTCAACCTGTATATTCTTTCTACAGTATTGTCAATATTTCCACTCAGATATCACATTGCAGAACATAATGGGGGGAATTTACTAAGATGTGTATTCTACTTCACATGTGATTTTGCTATGGGCAACCAATAAGAATCTACTTCTTATTTATTTGGCATCCTCCAGTAGACAGGATCTGATTGGTTGCCCACAGCAACATCACATGTGAAGTAGAATACACATTTTAGTAAATTTCCCCCAATCTCTTCTAATCTCAGTATGTATAAGGGAAACCTACTGTGGCAGACAAAAAAAAAATCAGTACATATTTAAGTTTTAAATTGTTTGGCCTGCACGGATAACAAATTCCATTGCCTACATTCATCTCTCTTCCATAGAGATTCAAATATGTAAAACTTACAGCTACTCCTCATTAGTACAACATTCATAAATAAATTGTGCAACTGCAGCCTTATGGAAAATTGGAATTTCTATTGCTGTATAATTCTGCTTGAACCTTTCAGCACCGTGGACACTTCCTCTCCTCTGTCAGTGCACAAGCAGAGCAGATTGGAGTGTATGATATGCTATCACTTGTGATACACATGTGCACAGACAAAAGCCACTGTAAATCTTAGCACAGTGTTGTACCATGACATTGGTTATTACTTATTTGAGGTGATTTACTGATGAAAACATAATTTTATAATATCAGTAAAGTGGTAATCCTCTTTATTTAGGGCACAAATTGAGAGGCAATTCAGATGAGTACGGTAGAATTTTGTGTTATTACCAAATTACACATAAATAAGGGCGGCAGACATTTTTAGAACATTTTATAAGATATAAATTGATCCTGAGCAGTATGGAAATGTGAGAAACACACATTCACAATGTCAGTGCAGCTGATACAACCAAGGTGGTGAGCACTGACTGTGTATCATTTCATAACAGTGATTAACTGAATACGAGATGTCATATTCTGACAAGCTAGGCTTTATGAGTTCAATATGCTGTTATTATCTACCCTTGCATTTGTTTCCAAGAAATATGTCATGTAATTAGTATGCAAATGTGCAAAGGCCACAATTTCTGTTTTATGTACTTGCATATCTGGCTTTGGCTAAGTCATATTTAGTCTTATATAGGAAATTACCATTTGGAGTATATAATGTTGTACTGTTCTTTTATGTGCTGTGTATTTGTTCTGTGGTTTACAACAAAACCTGTATGTTTCATGTACAGTGCAAATTATGACCTAAGAACCTTGTCAGATGCTTGTCCGGGTAAGTATGCATAAATAGGTCAGGCATGTGACATAGCAACCATCTGTGAGGGTGATATACTAATAATATCAGACATAGCATGTAATATCCTGTTATCAAACTGAGCGTGAAATACTGTTGTAAGGAGGCTGTATGTGATGTAATGTAATGACATTCTGATATTAGCAGTGTGCTTATGTTCTGTTTTCAGGGCACAATACTTGGAATAGCTTTCACTTCATGTGTAGAATATTAATGTTACATGTTTTTCTGTGTAGTTTTCTGTAAGCTATTGTATGGTTTTTTTCAGCAATAAGTGTGTGATATGCACATGCTTGAGCAAAGAGCAATACATAAGTACACATGCGCTGAAGTCTTGTGTACATGTATATAAAGGATAACATAAAAAATACATAACTATATAAAAAATGTAATCAAAGGAGCAAACAAAATGTTTGTAAACATTCAATTCCACAAAGGTGTGCTCACACACACAGACACACAACACGCCATTCTCTACAGGCACTTATAGCACACCTGAAAAATCATTAATGTGTATAGGGCGCAATAAATCGCTTGTTCTGTGAATCTGCTATGGGCTGAAATAATGTCTCATAGCATAATATGCTTCATCTGAAAATTCCATTCATTTTTTCTGCATGGGAAAATGATACTTTCTTATGTGCCATTGATAAATCATGCAGTCCCTTCTGTAAGCACTCCTCTATTGTACATTACACTGCAGCTCCCCTCAGATTTTGAGGTTCAAGTATTGACCCTCTAAATCTCAATTTGATACTCTCCCTCAAGCCTGCACTGCAGTTTCCTCTGCTATTCATTGACTGACTCTAACATGCATACAGCTCTATCAGTGCTTTCATCCTGTCCTGCAGCCCTGATGCCATTCCAGCACTTACTCTCCCACACACTTCCAGGTCCAATACTCACTGTAGTGGTGTCTTCCGTCTGTTGCTCTCCCTCCTTACCATCTTGTTTAGATTGAGTGTGTGATTCTACTCGTCCCAATCTGTTAGCTATGTCACAGTGTCTCAGTTTTGTGTCTCTCCTCCCAGTCACTCTGTTCCCTTGCTGCTCAGCCTCAAACAAAACACTGGGCTGCAGCATGCGTCTCAGTCACTGACTCGCTCTACAGCCCTCCCTTCTCTCATTGCCATTCTCTTATTGTCTATGCTTGTTTCCCCTTCTCTGTTTTCCCTCTTACCTATTGTCCTTCATATCGCTTGCTGCCTCATTCGTTTTCACTCCCAGCACTAGTCATCTTTCCACTTTCTTTTTTTCAATGTTTCCCTTTCCTTTATATGCCCTTAATTATAATACCCTTAAATTTGTTTATGGTCTTTCATTTTACATTGTCCATACTTGTTGCTTTCAAGGAATATTACAGGCAATAATGTTGAGAAACATTAACTGTAGACTGATTTTTGCCTTGTTCCACATTGACAAACCTAATTTCCAGATCGTGATCTTCTAAACTGAAGCAAAATCTAAGTATGTTGTGAAAAAAGTATTCATGACTAAGTTTGAATACATCCATTTTTATCCTCTGATATGAAACATGGGTATATTTCTTAATAAACCAAATAAGATGAACACAGACGTGTACTCACAGAAGGTTATATATTGTCCCACATTGCAGCATGTGCAATCTAAGGTCTACTCATTACTATAGTTATAAGATCCTCCTAGTGTTAATCACTTGATCACCGTTCTGAAGGCCATCAATGCTGTGTTCACATGCTAGAGAAGTCAGAGCATAAAATGCCACCAGCGGCTGTACAAGCAATCCCCAGTGGCTACAAAGAAGAGCTGAGTAAATATAATATCCACTCTTTTGTTAAGATGCAAATGCACCAAGATGTACTTGACCACTTGACATACAGTTTCTGACCAACCATGATAACATGTGTGGGCCGTTTTAACACACGTTTTCTAAAGTGATAACGGTAAAAATTCTGTTGTAGTCTGAAACATTCATAGTCTGATTGTTGGGCCTGGTTCTGTAAGCACTGAGAGGCTGTATATTTTATATTACAAAACGATGGTGTTTTAGAATGTATTATTTGTGCTTTTAATACAATGGGATGTTAGTGGAGTTTTTATTTTAAGGAGCAATGATGGAGTTTATTTTTATACATGTTAATGTTTGCAAATATAGAGCTCAGTTCAGGTTTAAGATCAAATTGTTACGAAATAAGTACAGTAAATGGATTTTAAAATATAGTAACAGTTAAGGCGCCCAAACACGGTACAATTGCTGGGTGCGATGAGATGCGTGCTCCTGCGCACATTTTAAAAATCGCACCGCTCAAAAATGATGTGCTGCACATACTTTTTGTACCAGATTGCATCTCATTGCATTGTAAATGTATGCGATGTGATGCAATTCAAGTTGCATACAATAATTGTACCGTGTATGGGCAGAGTCAATAGTATAACCATACATGTTCCTTAAGTTCTGCTGTGGTGTGATATACCATTACTTGCAATTCATGTTTATATACAGTGCTCATGTCCTATGTATGCTGATTGCTGTCCTATGCTACCCCTCGCATTACAGACTTTTTTCTTTATCTGCTGCCAGCATTATTTTTAGACTATGAAAGGACTCTTGGCTGCCCTGGAATGCAGTGTGAGATTACACAGTGACATACACAATCCTTATCACCAACTGCCAAAAGTGAGCCACTGTCACTTTATTCAACTCTGCTCGGGTTAGTCTGAGATATCTATCTATCTATCTATCTATCTATCTATCTATCTATCTATCTATCTATCTATCTATCTATCTATATATATATATATATATATAATATATATATATATATATATATACAGTGCTCGAAGTGGGCCGGTATGCAACGGTATAGCATACCGGCACTTCCTTCAAGCACTGATTTTTTATTTTTTTATTGGCTGCGGTGCAGAACCTGGCTTCCCCTCTCATCCACAAGGGGGAGCCAGGTCTGCTTCACACAGCATCCGGCAGCCTGAGTCCTGTGTTGGGAGGGAGAGTAGCACCATAAGTCCTGTGTTGGGGGGTACCATGCCGGTACCATGCACCCCGCTCAGTACCTGATTAGAGAGCAGCACACGGGCCCCAGCCTTCTTCGCAGACAGCAGGAGCTCATTGCCAGCATCACAGAAGCATCTCAGCGCTGGGCAGTCTGGTGGCACCTCTCCAGGGGGCAACCGAAGTAGTTCTGCACAGTACTGAGGATGAAGCGCTTCCTCTGGTCCCCACCGCCATCCCCGTCCCCAGCCTCGACCAGCATCTCCAGCAACTCCGCTAACACCCTGGTGCCGCTACTACAGTCAGTGTCAGGAGGTTTCCATGGCAACGCGGCCTCTGCAAAAACAACTACTCCAAGATGGCCTCCGCGCCAGGACGTGCCTGGTACAAGCGCAGGGCGTAAAATGTCGGAGGCAGCAGCAGAGAGCAGACAGTTGACAGAGGACCAGAGAACCGCCAGGCGTTCGGCGTGTGCTGTTTGCAGAGGGGGAGAGGATGGCAGGAGACTGTGCAGTGGAAGCTTCTCATCTTGAACATGTTCTATAGTCACACATGCATAAGGTGACGTCACTGAGAAGTGCCTGTAAACAGAGAGTAGCCGGTCCCTGACGTCACCTTATAATGCAATGTGTCCTGACCCACAAGCATCATTTTGGGCATGATAATTGATGGTACAGCGGGCATGTGCACCAGGTTGTGTCATTGTGGGCAGAGGTACAGCGCCCGGAGCACATGTGCGCTTCTGTGCCCCCTCCACCCCAAGAGTGCTGAAATTAAAGAGAAACAACAACACATTCTATCGGCAGTATTCAGGGGCATAACTAGAATTTGTGGGCCACATAGAAAAATCTTGGGTACTTGTGTATTTTGGCGGCGCCCATCGCATCGCATACCATAAGGCATGCAATGGTATGCGATGCGACGCGATATCGCATATACAATGGCATACAATTTTAAAATTGTATGCCATTGTATATGGCATACAATGCCATACAATGCGATGCGATTAAACATTGTATAAGCACCCTAATGGGTGCTTACAATGTTAAATGCACCCCCACGCCACCCCCCCACTATAAACGTGAACCCGAAGCGTGGCAAACGCAGCGAGCCCGCGAGGGGCGGCGGTAAGCGTCCTCCGACCTTTTCATACCCCCACTATCAACGTCGGCGTGGAGTTGAGAATAGAAAGCGCGGCGAGCGCAGCGAACCACCAAGCCCGAAGCGCGGCGAGCACAGCGGACACCTGTGAAGCCCGCAAGGGGACGCGGATACCTGTGAAGGTATCCGCGTCCCCTCGCGGGGCTCGCTGCGCTCGCCGCGCTTCGGGCTCGGTGGCTCGCTGCGCTCGCCACACTTTCTATTCTCGACTCCACGCCGACGTGGATAGTGGGGGTATGAAAAGGTCGAAGGACGCGTACCGCCGCCCCACGCTGGCTCGCTGCGCTCGCCACGCTTTGGGTTCACGTTTATAGTGGGGGGGGTGGCGTGGGGGTGCATTTAACATTGTAAGCACCCATTAGGGTGCTTAAAAGCACCCTTTAGGGTGCTTATACAATCTTTCATCGCATAGGGGGCAAAAATCGCGTCGCATCGCATGCCATCGGGTGCATGGCATGCGATGCGATGAAAACATCACGCGATGGAGATCGGGGGCGCCGCCAAAATACACAAGTACCAAATCTTGAATGCCCCCCACCGGCACCACCACCTCCTGCTGCAGGAGAAAAGCCCCGGGCGCCCGATACCTCTCCAGACTCTTTGCTGCCAGGCTTTGGCATCACCTGGCTGGTCCGACCGTCCTACACTCCGCCACCTCACCCTCAGAAGCAGCCAACCGCGGCCCACTCTTCCTGCCTGCCATACCCACCCCCTGCACAGGCCAGAGTGGAGCCTGAACAGCAACCTAACCACCACCATCATCAGCAAGGTAACCACTGCCCCTATGCCCAGCCAGCCAGCTGGCACATGCCATTCGCCCAGTGTTGCCTCCAGCTCCATCATATGATATGATGGAGCTGGAGGCAACACTGAGCGAATGGCATGTGCCAGCTGGCTGGCTGGGCATAGGGGCAATCTAACCTGCCAATGGATATGATTCATATCCATTGGCAGGTTAGATTGCCCCTATGCCCAGCCAGCTGCCACATGCGGCATGTGACATGCCAATAACGTGTATGTTATGTCTTCTTATAATGCTTCTTATTGTAGTAATGTTGATACTCTTTACAATAGATGTTTTTTCAAAGCTCAATGGGTTTATGCATCTCCAAGGTAATACAACTTATGTCCTCATTCCACTGCATGGCTAATGAGGTTGGATTCTGTGTACTCGGCTAAGTACATCATAATAAAATGGCATTGGCAAAAAAGATGTTTTTCTTCATATGGCATATGTGTAATGGGCATCACGGTGTGTGGCATATGTGTAATGTGCATCACGGTGTGTGGCATATGTATAATGGAGCATCACGGTGTGTGGCATATGTATAATGGAGCATCACGGTGTGTGGCATATGTATAATGGCCATAACGGTGTGTGGCATTTGTGTAATGAGCACCACGGTGCGTGGCATATGTATAATGGGTATCACAGTGTGAGTCATATGTATAATGGAGCATCACGGTGTGTGGCATATGTATAATGGAGCATCACGGTGTGTGGCATATGTATAATGGCCATAACGGTGTGTGGCATTTGTGTAATGAGCACCACGGTGTGTGGCATATGTATATTGGGCATCACGGCGTGATTGTTATTGACAAGCTGATATTGGATTAAACTTTTCAAAACTATCCTTGACTGACGCAGTCCTTGCACATCTTTATTTATATATATATATATATATATATATAAAACGGACGGCATAGAGGTGGCACTCGCTCCAATAATCAACACAGACCTCCTGTTAGGCCAAAAGGTCTGTGTTGATTATTGGAGCGAGTGCCACCTCTACGCCATCCACTATTTTTGCCCCCAGGTGTGGGCTGTGGTGAGCACCGACATTTGATATATTCAAGGAGTGCTGCTCTGTATTGGACATATATATATATATATATATGCTCAATTAGTGGGAGAAACAATGTTTTTTTCTCCATTGGTGTAACTATGATTTGGGTGCCCCCCGCAACTAAAATTGTTGCGCCTCCTCCTCCCCTTTTAACCTCTGCCCCCCGGCCCATTGCTGTCCTCCGGGACCAGCAGATCCTCCTGTCTGCGGTCCCGGCACTCCTCCTGTTAGAACGTTACTTGCAAAATGGTCGCTACCTCCTCTAGCTTCCTTAATAACTGGTTGGTCTAAAATTTTCAGATAATTCTTCTGTCTGAAATTTGGAACATGTTTTAAATATTCATGACAGGGTATTGTCTAATCGCTGTGCCCAATTAATCCCCCCAAAAATGACATAACTCTCTTGTTGGATAAAATTGGCCACAGCAGCCATCTTTATTAAAACAATACAAGTTTAACAATAATCAAAAACATTTCCCACGGAAGGTGGTCCCCGAGGCCCTCAATAAATCTATCCACACCTCTAAGCACTTCCAGGAGTTGTTACCCCCAGCCGATAGCGATTGGCTCGAGGGCACCAATTGTCAACACCCAGTGCTCATTAATTAAACCTCACCCAGGGGAGTCCAGCCCCCTCATGGGGCCCTCCCCGCCGCATAATTAAGCCTCAATGCCACTAACCTCGAGGACCCCCCTCCGCCACCAAGCACGGGGTTAAACCCTTGACCCCGAGCGACCCCCCCACATCCGGAACGCTGTTTCTATCCCCTCTTGTAGTCCTAAAGACCACACATCTATCCCTACAGCGTTCAAGTGCACACCGTCACCTCTCCAAAAAGCACCGGCACCAGACTCGAGTTCCCTGTGCCTCACCACTACCGCGCCGTTTCTAGCCATAAAACGCCCAATTGCCCTGTTAACTTTTATCCGAGCCTTATTGATCTTGTCAGCCGACCTTGCATCCCTCCAATAACGGCGCGGCACAATATCCGACCAAACCGTGATTACCTCCGGAAACATTGCCCATAAACGTAGGAGATCAAACTTGATATCCCGTATCAACTCCCTAAATGGTCTGCTCCCGAGGTCATTCCCTCCCACATGCAACACTAATATGTCGGGAGCCCTATCGAGCCGAACAAAACGGTGAAATTCCTGTAACACTCCACTCCATACCATACCGCGCTTCCCCAGCCAGCGAACCAATGCCTCTTCTCTATCCAAACCTAGCTGGCGGCCGTTCGGTCTGACATCAGCCCGCAAAGCTCCCCAAAAGACATATGAATGTCCTAAAATCCAAATCAGGCACGAGGACTGCCCTAAAATAGAAAGAACACAGTCAGCCTCAAAATTCCCCTAAACGAACATAGGAGCGAAAACGAGACGATTCCCACCGCCCAATACGCTTAATTAACTCATCTCCAAATCCCATCCTAGCAGCCTCAGTTGCGTCCCCAATGCGGAAAGAGTGACCCGCATAATCCTCCCCCTTGAGGCCCAACGTCCGCAGGACTGCTCTAAACACACTTGTGAACTGGAACCGTGATAAAAAGGATCCATTCGCATGCATCAGCAACGGATCCCTTTCCCTGCCCACTCTGACCTCCTTAAATATCCTTAGCCGTGCTACCGGGCACATATCCGAGCCAGGTACGGAGAAGAGAACTACCTTCTTCCCCCTCCCTAATTGATCCGTCTTCGACCTCCTCCCCACTAGCTCCACCCTATCTGAGTATAAATCCACATCCTCTCCTAACAAACCTCCCGGCCTGGAGACGCTTGGACTTACAAGCTCGCCAATCCGCAGTGCCCCGAAGAAGGCAAGCGAAAAAGCTACCCCGAACAACTTCTCCTCGAAATTGGAACTACAGACCTCCCCTAACTTTCTACCCATATTCTGCAACAGCTGGAAGGACACTGGCCTTCTCTGATCCTGTACTACATGTCCTCTCTTCCAACCTTTCAAAGCTTGCGCAATCAGGAAATTCTTGGTGACGTCAGGCCTCCCACCTGCACGAAACCCAAAAGCCAAGCCCGCCATGCAGCGCGTGATTTTTGCCACTGACCAACCAATCTCCTTACAATGGCCTATATATAGCAAGACAGCCAACTCGTCATCATCCTCCTTCAAACCTACTACCTCACGCCATTCTAGCCAGCTCCGCCATTCCTGATTGTATGCCGACCATGTATTCGGGGCCAAGGATTCCCTGATGAGCTGATCGACTACCCGTCCAGCAGAGCCCAGAGCCGACTCGGGAACCCGGTCCCCTCCCTGTCCGCCTCTGGTGCCAACTCCCGGAAACGTTCCCACTGTGAACGAGATAAAGAATCCGCAATGCCGTTAGAGACACCGGGGACGTGCCTAGCCACAACCCACAAATTCAAAGCCAGACATTCCAATACCAACTGCTGCAAAATGATGACCACTGGCGGTGAAGATGCCGACAATTGGTTAATAGCCATGACAACCCCCAGATTATCGCAGTGAAAACAAATCTTCCTGTCGCGGAATAGCTCACCCCAAACAACCACTGCAACCAAAATAGGAAATAATTCCAACAATGCTAAGTTTTTTACCAAGCCTCTCTGCACCCAAGACTCCGGCCACCTGCCCACACACCAATGTCCCTGGCAATAAGCCCCAAAACCGCCACTCCCAGCCGCGTCTGTGAAAAGGTCTAGCTCTGTAGCCACGCACGTGTCTGACATCCACAACGCCCTGCCGTTGAAATTTTCCAGAAAAGTTGCCCACACCCGCAAGTCCCCTTTCAACTCACTACCTAATCTGACAAAATGATGAGGAAGAACCACCCCTGCTGTCGCTGCTGCCAGTCTCCTGCTGAAAATGCGGCCCATTGGCATAATGCGACACGCAAAATTCAACTTACCCAGCAAAGACTGTAATTCCCGCAATCTAATTTTTTTCAACTGCAACGCCCTCCCCACCTCGGCCTTCAAACCCAGCAATTTTTCCTCGGGCAAACGGCACTCCATATTCACAGTATCAATGACAATACCCAAAAAACTGATCACAGTCGCAGGGCCCTCCGTCTTACCTGGAGCAAGCGGGACTCCAAAATCTGCCGACACCCTTTCAACAGTCCTCAACAATAAGTCACATACACCGGTCCCCCCAGGACCAATACATAAGAAGTCATCTAGGTAATGAATAACTGAATTGCACCCAGAGACATCCTTAACCACCCACTCCAAAAAAGAACTAAAGGCCTCAAAATAAGCACACGACAAGGAGCAACCCATCGGTAAACATCGATCAACAAAAAACTCCCCATCCCAATAACAACCCAACAAACGCAAACTGGTTGGGTGAACTGGCAGCAATCGAAATGCCGATTCAATATCAGTCTTTGCCAACATGGCCCCATTCCCAAACCGCTTTACCCACTGAACAGCCGCGTCGAACGATGTATAAACCACCGAGCAGATGTCGGGGTCAATGCCATCATTGACCGACGCCCCTTTTGGAAAGGACAAATGGTGTATAAGCTGAAACTTGTTCGCCTCCTTTTTTGGCACCACCCCCAAAGGAGAGACTATCAAATCTGGCCATGGTGCCGCCCTAAAAGGTCCAGCCATACGACCCAGTTGCACCTCCTTAACCAGTTTTTCCTGCACCACTTCTGGATGCTCTCTAGCAGACTTCAAATTCCTCCTAAAACTCCCTGACACCTGCACGTCAGAAGGTATCTTAAAACCTTCCTTAAACCCCTCCTCCAACAAGGCGGCTGTCTGCTGATCAGGATACCTACGCAGATAGCCCAGCATCCTTTCCAGCCGAACTGGTGTCACCCCCTTTTGAACTACCGTCTCGTGACTTCCCTCTGAAGCATTTATTTGCACCGTGGTTCCCTCCACATGAGGAACATTCATGCTTGAATTTGCATTTTGCCCCAAACCGGCATGACCCGTCATTAAAGGCAAAGCAGAGTCCCTTCTGCATGGCCGTCCCGCTTGTGGCCTCCCTCGGCCCCCCCCCGTCCCCACGAAAGGGCTGCCCACTTTTTATGGGGGCCGTCACCTTTAACCATAAAGCAATATCTTTATGGTCCCAACGAATGTTGGGGCGCACCGCCTTCCTCTGTCTAAATTGCTCGTCGTACCGGAGCCAAGCCAAACCCCCATACACCCGGTACGCCTCTCCTATCGCATCCATGTAACAAAATAAGCCTGAACAATTGTCAGGTGCCTTCTCCCCAATCACACTAGCTAAAATAGCAAATGCTTGCAACCAGTTCGTGAATGACCGCGGTATCAGCCGATACCGCCGCCGTTCCTCCTCCTCCTTCTTCTCCTCCTTACGGGGCCTATCCAGATTAAAACGCTCTAAAGGGAGCAATGAAAATATATCCACGTATTCCCCTTTCCAAATCTTCTCCCTCACCTCCTGCTTCAGGTGGGCCCCCAATGGCCCCTCAAAACATACGTACACCTCCCCTTTTGCGGTGTCACTAAGCCTCCCACTCTCCTCCTGCGTCCCCACACCGCCCCCATCAGCCCCCGCACTACTGTTACTTTGCTCACCGCCGGATACCGGCACCCCGCTGCTCCCCGGCACCCCAATGCTAACCGGCATCCCACTGCTAACCGGCACCCCACTGCTAACCGGCACCCCACTGCTAACCGGCACACTATTACTGACTGGCACACTAATGGTAGCTGGTGTGCCCGAATTCTGCGGCGCCCATGCTGCCGCCGGGGACGGCCCCGCCCCCTGCCGCAAACCCACCAACCAATCTGCAAAACCACTCAATAATTCAGTAAAGCCCCTACTTATTTCCCCTTGGAGGGCTAACCCTCCCCCCCCCTGACTCTGTGCTAAAGCATTAACAGACATAGAGACAGACTCACCAGGCTGCCTGGGGGCTGTGAACCCAGCAGCCGCAGGTCCAGTGTCCTGACGAGACCCAGCCAATGAAGAGGGACCAGGTATTTCTCCATCATCTGCAGACGCTGCCATCTCTCTTCTCCTGTCATCCCGACCCTCAGGTATAGCACCAGCCGGCGTGACCTCGTTGGAGGCGGAGCCAGCTGTGCGTCTCTCGCTCCGTGTACCAGGCCTGCGGTCCTCAGCCTGTACTTCTGCCCCCCTGGCACGACTCACCCCGCGCTGGGCAGCAGCATGCCCCGCATGCCCCGCCGCTCCAGGTCCAGTACCACGCACCGCCGGATCTTCTTGCACGTGGGGGGGGTCCCCCCCGCGCGGAGGGTTCCGCCTGCTGGTTGGATTCCTCCCAGACCTGGTCCTGCGGGCGGAAGGTGCCCGGCCCGCAGCCTGGCCTGGAGGGTCCCTGATGGGGCTCCTTGAACGGCGCTGAACCCTGGGGGACACAGATGGGCTGAAGCGCTCCGGAGGCCTGGACCTCCGAGGCCGTGCGCCCGCTGGAGCAGCCTCCTGCGTTGCTGCTCCCAGTCCCCCCAGCAGACCTGACATCTGCTGCTGCAGCCACTCAGCCCCTCTGGTGCCTGCTGCCTCCCTGAGGGCAGCCAGCGCCGCAGATACCTCAGCATCAGCGTTTGGGGAAGCCATGGGAGATGCAGTGCTGCTTAGCTGTTAAGAAAAATCTCCCAGTGACCCCTATTTCCTGTCTGCACCCTGCTTATATACCCTTACAACACCCCGTTAAGCCCCTCCCCCTTATGACCCTCTCCTTAGACACCCCTTCTATGACTGTCCAGCTAGTCAGCTCCCTACAAACCCTGTCAGGGGAGCCTACCCCCAGGCTTTGCCTCCAGTCCGGCTCCTACATTCTCTACAATACTATTTATTTATCCCATAACTAGTTAAAAGACAGTCAAAATTACAGACATTACATATTTTATATCTGTAATAGGCAGGCTATAATGATGCCTCAATATATACACCAATACTCTCATGTGTAAGCTCACCAGTCCATCAGCTGGCCAGAGGGGTCCGGGCATGGCATGTTCGGGGTGTGGGAGGGCCGAGCACAGAGCGTCACCTCCCTACTGACAAGCAGTATACTGTATATAAAGCAGCTGATCCTGTTATCTATTTGTATTGCTGTGGAACTACAAGTTCCAGCGGGCCCTTTAATGCCCTGCATGCTGGGACTTGTTTTTCTCCAAGTACCTGCATGTGGGGGAGGCTTGCTGGGACTCATAGTTCACCAGCAATATACAATAGTATTATCAGTCCGGTACCCACAGCCCAGGGGTACCGGGGACAGCACCAGGCTGCAGCCTGGGCAGAAAAGTTATGGAGGGGGGGGGACCCCTTCATTGGGTGGGTCCCCACTCCCCCAGGACCCCTGCCTAGGCTGACTGGTCGGAAGGGATGAATGCTTTGGCCGGGGGGGGACTTGTATAAATATTCTCCCCCCGGCTGTGGCATTACCCTGCTGACTGGTTGGGCCTGGTTCTCAAAATTCGGAGGACCCCTACTCGTTTTGTTAACCGTATTTTGGAACCAGGAGCGGCCCTGGGGCCTGACGCTGGTTTAAAAAAATACAGGGGTACCCAACATGATTGTTTCCCTAATTCTTAAACCAGGACCGGCTCTGAGTCTGGAGCTGCTTATGGCCGTGGAGGGTACCCCACGCCATTTTTTTTAAATTATTTATTTATTCTTTTTTTTTTACACTGAAGCCTGCACGGATCTGACTGATTCATGCAGTCTTCTGCCAAATACGCCTGGAAAATGAAGTGATATTTGGCTGGCAATTAGCGACCGTTTACTGCTAATTAGTGGACGTATTTTCAATATGGCCATTTAGTAAATTAGGAATCACCATTATTTTGAATGGTGATTCCTATTCGTATTCTTTCAATGCCGTATTTTTCGGGATAGTAAATCCCGAAAATATGAATTTGCAAAAAATAGGTGTATTTCTGTATACGAATATACGTATTTTTTACAATTAGAACTAGTAAATTTCCCCCTTTGTCTTCACATGTCGTAATATAAATGATTCCCTTACATATAAGACTAGCTACCACTCCTACTGCAATGCTTTGGACACTGCCAAACAAACATACTACCAGTCTCTCATCTCTTCTCATGCCACCAACCTAAGCGACTTTTTAACACATTTAAGTCTCTTCTGTACCCTACCCCACCAGCTACCATCAGTGCACAAGAACTTGCCTCCTACTTTAAGGACAAGATTGATAACATCCAAGATGAAATGGGTATACTCTTCCACAACCTCTAACCCTCTTTCTATCCCACCTGAACCCTCTGGCACTTTCTCTTTATTTGAGCCCACAAATGAAAAGGAAGTATCCAAACTCTTCTTATCCTCCTACTCTACTACCTCTCCTCTTGATCCTATACCTGCACAAGTCATTAAAAATCTATCTCCTGTGCCTATTCCAACCTTAACAAAAATCTGCAATCTCTCTCTTGCTACTGGTACTTTTACTTCTCTGCTCAAACATGCAGTGATTACTCCAATTCTGAAAAAAACACAATTCTGACCCTAACTCTCTCTCTAACTATCGTCCTATCTCTCAGCTCCCATTTCAGTATCACTTTTATGCGGCAGATACTCAAATCTATCTATCAACCCCAGAGTTGTCACCAGTGGTTTTGGGCCGAGTCTCTGAATGTCTCTCTGTCATCTCATCTTGGATGTCTTCTCACCAACTCAACTCAATATTTCCAAAACAGAATTACTTATATTCCTGCCAACTAAGAACAGTTACCATCCTGATTCTCCATCGCTGTCTACCCTACCCCACAAGCTCATTGCTTAGGGGTCATCCTTGACTCTGAACTGTCCTTTCTTTTTTCCCCACATTCAATCTGTCTCCAAATCATGTTACATGCATCTAAAAAAACATATCCAAAATACGACTGTATCTCACACAAGACACTACTAAATCTCTTATCCATGCACTCATTATATTCTGCATTGATTATTGCAATAGTCTCCTAACTGGTCTTCCCAAGAACAGACTCTCGCCACTGCAATCCATTCTAAATGCTGCTGCTAGGCTGATCTTCCTTGTAAGACGCTCATCGTCTGCTATTCCACTCTGCCAGTCCCTCCATTGGTTGCCTGTATCTTACCGTATTCAACATAAAACACTTCTACTTGCATATAAAGCTATTAACCATACTGCACCAGCTTATATCTCCTTACTTATCACAAAATATCTCCCATCTCGCTCGCTCCTCTCTTCACAAGATCTGCGTCTCTCCTCTGCACGGATCACTAGCTCTCATTCACTATTACAGGACTTTCATCGGGCTGCTCCCATCCTATGGAATGCCCTTCCATGCACAATAAGACTCTCCACTAGCCTCCAAACTTTCAAGTGTTCCCTGAAAACTCACCTCTTCAGGCAAGCCTATCATATTTAAGTTCTACATGCATAACCCTCTGAGGCACTTATGTATTATATAGCTTTTCTTCTGGACTTGCAACTCGGTGGGACTGCTATGCTATCACTGTTATGCAATCACCTGTCCTTGTGTTTCCCTCCTATATCCCTATAGATTGTAAACTTGCAGCAGGGCCCTCCTACCTCCAATTCTGTCTGTTGTTACCCAGTTTGTTTTATCACTGTCTACTATTGTAAAGCGCAACGGAATCTGCTGCGATATAAAAGAAACTGTAAATAAATAATAAATAAATCTTCTGACCACACCTACAGGCCTGTGAGTGAATAGATCATTTATACCAGGTATACTGGGTACATATCTGACACGATCTGACCAGTGTCAGTACTTCAAATTGGATATTGTCCCACTGGTCAATATTTTTGCTGTATAATAGGCCCATTTTTTTCCATCTGAGGGCATTTTTGCTGTGCTAGAATTTGACTGATTTATGAAGAAAGACACTACACAGATGAGATTTCAAAAACAGATCTTTGCCTGCTCCTTGATACTAGTGGCATATGCTAATTATTCCCTTTGTGATGAATTTACGCAAACAATGAAAAGAAAAGTGCAGAGACCTTGGCATAATTAGATATACAGATGCAATTAGGAAGTTCATTTTACACCTGAAGTTATTATCACCCTCATTAAAACCAATGTGTTTGTTTACTTTTCTACTATGCAATTAGTAAGCAAATTACAATAAAAGCTAAACAATATCCTCCCACATAGAATCACTGGTTTTTAGAAAAATGAAATCCTTGTACATAAGATTCCATTAATGTGTTATGCTGCCCATACACTTGTGAGATATTGTATGCAATCATTAGATTTTGACCATATCTGGCTGATAAATGGAATGATTGTATGCATTTCTAAGGGACCATTTGACACAATGTCCAGGTCCGCTGTCGAATGTCACCTCAATGTGCTGCACATAATACCTATCAAATTGCAGGAGTGATTGCATGTGGTTTTTAACCACATGTAATCGCTCAAGCGCAATCTGCAGGTGGGGGCTTTCGGTGGAGTGGGGTTTGGGGAGAGATAGCCGCTGGTGACATGGAAGAGGGCGGGTAGAAGGCAGTAAATTAGCAAAGCGCTAGCGGGTGACGGGGGTTAGCACTGACGGCAGAATTGTTTAAAACACTGGGCAGCCTTCTCAGCCAATCAGAGGGCTGCACAGTGTTTTAAACAATTCTGCGGCCACCGCTGACCCCCCCGCCCGCTAGAACTACTTCTAGTTCTATGCTACTATGCCGCCCTCTGCCAACCCACTTTCAGCACCTGATGTGCCACCTCAAGATGGCATGTAAACACCGGCTGCTGAAAGGGGCAAATTTTGCACCATAAGATGTGATCGGATTCAATGGACATAGCACTTCGATGTCGCATCGAATCCGGTTGCATAAGTGTATGGGTATCATAGCATTTAAAACAGTACTGCGGAGCCTCTCTTCTCTCTCTCTCTCTCTCTCTCTCTATATATATATATATATATATATATAATTTTTATTAACAGTTTCTTATATAGTGCACACATATTCCACAGCGCTTTACAGAGAATATTTGAACATTCAAATCAGTATCTCTCTCTCTCTGCCAGCCAGTGGTGATATGTGGGGCAGGCAGTGGCAGGTGGCAGGAGGCAGAGTGGAAAGCGGCAACATAATTTAAAAAAATATTTTCAAAAGACTGGCCAGCCACTGATTTGTCTGAGAAAATTCAGTCTTTTGAAAATATCAATATCACCTACCGCTGCCTGGCACTCGCTTCTGCCCACCCCATAGCACCCGCCGCTGTCTGTCCCTGCCCGCTGCTACACATAGGAGTAGCACCCACCAATACATTGTGGGTGCTAAAAAGCACCCACGATGTCCCGCTGATGGGTCTGATCCGATAAATTCTATGTGCAGCAGGTTCAATATGCAGGGTCTGACCCGATGCGTAGCGGGTCGGATGGGATGTCACACACATACAATTTGGGCCGATCATGCAGATTAAGGGACAGAGCAGAGCTGCTGCACATGCCTAGTGTACCAACTTCTTCTACCACATTTACTGTATGTGTGGTTCTGAGACCTCAAACATCGCAATGGACCAAAGAGTAGCTGCAAGAAGGAAGAGCCTTACCATGAAGTGGGAGATTGTGAGTTTAGAAATTGCAGTACTGGTTCTGTTATGTTTGTGTATTGATTATGATATTTTTAACCTTTTCTTGAGCACTTATCCTATTTAAATGTTCGAAACAGCCCCCCTGTATTGTTGAATATTAATTCTGTATTCCATACAGTATCCAGTGCATAAAAAGACCAATATTCAGGGCTGTTACCCTCCCCCAGACTCCCTTACTTACTCCAATGCACTGCAAAGTGCGAGATTTTGGATTACATTCAGAAACCCACCTCTAAAAATCCTGCATTTGCCACTGGACCGAAGCAATTAGAATAACCCCCTATAATTCTACTGATGTGTAGTGGGGAATATTAACCTTAATATTTACATTCATAAAGACTTTCACACATAGAACAACTACACATAACACATATGGGTGAAATTTAATAGGATGAGAGATTCAGAAAGTCAGAGATTTGGTAAGAAATCTCCAGGTTTTTTTTAAAGCGGCAATCATTTACACTTTAAAATCAGACTGGTTTTGCAGTGTAAATGATTGCCGCTTTAAAAGAAACTGGAGATTTCTTACCAAATCTCTCACAATCTGAATCTCTTATCCTATTAAATTTCATCCATCATCTATATATGTCTAGTATGTATGTCTCCGAAACACTTCCATTGGTTGGCAGCGAGTGAAACTACATCTTTCTATCTCTCACAGATGCAAGTGAAACTACGGGTGACATTTAATAGATTGCGATTTTTAGTAAGATTCTGAAATTGAAAAAAATTGGATTCGAATTAGTGGATGAAAAATGCGATATGGTGCGATGATGGGATGTGATTTTATGACCTGGTCATGTGCGAATTTCTGACCAACCGGAATGCGATTTCTAACACTACCTTACCAAACCATACAACACCCACACCTACTGTATTGGCCCGCCTAAGTCCCATAGAATACGCATCAAACACCCTATTGACATGGCGCCCTTTTGAACTTTGAAAGGTAGTGAGGAGTCTCGGCTGAAGAGAAGAGGTGGAAAGTGATTGAGAGAGACCAGCAGTGACAGAGAGAATGGTGCTAAGGAGGGCAGTGCCAGGGAGGAGGCAGGAGGAGCAGCCAAAGCAGAAGTAGCAGGAGGAGGCTGTTGCTGCAACTAGCTACAGCAGCACACAGGAGGACCTGTTTGCCACACAGCATGAGGAGGAGGCAGACATGTCTGAGGTAGACTGGCAGGAGGAGGAGGGTGATGGCGGCCAAGATGAGGAGGTTGCAGAGGGTAAGGAGAAGATGGAGGGTGACACTGGCTCTACCACAGGACATACTCCCAGTGGGCGCCATGTGCACTTTTCTTATGAAGAAAATTCTGCCCTTATCACAGCCATTCTGCGCCCCTTTTAACTGGCTTCTTGGGAAAGATAATGGGTGTACTAATAAGCTGCGCAAATGTGGTAAATTGCACAGTGTGAAAGTTACCTACACAGCCTATGAGGAGAAATTGAAGAGAATGATCCCACCAGAAGTCCTTCAAGGCCTGCACATTGCCAACACAGACAGACCGGCATCACCACCACAACCTGGTAAGTGTTGTCATATTTACACAAACAAATATGCATTGTTATGCTGTGTTGGTGTGTTTTATACAATATAGTGCTGCTGCTGCTGCACTACAGATCTCAGCAAGGTGGTCTCATGTATAGATAATGTTGAAAATAGTTTTGTGGCCATGCTGGGTCATGTAATTCCACAACTTCTGTTATTGTAAAAAACATAACAAACTATTTTAAATGTAAAATTCAGCAATATTTTATAACATATTTCTAATACCATCATCACCAGGGTTTTTTACAATAGTATTATTTTTAGTGAAAAAAAAACAATAAAATTAATGATGGTTTCCCATGTTTTTTGAGCTTCCAAAGTTTTGAGGAATAGTGAAAATTAATGTTCGGCCATTTGTCAATTATTTCAGATCAATCTACACATGTGTTGATGCATGATGGTTTCAATGTCCTTAATACAAAGCATTTAAAAAGTGTCCTCCAATGTTTTTACAGCGCCACAGACTGCACAGCATCCAAGCATGGATTCACAAGCTGCTTTTCAAGCATGGATTTCAAGCATTCCTTGAAAAATGTACAAAAACAGTATTACTATATACCCATGCATGTAACACCTAGGCTAAACTCCAGCACAGCAAAACAAACTCCCTTAAATTATTAAAATGCCCCATAAATATTTTCAAAAAGTTAACCAACAGTCCCATGGTATCCTTGTTTCCTTTGTGAAAAATGCACATAATAAGTTACAAAGTTGGCTTTATATGGCCCAAATAGTGAGCATTATTGTGGCCGATGGTGTGCAGACCACTTTTAATACCCACACACCATTACTTATTCACAATATAATTATTTTGAAAGGAACCCCATCCATACATGTATACATTACATCATGTTAAAACACATGGTGATGTAAAACTCTCTGTATAAAGCAGGATTAAGAATCTGCATATCCTAACATTTATCCAAAATTGCCCTCTTTAACATAGTCCAGAGAAGTGTGAACATATTTACCAATGTCAGCATATTCACAGGGACATCCCAACAACCGCTCCAGCCATAAGTACCTCCACAATTGATGGAGGATGATCAAGAAATTGTTCTGGAGACAGTCGAGTCTTTTGAACCTGTGGAGGAAGCAACACAGTCAGCCATCATGCAAAGGCCAACAAGCATCATGCCACCCCCAACATACCCCAGTTACCCAACCAGCCCCTAGAGCACCTACTGCAGATGATTTGGCAAGGTCATTAGACACCTTTAAAAGCAAGCAGGTGGAGTTCATGGCAAACCAAATGAATCAGAAGCAAAACATGCAGGGGTACCTTAGAAATATGTGCCAGCAATTGTGCAAGGTAGCCAACATCACCCACGTAACTGCTGGAACAATAATACACATGGCTGCCACTATCGATAGTCGACTATCGGAAATCAGTAAGGCCCTAAGGGCACAAACTGATTCCCTTAGGACACTGAATGAGAGTGTAGGTGCTCAGACCCAAGCAATTATGGCACAAACCACTGCTTTGGTGTCACTACACAACCAGGTTACATCCCAATCAGAAAAAATGATTATTCCAGACCCTTCAACTATCAGCAGGGTCTCCAGCACTCCTATCAGTACCTCCTCAACTACTCCGCCACGTAGGAGTGTCCGAACCAGGGGTGGTGTTGGCAAAGGTTTTCCACCTAGTAGAACCCAGCCCAGAATGCCTTAATTATGGGCCATTTATTTGATCATCTTTCTCTGACATGCGTTGAATGTATTTAACTTTTTTTTTATAAGTACACTGTTTCAAGAAATGTATATGTGTACATTTTGCTCAAGAGTAACTGACTCTAACGTGCATTTTGGTCTTTTTTTCCCATTGCTTTACATGTTAATGATTTGTTTATAAATACTATTAATACTTTATTTGCACTTTTGTGATTCTAAATGGTTAAAAAGGTAAAGTACATTGTCAATCTTACAATTGGTCATCATACTTACCAGCATGTATGCATCACATAAACCAACAGGTATGGCAGAACTTCTTAGGGGTTGGGCCTTAATTCCCTTAACATTGGGGACATTAAAATAAAAAATGTTAATGTACATGAAATATTTTTTATATTGTGTTTTTACATTTTGATTTAGTACATTTTACAAGTCTGCCGTATCAGCTCATTCCAAATCACATCCCCCCCTCTGTGTACTCCTAACTACCCTAGGGTGGTAGATTCAGCTTCTTCCAGGACTGCTGCAATGCCTTCCTCAGCATAATTGCCTTGAAGTGTGAATTGAACCCGACAGGTAACCATGTGCAAATTGTCCGGTGAATAATGCGATATAAATCGTGATGTACATCTTATTAAGTTGTCAGTTTCAGAAAAATCTGCAAATTCGGCCATTTTTTTCTAAAAAAATCACAAAAGTCGATATATCTCATCCCATTAAATGTCGCCCCATATGTCTTCTCTCTTTTATCACTACCATACATGCGAATCATAGGCAACATAGGACAGAGAACAATGAATCCCTATGTTGTGCTATATATGCAGTTTTCTTGACATACCCAGCATGTGGATGATCCTATACATGGTGTTGTGTTCTCTAATTAAACATCTTCTCTAGTATTTATTTATTTAACTCATGTATTCCTACTCTTTTCCTTTTATTTATTCATTTATTTTTCATGCATTTTCTACATTAAAAATAAATATTTGATTATTTCTACTTTATTACTGGTTAAACTCATTTGTAGCTGTTCGGATGGAAGGTCTACATTTAACATTTTGTTTGTAAGGAACGGTATTGATTAACGGAACTGATTAGTCTACATGAGATACATCCTGAAAAACAAGAATGAATCAGAGATCGACTTTGTAGAATCTGGAGATATACTTCTAAGAATCTTTCCAAGGATAAGCATTGGGAGAATCTTTGTTTATGGGACTATTTTATGCAGTGGCGTAACTACAGTAAGGCAGCCCTCGCTGCTGCTTGGGGGAGCGAGCGGCAGTGGGATCTGTGTAGGTGCCGGCAGCCAGTGCATGCAGCACTTGCATGCCTGTCGCTGCCCGCTGTGCTGGCTGAGGCTGAGCACCGGGTGCGTCCATGAAACCCGCTGACTATCTGTAGACTACTGTACACAGAGCTGGCGGCCTGGGACGTCGGAGAGGGAAGCAGCAGTGTCTTCTGGGCTCTCTGCCTCTCTCCTGCTGCTTCCCCATTGCTTTCTCTTTCCTGCTGCTTCCCTGTTATGCGTTTGACGTCACACACTGATGAGGAGCCGAGAAGCAAGCAGTGAGAGGGAGCAGATAGACAGCCCCACCGCCCACCTCGTCCTCACAATTATTATGGTGCGTTTTTCTACAAAAATAAAGAAATATATTTTAAATATATATATATATATATATATATATATATATATATATATATATATATATATATATATATATATATATATATATATTGGGGGTGATGCCACAAACTTTTTGGCAGGGGGAGCAAAATTTATAGTTACGCCACTGATTATATATAAGGAAAAGTATGATTATATGAAAACATACCCATTAGAGGATATATGGAAGTGGCCTGAGGGTTATTTCTGTTATGCCCATTTTTCTCTTTTCATGAATGATTTCACTGAGTAATTAAGCTCTACATCATGTCCGTGGCTCAGTCATTTCTCTGCATGATTTCATAGTCATTTCTGCATGATAATATATTATACTTCACAAGCCATCAGTCACAATCCTTTCTATTTCCTCCCAGAACAGCCTGTCAGAGACACACTTGTCCCTTGTCAGGAGAGTTATGGGGGATTGTGAAGGAGAGGCTTTGTCTATGAACAGCTATGTTTTTCATGCCCTTCCCACAGTATTTCTACTAACCTTGTACGGATAGAAAAATAAGAGTCCATAGGAATATGGAGTTTTATTCCTACTGTAGCTTACGCCAGCAAGAGAGACAAATGCAGACTCCAAATGGTAGTCAGAACTGCGGAGAAGATCTTCGGGGCAAACCTTCCCTCTGTCCAGGACCTGTACCTGTCCAGAGCAAAAAAGGAGGGCAATGAAGATAGTCAAGGTCCAACTACATCCTGACCATGGCTTGTTTAACCTGCTGCCATCAGGCAGACGCTACTGGGCCATTCACACCAGGTCCACCAGAAGCCTAAAACGTTTCTTCCCTCATGCGGTTCACCTACTGACAAGTTAACACCTGAACATCTCACTTTCTAGTCGTGCCATAACCCTCTGCACATAATTTAACACCGTTGTCCCCTTGAATTATCTTTCTGTATGACTGGACGTGTTCCCCCATCTGTTTATACTGTTTACCTGTTTACTTGTTCCCATCCTGGCTGTTGCACGGCAAACCAAAAACAAATTCCTAGTACTGTTCACGCAAGTAAAATTGGCCAATAAAGCTAATTCTGATTATGCTGGCCTACATGGAAAGATACTGTTTCTCGACTCAAGAGCTTTGCAACCTCATAAGGACCACTGTCCACATTGACCACACATGTAGGTTGAGAAATCTCAGGCAAAATGGCTAATATTGTATGTGATATTATCATAATGATGTAAGTATATTCAGACCTGATCGCAGGGCAAATTTGTTCTTAAAATAGACAAAACCATGTGCACTGCAGGTGGGGCAGATAGAGTTAGATTTGGGTAACGTGTTCAAACTTAAATCTAAATTGCAGTGTGAAGTTAGTCATGTGGCAGATGCAGAATTTCATAAGAAAATTAATGGTGTTTTTAGTTTTAACATATATTTATATATTTTTTGAGTTTTAAATGACTTTTCTTTGGCAGGTAGTGACATTAATGTCAGTGGCACTAACAGAGACATAATTTGATGATATTGCCTTGATATCTGAACAACCAAAACCATAGATAGACCAGCCAAATCCTTGCCAAAATGATAGGCACTGGATCAGTTGGAGGTAACCCAAACAGTGGACAACTAGAAACTGCTACAGATAAAGCAATAATTGCTGTGCTGTCATCATTTCCATAGAGCCGGCAATGTAGTACTCGTCATCTGTCTCGTGAATGTACGGTTAGTCATACGACCATTTTGAGAATTTTATCTACACATAAATAGCCTATTTGGGTGATGTTAGTTGAAATGATATGCAATACTATGTGTGCTTTATTCTCAACACATGCTGTGTTATTGCCATTGTCAATAATGTCACTATCTGCTAAATAATTCTCAGTTAAATCTTGAGTATGAATAAAGGGGCTCATTCAAGATAGCTTGTAGCGATCCGAATTTGGCCCCAGCCCCAATGGTCAGGATTTGCGCATGCACATTTCTGCACATGTGCAGACCCCAACAGCGAACGGCTTTGGCTAGTTACACACTCGCCAGGCTGTTCGCTGTGGGAAGGGAGGACCAGGGGCAAAAACAGGGCTCGCCCAGCATTTTATGGGCGTCCTCTTGAAAACGCTTGGTGTTCCCATGGGTCCACGGGTGGGGCGATGCCCGCCGGGAGCGTGCGTCTGGCGTCACAGGACATCAGCTGCCTACCCCGCCATCATCCAATCACTCGTAAATAAGAGTCAGTTAAGACTGACTTTTATTTGTGAAGGCAGGAGAAATCATTGTGGTCGGCGGCCATCGAATGAATTCTCCTGCTAGCAGAAGTATGCAAGGGTATGTGTTCTCATACACTTCCCTTCATTTGGTACCGAGGGGATTCGGCAAGGGGTGTTTGTGTGGGTGTGGCAGTTATTGTCCAGGCAATGGGTGGTATCTCAAGTGCTCCATAAGCAGCGTTGTTCACAGCTTACCGAGCCAACCTGGATTAGGGCGAAAGGTACAATTAAATGAATAACATCATTGTTTTTCTTATGAAATTCTGCATGTTTGATGTCATCTAACTACCTTCCCAAGTAAAAAGTTAAGCCACACTCCCATATCATATGTATATATACTGGATTAATTTCTTCCTTACTCATTTACCTTTTATAAGGGTGTTTCCACACTTATGGAGCTCCCTGTATAATTAGGAGCAAAGGTACAGAGAAGCTGGTTCACTTAGACAAAAATATGTAGTTGTAGCTTTAATGGGACTTCAGTGGGAAAACAAAACAAATTCCAATTAAATACATTAATACAATAAAAGAAAACGGTACTTATGTAATATCTGGGCTCCCGTTTTTCTTATGAGACCGCTGCGCTCGCCACGCTTCGGGCACGGTGGCTCGCTGCGCTCGCCACACTATATAAAATCAACTCCATGCGTAGTTGGATAGTAGAGGTATGAAAAAATGGGATGCATTTAACATGGGAGTCCAGATAATACATAAGTACCAAGAAAACATAGGCCCCTTAACCAAATCTAAGGGAAATAGCATTACAAAGCAGAATGACTAAATACATTTTTTTTATCAGTTTTTACTAGGGGTAACTCCGGGTTTCGTGTTTTGGGTCTGTATCTCCGGCCGTGTTTTGGATCTGCTCCAAAACACCACCCTTTCCGTGTTTTGGGTCTGCATTTAAAAAAAAAAAAACATAAAAAAACGCTACAATTAGTTATTTTTTGCTCCTATGCTATTATTGACCTCAATAACATTAATTTCTATTCATTTCCAGTCTATCCTGAACATCTCACACCTCACAATGTTGTTTTTAGGCCAAAAGGTTTCACCGGGATAGCTGGACGACTATGCAAAGCGACAATAGTGATTGGACTGATATGGCAAATTTAGTAGCACACCTGGACTGACACAGCACAGGTAGCATCACCTCTAGACTGATACAGCACACCTAGCATTACCCCTGGACTGATATGGCACAGGTAGCATCACCTCTAGACTGATACTGCACATTTAGCATCACCCCTGGACTGATACGGCAAAGGTAGCATCACCTCTGGACTGATACGACACATTTAGCATCACCCCTGAACTGATACGGCACCAGTAGCATCACCTCTAGACTGATACGGCACAGGTAGCATTATCCCTGTACTGATATGACACATTTAACATCACCCCTGGACTTATATGGTACAGGTAGCATCACCCCTTAACTGATACAACACAGGTAGCATCACCCTTAGACTGATACGGCACATTTGGCATCACCCTGGACTGATAAGGCACATGTAGCATCACCCATGGACTGATATGGCAAACTTGGCAGCACCCCATGAATTATTCGACACAGATGACAGCACCCCTGACCTGGTGGCACACATGGAATTATACAGCACAGATAGCGGCAATCCTGAAGTTAAAAAAAAAAAATTGATCAGCACCCCAGAAATTATATTACACACTTGGCTGACCCCAATAATACAGCACAATTGGCTCACTTAACAGTCCTTGCAGTAAGAAAAAAACTAAAACCTTTTTATTTTAATTATCAGTCCACCCTGGACTGATAAGGCACATGTAGCATTACCCTTGGACTGATATGGCACACTTTGGCAGCACCCCATGAATTATACGGCAGACTTTGCTCACCTCAAAAATTATTCAGCACAGATGGCAGAACACATGGAATTATACGGCACAGATACAGTAGCTGCAATCCTGAAGTAAAGAAAAAAGAAAAACTTTTTTATTCTATTTATGGCTCCCAAGAAACTATACGGCTGATTTATCAGCACCCAGAACTTATATGACACACTTGGCTCACCCCAGAAATTATATTACACACTCTCACCCCTGGACTGATACGGCACACTTAATAGCCCTTTTAATTTAAAAAAATGGCAGCGCTCCAGGACTGATACTGAAGACTTAGTAGCAGGGACGGCGCCACCACTAGGCAGGTCTAGGCATTTGCCTAGGGCGCCGGCCACTGGAGGGCGGCAGTTCGCCCCCCGTGCAAAGGGGGTACCTGTTCCGCCATCTGGGGAGCGGGCAGGGGGGTCCATGCCGGCTTCTGACAGGAGCCTGCAGTGGTGTCCTTGCCGCACGGGTACCTGTGGCGCTGTGTATAAAGCTGGCGACGGTGGGGGGTCCCTGCAGTGAATAAGAAATAACTAGCACTATCCGCCGGGCTATGCGGCGACGCGGGAAGCGCTGACGGGTTTGAAAACACTGGCCGCACGCTGATTGGCTGAGATTCAGCCAATCAGCATGCGGCCAGTGTTTTCAAAACACAAGCACTTCCCATGCCGCCGCATAGCGCTAGGTATTTCTTATTCACTGCAGGAACCCACCGCCGCCGCCAGCTTTATACACAGCGCCGCAGGTACCCACGCGGCAAGGACACCACTGCAGGCTCCTGTCAGACGCCAGCATGGACCCCCCTGCCCACTCCCCAGACGGCGCAACAGGTACCCCCGCCCCCACCCCCGGCACCAGGGCACCCCCACTGCCTTGCACCGGCCCTGCTTAGCAGCACCCCATAAATTATACCGTACACTTGGCTCACCCCTGGACGGACACAGCACCCTTCAAATTATATGGCACACTTAACAGCCCTCGCAGGGAAGAGAAATTATTTTGTACTTTTAATTAAAAAAAGGGGGCAGCTCCTCTGGACTGATAAGGGACACTGTGCAGCACAGCTAGACTAATACAGGACACTGTGCAGCACAGCTGGACTGATATGGCACACTTAACACTCCTTGCAGTAATGAAAAAGCTTTTATTTAAAAAAAGGGTTGCACACCAGGACCATAGTTGCCTACCCTCCTGCATTGTGCAGGAGACTCCCTGAAATAACAGCAATCTTCCTCTCTCCATCATTTAGCCTAACACTCTCCCTCATTTCACCTAGCCCACATTACACTGTTACATTATTGAGGAAAAAGGAATGAGAGATAGATACATTTACATGGAATCATGTAAAAAATACTTTTAATAAAAAAAATGTGGGACAGCTCTCCTGGACTGATATGGGACACTGGGCAGCACAGCTGGACTGATACTGGACATTGGGCAACACAGCTGGACTGATACGTGACAGCCCTGTAGTACAAATAAAAAAAAACTTTTCCAGAGAGCCACTTATTTGTCCCCCACAGCAGTACCACATAACAGTCCCCTTTAGTAGTGCCCCCATAATTGTAGCCTTAGTCATGCCCCCTTAGTAGTTTTACCCTGGCATTACTAGTTCCCAGTCAGTAGTGAACCAAAATAAACACATCCTGCGTCTCCTCCTGTTCATGCTGGCACTGGGTTTCGCTTTTTTTGTTTTGCAGAGTCCCTTGATGTTATTTTGGAACAAAGAGGATGCGATCTATGCTGGAGGACCTGGTGAGTATCCTCTTTGCTTTGAGGGCAGAGTCTAGGACACATGGGCATGCACTTAGACTGGAGGAAAATAGATTCTGTACCATTAGAAGGAAAGGCTTATTTATGGCTAGGGCAGTAAGGGTATGGAGCTCCCTTCCGGAGGAGGTAGTATGAGCAGACACAGCTAGCATAACAAAGGTTTTTTAGTAGATAGCTTTCCTTGCTGACCAATAAGACATGTAGACTTTTGTAGACTTTCTCATAACACAGGTAGGACAAGCAGGGACATACAGTAATGTATTGTTTGTTGACTAGTACGCCACCAATAGGGTTTTCTTATCAGTTCCAGACTTTTACAAACTTCTAAGTGCTCAGCTGTTACTACATTATGACACTTTAACATTTCTTGTTGGAATTTATTTGTAGGAATTAATACTCTAGTTCTGTTAAGAAGACATGTATCAAATTGAGTCATATATTGTGGGTATCTTTTTGGAATTTAATGGGGGAAACCTTCTATTTCTATTAGTAGCTGTGACAAAATGAGGGAAATACCATAATCCAAAGTGCTGATGACTGCACCTTTGGTGGAGAAACATCCAGAAGATGGGGTATGGTGAAAGCCTTCATCTTATAAGTGCCAAATTGATATGTCACATGAAATTGAAGATGAACAAACAATAAAGCCCTGAGGTTTTTGACTACTGTTCAGCCAGAAGATGTTCTAAGTTGTTAAGGTCCATAATTGGTACGAAACAACTTCTAATTGATGGTGTCACTCTTTGCAAATGTCTTTCATAGCCAAGAGTTCTTTATCCTGTAGTTTTGCTGAGCTTGCAGTAATTTTCAAGTCAGTATGCACAAAGATGGAAATGATCTCCTTGCCTTTGTGACAAGTTTATCTGAGGCATCTGTTTCTAAATGGTTCGAGCTGAAAATAAAAGTAATGAAGGGATGTTGTGCCTTAGTACACACACAGAAGTTACAGGTTGTTGTGGTTAAAGCTGTTTTAAGTACCACAATGTTGTAGATTTTATGGTTGAAGTGACAGAACTACTGTAATTGGCAAAGTGAATGAAAAGTTGAACTGCCATGATGTCTTTTGTCTTGCTGGGGTCTACTTTCTGTTCAAATGTAGATAATTGGTTAAGTCCTACAAGCTGTCTCTTAACTGAGTGTTATTGTGAATAACCCCTATAGAATGAGACAAGTGGATAATATTTATAGACTATGATCAGGCATTCAAGGCATGGTCTCCATCTGTAAATATGGGCAATCCCTGCAGAAGAACACATAAAGATGAGTCCTTTCTTCAGGCTTTAACCCAGATACTCCGTTTAATCCTCTAATTCTGTTTCAGATAATGTGTAAATTTAAAAAAAAAAACATTAGTTTGAGTGCCAGGTAAAGGCTTGATTGCAGCCACAGTTACCTAAGAGGAGTCAATTGTTTGGCTCAATCGGAAGCAAACAGTTCTTTGTATAGTGCTATGCGGGAAACATTTTTCCTGGTTTACCAGATAATATTGATATTATGAAGAGCCAGCAAGGACCTCAACCACCATAGTAAAATGTGCACAGTGCACCAAGTTGAGGATTAGAAACTGATTTAAGCATAGCGGGGAAAGTGTAAACAGGGCTGTTTCTAAACAATTTGGCCTTGCTGCAGGGTGTGTGGCCTTGTTGCAATGGGTGTGGCCTTGTGGGAAATGCCTACCTTACATCAACCACCCACACCAGTAATGCCCCTTTCACCATATTAAGCCCCACCTAGTAATGCCTCTTGTACCTTATTATGCCACACACACAGTAATGGCACATGCCTCAAAGTATGCCCAACACAGTAATTTCCCTAACACAAAATTTTGTAGCATGCCCCTTACAATTGCCACACTACATGCTCTCTCTCAGTGATTGCTTCATCGTGTTCTTGCTATCTCAATTCCACCACTGCTGGTTGTGTCTACCTCCTCCCTCTGCCTCTGTCTAAGTAAATGTAAAATGGCCTCTGCCTCCTCTAGCATCCTTCAGAAGTGTCTGTTCTGAGAAGTTTTTTTTGTGGGGGAGGACTGCCAGACTGTATAGAATACTATCTGAATGAGACATGGCCATGGCCACAGGCGGCCCATGTGTTATATGGCTCGCCCGGCCCTTAGCATCAATAATCTGAACTGGAAGAGACTTTTTGAATATGGAAACTCTTTTGCCATTAAAGTTTTCCATGGATTAGGAATAAATTAATTACAGTAATAATATTTGATTGTAGTAGTCCATAATCTTAGTCCCTAATTTGGTTTGATTTTGTGATTCTGGTCGACTTTTAGTCAATTTTGCAAATCAGAGATTTACTATAGTCAAAACCCACAGCAAATTGTCCAAACAAGTAAATTACCAACCAAAATTTAGCATTGGAAAAACATTGATGTTTTTCCATTGGTGGTAATAGAATCCCCAGATTTACTAAACTATAAAACTTCGGTACTTGTGTATTATAGCGGCGCCCCCGATGTACATCGCACGATGAACGCATCGCATGCCATGTACCGGATGGCATGCGATGCGACGCGATTTTTACCCCCTATGCGATGAAAAATCGTATAAGCACCCTAATGGGTGCATACAATGTTAAATGCACCCCCACGCCACCCCCCCACTATAAACGTGAACCCGAAGCGTGGCGAGCGCAAACAAACACCTCAGATAGCCCCTGCCTTTCCCTCACTGCTTTTTCCTTTCACCCACTTTAGTCCCCATGCCTCTCACTGTTACACTGCTTCTCATGGTCACCAAGGCCGTCAAGCACCTCTTCTCTGCCACCTTCTACTTGTCACCCTATCTCTCCTCATTATCCACTGCCTATCCATGTCATCCTTTACCTCCCACTGTCACCCACTATCCTGCCCTTTAAAGTAAAACTATACCACATTAGAAAGGGTATGAATCAACTAACCATCCACCCTTCACCTATCATGGTGCCCCCTGTCATTTTCTTCTGGATTTACCCTGCTTGTGTTGTAACCTTAAAACCTTGTATGTAATGTCAGAGTTGGAAACTTTATGCTTGTCAAATACATGGAAGCATGTTAGGATGGGTACACATTAGATAATATATTGTCTGATATATCATTATCAGATATATAGTCTAGTGTGTACACTGAATTATGCATTGTCACAGGTCTTGTCTGGATCATTCCATTGGGCCTATTCCATGCCCAATGGCATGACCCAGGGAACGACCATGTGCACTACAATTTGGCCATGATTGATATATCCCTCAGTGTGTACGGTGACCATTGACCAGGATACGCATCATTTTGATGGGTACTTGGTCTTATGCCTAGAAGAACTTTGGTACACTACAGGCAATACGGTATAATACCAAATATAAAATAATACAAATTATTTAAACTGTAATCACATAAGCAGATCAAGAGAAATGTGTAAATAAGAAGAATGAAGGAACTCTCAATAGACAAATCTTTAAAATGTGATATTATCCATGAAAATAAGGAGCAGCTGGCAGCATTGAGTACTACTTTTTGGGCAAAAGAGCTAAAATGATGAACATCAACCCCTGGCTGACTGCTTCAAGAAGCAACGTGAGGTTTAAGTTAACTGACTGACTCATTAAGAAAGCATTTAGAAATTCTGCTCTCGCTTTCTCTTCACGCCAAATTGGGTGACATTGGGTGACCTTCTAGCTAGGCAGATAGCTGAAAAGTGCTCCCCCCACCAACAAGAGGGGCCTGGAGAGTTTTGCACAGAGCACAGGCCGTTAAATGTCCCTGTGGTAAAGAATGTTTGAAACATTTTTAATTCGACCTTGTATAAGTAATATACATTTATACTACTGAAAACAGATTTCACGACAAAGAAAAAAAAAGTCTGCTCAGTGTAATTATGCTACTTATCTAGGACAAGTTAATAGGTCATTTATAAAGTGCTTCAAATTAGGTAGCAATTTAACATACACATCAATTATTCAAATTAAATTTAATAAAAATTAAAGTGTACAAATACAAATAAACATAATAATCATAAATCATATAATCATAGTTTTCAAATACAATAAAATTTAGTACAATTGTTAGCAGTAAATGTATTAATTCCATAACATTACCGGTGTAAGTTCATCCCCCCCCCAGCAGTGAATATGTAACTGCCCCTGGCAAGGAGCATATAATTCCTCCCTGTTAACAAGCATATAACTCCCCCTGGCAATGAGCATGTAACTCCCCCTAGCAATGAGCATATAACCCCCTAGTAATGAGCATGTAACTCCCCCTAGCAATGAGCATATAACCCCCTAGTAATGAGCATGTAACTGCCCCCCTGGCAATGAGCGTGTTACTCCTGCTGGCATTGAGAACGTAACTCCCCCTGGCAAAAGAGCATGAAACTGCTGACAATGAACAATTAACATACTCTTGCTCCAGACACCATACCCACCTAACAACACTTCTGGGCAAAACTACCATTGGTTAGTTTTAGCGTGGCATGCTTGAAGCAAATGTTTTGAAAGCTAGTCTGCTACAGATGGAGCCGGGCTCCCTCTTGCTGGCGAATCGCCAGACTGTCTCCGCTGGCAATCCGCCAGCAGCCCGGCATCCATCTGACTGAGACGCGCACGCGCGTGTCAGTTTCCGGGCGGCGGAGCTACGGGAACCCTGTCCGTCTCCGCTTCAGGGAGACAGACAGGGTTAGGGGAGGTGTGGGGGGGATCGGGGAGGCAGTGGGGACCCCGGGTGACCGCTGGCGAGGACCGGGGGGAGGCGCAGTCGGAAGGGGACGCGCGCGCATCTCGTGCGCGCACGTCCCCTTTCGCAGAGCAGATGGCGGCTGGCGGGGGATGGCGGCTGGCGATTCTGCCGCCATCCCCTGCAAAGACAACGCCGGCTCCATCTGTACATTGTGATTGCCTCTGTGCATGTATGAGAGAGAAAAAAGGTTGTTTCACTCGCTGCCAACAGATGGCAGTGTTTCGGAGACACACAATCAGACACTAGAGATAAACACTCCAGAAAATGTTTATATACATTTTGTTACATTGCTCCACATTATCATCTCTTTTATACAAATGCATAGCAGTCCTACCTAGGATTAGAACCTGTGATTTGTCTCACCGGAGGTAGACCCCTTACTGATAGAGCTATTTGCTCCTGCACTGTAAGTACTGTATGCAGATTCTGACTATGTATAATTGTTAGTTCAAAACCATTATTATTAGGCAGAGCTATGTAGTGTAGTAACTACATATAGATAGAATTCAGTAAGGTATTTGCTTCTAGTGGAACAGGTCATAGGTTCTAATACAGGGTGTGATACTCGCAAAACGTATGTGTCAAATAAAGAGAGTGTGATATGTATTGGCCTGCTATGAGGTGGAGTCAGCCACAGAAGTGATATCCACAGCTTTCAATTAAATGATTCAAACTTGCAGGGGAGAAAAGGTTCCCCCTTGAGAACAGTAGCCCCATGGCAGATGACTCCATTGCCTCTCAGTGGTATATTTCTGGTGACCACATTGCATAAATATACATCACAGAGCACGGCACTTTCCATTTCTTATTGTGGTGAGGGCTGATCTCTGTAAATTTTTAATTATACAATGTGGTCACATACCATTTGCTCCCCAAGCCTGGGAATGGTGAGTGTACTAAACGGGATGCAGTTAGAATCCCGGCGGTCGGAATCCCAGCATTCAAAATCCCGACGTTGAAATCCTGACCGTCGAAATCCTGACACTTTCTCCCTCTATGGGTGTCCATGACACCTATAGAGGGAGAATAAATTAGTAATGCATATCCATTGAACCCACCCACATCTACATTCACTCGAATCCCACAAGTCTCCTCCCAGCCGGGAGTTTGAGCGCACAGACTACAGAGCACTCCGGGCGTCTCGTACACTCGCGAGACCGCAAACCCGGAAGTAGCACTGTGTCCCAGTCTGTGGAGCCGGACGCTGCACTGAACAAGGAGAACACCAGCTTTAGCCACGAGAAGTGAGCCTAAGCCAGGGCATCTCGTCCAGATGGGTAAGCTGCAGTCAGCGGGACGCCGCACACTGCACTTCATCCACGCACTGTGAACTTCACGTGACTTTTTTCCCCCACCATTGACTTTTGGGCAGGAACTTATCCCATCCCCCTGTGGTGTGTATCACCCTGATCCACCACCACTCCATCCCCTCCCCACCAGAGACCGCTGCGGTCACCTGTTATTGGACATAGGTCCCAAGGGATCTATGGTTTAAAGGATTCCCTCCGGATACCCTTGAGCCCCTGTCATGAACCCCGGTTCTCGCCCCGCTCGCATGCGCCCCTTACCGGCACGCTGGGGTAGTGTCCTCCGTAGATCAGCTGCCGGCACAGTCGGCAATCCCTGGCGTGATGTCTTCTGCTTCCAAGTCGCCCCTGCGTCACTGTGAGCTCCAGGTGTATTCCCTGATCAAGCTGCGGGTCACATGATCCTGGTAAGCTCCAACTTACTTCCTGGTCTGTGTGCTGCTGCTGCGGCTAAACCCATCACCTGCGTCTGATTCCCCAATCACCTGGAGGGATAAAAGCCTAGCTCACAGACTCCTCCTTGTCTTGAACAACTCGTCAGTTTACCTGTGAGTTCTCCAGCGTTAAGCTCCTGTCAAGACTCCCCACGTGCTCCAGAGGTCCGGTTTTCCTGAGTCCGCTGTCACCTGTGTTACTCTCAGCGTCCTGGTCATTCCACTCCTGCCAGAAGTCTCCACGTGTTTCCATCTGCCGTGTGATCCTGTCTTCTCGTGCAGCCCAGGTTACTTACTCAGTGTCCGGTTATCCGTGGGTTCCGTGCCCGTCTCCCCTCGGCTCTCAGACCGCTCCAGCGATCCCCAGTGATCCCCAGTACCGGCTCCCAAGCCGCTCCAGCAATCCCCAGTGATCTCCAGAATCGGCTCCCTAGCTGCTCCAGCGATCCCCAGTGATCTCAAGTATCGGCTCCCTAGCCGCTCCAGCGATCCCCAGTGATCTCAAGTATCGGCTCCCTAGCCGCTCCAGCGATCCCCAGTGATCTCAAGCATCGGCTCCCTAGCCGCTCCAGTGTCTCTCATTGTCTCCAGTGTCTCCCTGGGATACCTTCGTGTCATCCCCGGCTTCCAGGCCGCATCTCACTATTCTCAAGTACCCTCCGTGTTGCTGTATAGCATTCAGTGCCATCGATCACCATCGATGGTTTAAGTACCCCTCTAAAGACTCTTGTTGTCCAAACTCTGCCAAAGCCACAGGGGAACCTGGGCAGAGGGCCGCGACCTGGTCGGCAGTTGCAGCGAAGTCCATATCCCCTTGCGGGGGTCCCTGGTGAATACCACTGTCGGCTTAGACCCCGCACCTTTGCTTTAGGTCTCAGCCAATCCTCTGTGTCCCCGGCAGATCATCTCCCTCCAGCCTCCGTGCATGAGCTCCAGCTACCTCAAGCCTCCTCGCTTCCAGTTCCCTGCGCCCTCCACTGGCGCACCCAGGTCAGTGCCGGGAACACAGACAGTCCAGGCCGTGACAGATTGTTCAAGACCGATGGACTCGGCACGCGACCATAGTGTGGGGCCAGCGGCTCTCCAAGATGTCACCTCGCGTATAGAGACACAAGAAGCGACGCAGCAGCAGGTGATTACATATCTCCAGGATGTGTCTACTCATCTGGATTCCCTCCAGCAGTCCCTCCGGCCACCTCCGCCACCGGTATCTAATCAGCCTGCCACTCATGCCCCTGCATATATTCCTCGTCTTCAGCTGCCTACCCCTAATAAATATGATGGCAATCCTAAAGCCTGTAGAGGCTTTCTAAACCAATGTGACATTCACTTTGAACTTCTACCGCAGAACTTTCCGACTGCCAGGACAAAGATAGCATATATTGTCTCCTTGCTGTCAGGTTCTGCCCTAGATTGGATATCTCCCCTCTGGGAAAGATCTAATCCAATCCTCACCGATTATGACAGATTCGTCTCTACCTTCCGACGGATATTCGATGAGCCAGGAAGGCCTGTATCAGCCTCTACAGAAATTCTCCGCATCAAACAGGGCTCTCGTTCCATGGGCCAATTCGTGGTTCAATTTCAGAACCTTGCCTCCGAGCTCAAATGGAACAATGAGGCATTAACAGCCGCCTTCTGGTTGGGCGTCTCAGAACGCATCAAAGATGAACTTGCCACCCGAGATCTCCCTGAGCAGCTTGAAGAATTAATTTCCTTGTGTGTCAAAATAGACCTGCGCCTAAGAGAGCGAGGTTTAGAAAAATTAAAGAAAGTAGTTCCCCGAGTCCCGCCTCCGCCTCAGCATCGTCCTGCGACAACCGCTACAGAAGAACCTATGCAAATAGGTAGATCTAGGTTATCTACAGAGGAACGGTCCAGGAGGCAAAAATAAAAATTATGTATTTACTGTGCCGCCCCCGGCCACTTCATTGGGTCCTGTCCCGAGCGTCCGGGAAACGCCAAACCCTAACCTGCAGCGGGGGAGTCAGGTTAGGTTGTCTCAGTAAAGCTCCTCCCATCACCGATTTGATTCTACCTGTTGCCCTTGTGTCCCCTGTGGGTACCCTGCAAGTCTCAGCCCTGGCAGACTCCGGGGCTGCAGGGAACTTTATCTCAGCCGAGCTGGTAAAAAAGTGCAAAATCCCGATTCTGCCTCTTTCCCAGCCTCATTACCTAACAGCGGTGGATGGAAGTAGGATCCCCGGAAGTGATATTGTGCATCGGACAGTTCCTGTCTCATTCCACGTAGGGGTACTTCATCAAGAATGTATGGATTTCCTGGTCATCCCTAAATCCTCCTATGACCTTGTGTTAGGGTTGCCGTGGCTACAACTCCACAACCCCCGTATCGATTGGAGATCTCTCCAAATCGTGGAGTGGAGCGAATATTGCCAGAAACATTGCTTGACTGAAGTGACTCCGGTTCGATCTTCTGCAGTTAAAAGCCTTCCGGGTCTTCCCTCAGTGTATCATGAATTCAGCGATGTTTTCAGTGAACAAGCCGCCGATGTACTACCTCCACACCGCCAATGGGATTGTCCCATCGATCTTCTTCCTGGGAAGTCCCCTCCTAAGGGGCGTACCTATCCTTTGTCAATCCCTGAGACCAAAGCGATGTCTGAGTATATTCAAGAAAATCTCCAGAAAGGTTTTATCCGGCCCTCTACCTCCCCTGCTGGTGCAGGATTCTTTTTTGTGAAAAAAAAGATGGAGGGTTACGCCCATGCATAGATTATAGAGGTCTCAATGAGATAACCATCAAGAACAGTTATCCTCTTCCCCTGATCACTGAGTTATTTGATCGCATCAAAGGTGCTAAAATTTTTACCAAACTTGACCTCAGAGGGGCGTATAACCTAATCAGAATTCGCCAAGGCGACGAATGGAAGACTGCCTTTAACACTAGAGATGGGCATTACGAGTATCTAGTGATGCCCTTCGGTCTCAGTAATGCACCTGCCGTCTTCCAAGAATTCGTCAACGAAATTTTCAGAGATGTCCTATATAAATACCTTGTTGTGTACCTCGACGACATATTAATTTTTTCTTCAGATCTCCAGTCTCATCGTTCTCAAGTTAAAGAAGTGCTATCCCGTTTACGTGCTAATAAATTGTACGGTAAACTCTCTAAGTGCACATTCGAAGTTCCCCAGATACCCTTCCTAGGGTATATCGTGTCTGGCTCAGAGTTGCGAATGGATCCCGCAAAACTTGAAGCCATCAATAGTTGGTCCCAACCAACCTCTCTCAAAGCAGTCCAGCGTTTTATTGGCTTTGCCAACTATTACAGAAAATTTGTCAAAGGGTTCTCGACCCTCATCTCTCCCATCACAGCTCTCACCCAAAAAGGTGCCAACCCAGCCATCTGGTCCGAAGAAGCCTTGTCCGCATTCCACCTGCTTAAGCAAGCCTTCATATCTGCCCCCATCCTCCGGCAGCCAGATACAGACAAACCCTTCCTCTTGGAAGTTGACGCCTCAAATGTGGGTATTGGTGCTGTGCTCTCTCAAGTTACAGACGATTGCAAACAGCACCCCTGTGGGTTTTTCTCTCGAAAATTCCTTCCTGCCGAGAAAAACTACTCCATTGGCGACCAAGAGTTGTTGGCAATTAAACTTGCACTGGAAGAATGGCGATATCTGTTAGAAGGGGCCAAATTTCCCGTGTCCATCTTTACAGATCACAAGAACTTATTGTACGTCCAGACAGCCCAGTGCCTAAATTCCCGCCAAGCTCGTTGGTCCTTATTCTTCTCACGATTCAGCTTCAAAATTTTCTACTGTCCTGGGTCCCAGAATGCAAAAGCCGATGCACTATCCCGTTCTATGGAAGATGACACAGTGCTGCAAGAACAGCGTCCCATCATCAGTCCTACGGCTTTTGCCGCCACCCATGTGTTACCTGTGCCACCTCGAGGAAAGATGCTGGTTCTACCAGAGCTCCAGCCCAAAATCTTATCCTGGGCTTATGCCTCGCCCTTCTCCGGTCACCCAGGTGTTCACAAAACCCTGGAGATTCTTCGCCGGTCATATTGGTGGCCTCACATGAAAAAGGATGTCCAGGATTTCGTGGCCTCATGTCCTACTTGTGCCCAGCATAAAGTCCATCGTCAATCCCCTGCCGGTGCTCTCCTTCCGTTGCCCACTCCCATGCATCCCTGGACGCACATTTCCATGGACTTCATTTCCGAGCTCCCAAAGTCCCAAGAATGTAATACCATCTGGGTGCTGGTAGACCGGTTCTCCAAAATGGCACATTTCATTCCGTTATCTGGTCTACCCTCTGCTCCCAAGCTCGCTCAGATCTTCATCCAACATATCTTTCGGATTCATGGACTCCCTGCAGATATTGTCTCCGATCGTGGAGTGCAATTTGTAGCCCGCTTTTGGAGAGCTCTCTGTTCTGCCCTGAAGGTAAAATCGAACTTTTTCACAGCGTACCACCCGCAGTCTAATGGGCAAACGGAGAGGGTTAACCAAGATCTGGAAGCATTCCTCCGCCTGTATGTTTCCTCGTCTCAAGATAACTGGGTCAGTCTACTGCCTTGGGCAGAATTTGCCCACAATTTCAGATACCACACAGCTACTGGCTACTCTCCTTTCTACGTAGTGTACGGTCAACACCCTCGACCTCCGATCTTTGAGCCTTTACCAGCCTTGGAAGTACCTGCTGCATCTTCCACACTCAAGCATTTTTCACAAGTTTGGAAAAACGTGCATGTTTCTCTCAAGAAAGCCTCAAAGAGATATAAGTTCTTTGCTGACCGTAAAAGGAGAACAGTTCCTCAGTTAAAACTTGGCGACAAAGTATGGCTCTCCACTCGAAATCTTCGCTTACGAGTCCCGTCCATGAAATTCGCCCCACGATTCATCGGGCCATTCCCTGTGATCCAGAGGATCAATCCTGTAGCTTATAAGCTGAAGCTACCACCATACCTGAAAATCCCAATTCCTTCCACATATCCTTATTGCGACCTCTTGTTCTCAACCGGTTCCAAAGTGCTACTCCTGAGCTCCCCAGAGTTTATACCCATCGAGGGGTTGAATTCGAGGTCGATAAGGTGGTGGATTCTCGCAGAAGATATGGAAACATCCAATATCTCATCGATTGGAAGGGCTATGGCCCAGAAGAAAGAAGCTGGATCAATGCTGCAGATGTGCATGCTCCCCGGTTGATTGCAGCCTTTCATAAAGACAACCCGAGTAAGCCCAAAGGGTGTTCGGTGCCCACCCTAAAAGGGGGGGGGTACTGTCATGAACCCCGGTTCTCGCCCCGCTCGCATGCGCCCCTTACCGGCACGCTGGGGTAGTGTCCTCCGTAGATCAGCTGCCGGCACAGTCGGCAATCCCTGGCGTGATGTCTTCTGCTTCCAAGTCGCCCCTGCGTCACTGTGAGCTCCAGGTGTATTCCCTGATCAAGCTGCGGGTCACATGATCCAGGTAAGCTCCAACTTACTTCCTGGTCTGTGTGCTGCTGCTGCGGCTAAACCCATCACCTGCGTCTGATTCCCTAATCACCTGGAGGGATAAAAGCCTAGCTCACAGACTCCTCCTTGTCTTGAACAACTCGTCAGTTTACCTGTGAGTTCTCCAGCGTTAAGCTCCTGTCAAGACTCCCCACGTGCTCCAGAGGTCCGGTTTTCCTGAGTCCGCTGTCACCTGTGTTACTCTCAGCGTCCTGGTCATTCCACTCCTGCCAGAAGTCTCCACGTGTTTCCATCTGCCGTGTGATCCTGTCTTCTCATGCAGCCCAGGTTACTTACTCAGTGTCCGGTTATCCGTGGGTTCCGTGCCCGTCTCCCCTCGGCTCTCAGGCCGCTCCAGCGATCCCCAGTGATCCCCAGTACCGGCTCCCAAGCCGCTTCAGCGATCCCCAGTGATCTCCAGTATCGGCTCCCTAGCCGCTCCAGCGATCCCCAGTGATCTCAAGTATCGGCTCCCTAGCCGCTCCAGCGATCCCCAGTGATCTCAAGTATCGGCTCCCTAGCCGCTCCAGCGATCCCCAGTGATCTCAAGTATCGGCTCCCTAGCCGCTCCAGTGTCTCTCATTGTCTCCAGTGTCTCCCTGGGATACCTTCGTGTCATCCCCGGCTTCCAGGCCGCATCTCACTATTCTCAAGTACCCTCTGTGTTGCTGTATAGCATTCAGTGCCATCGATCACCATCGATGGTTTAAGTACCCCTCTAAAGACTCTTGTTGTCCAAACTCTGCCAAAGCCACAGGGGAACCTGGGCAGAGGGCCGCGACCTGGTCGGCAATTGCAGCGAAGTCCATATCCCCTTGCGGGGGTCCCTGGTGAATACCACTGTCGGCTTAGACCCCGCGCCTTTGCTTTAGGTCTCAGCCAATCCTCTGTGTCCCCGGCAGATCATCTCCCTCCAGCCTCCGTGCATGAGCTCCAGCTACCTCAAGCCCCCTCGCTTCCAGTTCCCTGCGCCCTCCACTGGCGCACCCAGGTCAGTGCCGGGAACACAGACAGTCCAGGCCGTGACAGCCCCGCACTAAGGCCAGACAGAGTGATACCTCGCTGGCCTATTCCTGTGAGTCAACCAGGACTATACATCTGCAGAACACGCTACTATTTATCTTTAATAAAATCACCATTATCTTAACATACTTACAGTACTTCCTCTTCTGTTATTATTGCTATTTTTACATCATTACATGTACATACACCATTTGTTCCCATACAGAGGGTGAGCGCTAAGTATATCCCCTCTTCTTCAGCTATTCCATTGGGTATTGGACATACCCAATACGCAGCAGCACCCCATAGTCACATTTATCCAACATCGACATAACAATCTGTGTTATACTCCACACACTTACAGATTTGAGCGCTATTGTCATCTATATTCTATCATAAATGTAATCCTGTTTTAATAGAAGCTACAAGGTTTATATTTCTAATTATAGAGTAGGACTTTCAGTAAAATGGGGTCTTGTGATGTGGACTGCAAGCTTACATGCATGAACTAAAACCTCACTCTTTATTATTGTGTGTAAGTTTATTATGGTGAGTGCTGAGCTCTGTTGTCCTATTTGTGTCATGTTATTTGCATTGTTATATACATGCTATGGTTTTATTGTATGCATTGAACACAATTTTTCTCAGTCACAGATCATATGCATATGTGATGTCCTTTTTGAGTGACCCCAGAGGCGGTGTGTATGCCCCTCCTGGTTTTCCCACAGTGTTTGAATAGATATACAGTAAGGTATACTTGCTGGTCTGTTCATTAGCCCGATGAGGAAGAGGTACACATGGGGAGGGGAGATGATAGGTGCACCTGGGGAGCAAGGGTCAGAGGGTCAGAGGTACATTTTAAAAGGGGCAATGAAAAATGTACATGTCTAGGCAGCAGGCAGAGGCACTCATGGTAAACACTTGCCTATAATACTACTGATAACTTGGGACAGGAGCCCCTGAACGAATAGGGTGAAAGGTCGTACCTGGATGAGGTGACAGCAGAGCACTTGGGAGTCTTCACAGCCCATCCAACTACAGGCCCATCTCCCTCCTCCCTTTTGCCTCCAAGCTCCTAGAACGTCTGACCTATAATCGTCTCCTAAGCCACCTTACTGCTAACTCCATTCTCGACCCCCTCCAATCCGGGTTCCGCCCTTTACATTCCACTGAAACTGCCCTGACCAAAGTCACTAACGATCTAATATCGGCTAAATCCAAAGGCCTCTTCTCTATCCTCATCCAGCTTGATCTGTCGGCTGCCTTTGACACTGTTGACCACCCTCTCCTGCTCAACACCCTCCGCTCCTTTGGCATCACTGGCACGGTATTCTCCTGGTTCACCTCATACCTCTCCGATCGCTTCTTCTCCGTCTCCACTCCGAGCTCCTCCTCTCCTACTACCCCGCAGCCAGTCGGTGTTCCCCAAGGGTCTGTCCTTGGCCCTCTCCTCTTCTCTCTCTACACCACCTCTCTGGGCACCCTCATCAGCTCCTATGGTTTTCATTACCACCTTTATGCTGATGATACCCTAATCTATCTCTCTTCCCCCGACCTATCCCCATCACTCCTGTCCAAGGTCTCTGAATGCCTCACGGCCATCTCAGCCTGGATGACCCAACGCTTCCTGAAGCTAAACATGGCTAAAACTGAACTTCTAATCTTCCATCCCCCGAACATCCCCTCTTCTCCCACTATCTCCATCAGTATTGGTGAAACCGAGATCACCTCCACCGACCAAACGCGCTGCCTCGGTGTCATCATTGACTCCTCCCTCTCTTTCACCCCCCACATTCGTGCTCTCTCACAGTCTTGCCGCTTTCACCTACGCAACATCTCACGCATCAGACCATTCCTCTCCACTGACGCGACCAAAATTCTCATTCACTCTCTTGTCATCTCCCGCCTTGACTACTGCAACATCCTTCTCTCTGGGCTACCTCTCACCCGCCTCGCACCTCTCCAATCCATTCTCAACGCTGCTGCTAGGCTCATCTTCCTCTCCCGCCGCTCTACCTCCGCCTCCCCCCTCTGTCTATCTCTTCACTGGCTCCCCATTCCTTTCCGTGTTCTCTTTAAACTCCTCACCACCACCTACAAGGCTCTCTCCTCCTCCACCGCTCCTTACCTCTCTTCACTGATCTCTATCCACACTCCATCCCGTCCTCTTCGCTCCATCACTGACCGCCGACTGACCTCTCACCTAATCACCTCCTCCCACTCCCGTGTCCAAGACTTTTCTCGCGCTGCCCCCCTGCACTGGAACACCCCTGCACTGGAACAACCTCCCGCCACCCATCAGGCTTTCTGATTCCCTTACCTCCTTCAAGCGCTCCCTCAAAACCCACTTTTTTCGACTAGCCTATCCCTCCTCCTAACCTCTTTTGATTCTCTTATCCTGCCACCGTTCCCCTCCGTTCCTACTTATCCTATTGTTTTTCGTTCGTCCACCCACCTATTTTTAGTATGTTAACTCTTATGAGTAGGGCCCTCCTTCCTCACGTACTCACCCTACCTCTTTACCTCACCTGTGCTCCTGTCCTGTTCTTCCCTTCCTCTACTTCATCTTCAGTCTCCTCGACAATTTTGACACCTACTTCTGAACTGATGCTGATTTTAGTTCTACCAGCTATACCCCTATTTATACTGTATTTTTCAACACACCCTGTACGTTACCTCGTAATTTTTTTGTTTGCTATGTACGGCGCTGCGGACACTTTGCGGCGCCTTATAAATAAACGTACTACTACTACTACTACTACAGCCCTTTGGTTGATGGAGACGCGCCTGTGACAGGGGATAGGACACCTGGGAGGAGACCCACAATAGAGAGAAAACAACCATGTCTGGCAGCAACGGATATTTATTGATAAGAAAAGTAGTGCAATTCTGCTGCGCCTTTACTAAATTGTATGTGCAAATGTTACATAAATAAAACAACATGTAAACATTCCTGAAAGACAGATGAGCAATTAATGATCATGTCAGTCTGTTTCAAGGGTCAGACTGCACTGCTCATCAACAATCCCACCAACGGTACCATAACAATAACCATTTGCGGATAAAGTAACATCAGAATAATGACAATCAGAACGACATTGCATAAAAGACGACTTAAAGAGAATGACCTTAATGAAGAATACCAATAAGAATAACTGTAATACTTTAGTATTGAATGTCCACTAGGTGGCACCACACACCTTATATATGCATATTAAACTAGAGTCTCTGATACAGAACACAGTCTCTGAGTTCAAGTAAAGGTCCCACGATGATAAATCCTCAGAGTAAAGAATAGGCCCTACTTTAGTGTGCACACTACTATGAATAGGCCAGCACAGATTAACGGTCCCCTTTTAAAGGGGTACAGGCGAGTTCCCGTTAACTAGGGTAACTTCCTGCTAGCAATGCAACCACCGGCTGTAGAAGAAGCCTTAATACAACAATAACCTCCGCGACGGGGTCAAGGCCTTGTGGAACCTTCCCACAGGGCAGCAAAGGGTTGGCAGTGTCCCTGCAAGATAGGACCTCAGCAGTAGCCTTATGCGAGGTGGTAAGCTTGTAGGTCAATGGCCGGGACCTACCAGTGTCTCTGTGCACTGGGGTGTTCTGGGGAAGGTGCGGGCTAGTGTAGACCAGGGGCTCAGGCTGACCAGAGGTGGTGGGGGTACCTGTATATATCACCAGCTGTTGCCAGCTCCTGCCGGTCACGATTCATGGGACTGACGCAGGATCGGAGCCCCTCTCTGTCCTCCTAGTGCTGGTGTCCTGCTCTGGCGTCTTCTAGCTGGCTCCCTCTCTCTCTCCGGGGCGCCGTTACACTCCTCTCATGCGCTGCTGCCGGAAGTGCCGCTCTCCGAAATGCGCGGTCAGGCTGCCTGGCTCCCTGGATTCTGGGCTGTCTTCTCCTGTCTCGCGGCTGGCTCAGGGCTTCGGGGTCGGCGGGGGTCACGGATTATAGGGGCGCCTGCTCCTTGATACCAGCAATGTGTCCTCCTCTCCGCCCGGCTTTCACCACGCTCTGCTTGGCTCTGGCAGCATGCCCCGCTCCTCACTCCTTCCTGGTCACCTCTGCCCCTCTCTCCTTCGCGCCGTTCGGACAGCCAATCAAGAGGCTGTCAGGCTCTTCTCACGTGCAGATGAGCTGGGGTGCTCACTGGGACTCCTGTTAACCCCTTCTGTCCTTGGAGTTATTTAAAGGGACATGTCACTGCAGTGGCGTGTCACAAACTCATAAAAGCAGATGAAGGAAGAGCATTAAGGAAAGATTGGGGGGGGGGCGGGATAAATGTGAAGGATAAGATATTGTTATCATTAAACATGTGAAGGGCATAGAACTTGATAGACTGTATATTGGGAATTGCAGGTAAGTGTGTGATTAATATATAAAGGGTTTGCCAGTTTGTGGATGATTAAAGCAAGCGCCTGGGATCAGGTACTGGCACGTTGTTCAAGTACATCTTATGCACCCCAAATTCCTGACTATTTAGTACAGGTGCAGCATCAGACTTGACTAAGACACCTCTCGAGATTTTAGTACATTTATAACTAGACAAAAGCTTTGTGTGACCGATACCAACATCAGGGTCGGATTGTACCAATGACCAATGCTGCTGAGTGATTTTGCTTACCGCCGGCTTAATTGGTTATATGTTGTTACCCACGGTAACACTGCCTGTGGGGTAACATCAGCATCTTTGGGTTTAAGCAAATCCTCACGGTCTAATGCTATAATTTTGCTTTTGATGTTAAGTAAATCATAAAGCAAATCTATTGATCTTAGCATCCATCTGGACTGATGTGATGCCTGGTTTCGATACAATGCGCTTCACTCTTAATAATTGGGAATGTGGTAGACTTCTGATAGTGAGGCAAGGGTGACAAATGGAAAATTCAAGAATATTGTTTGTTTCGGTAGGTTTAGAACACAGACAGGTTGAAATGGAACCAGCCTGCAGTGTGATTTGTACATCCAAAAAGTTAATCTGTTTATTGCTGAGTTAAAATGTAAATTTAATGGGACTAGCGTTGTTTTTCTGTTCCTGGATATAATCACAAATTTCCTGTGGAGGTCCCTGCCAGAACACTAGCAGATTGTCGATTTAATGATTATAGTGTATGATTCTAGGTGCTATGGATGGATTATTGAAAAAAAAAGCTTTGCTTGAATTCAAACATAAAGATGTTTGCGTATGAGGGGGGCTACCTCTGCCCCCATCGCAACTCTTATCTTTTGCATGTAAGAGGTGTTATTGTATACAAATAAGTTTTTTTGTCACCTGCTCCAGTCTAGGTAGAGACTGCAATCTGTGCAATAAGATAGTAGTATCTAGAAATCGTTTGTGGTTACGAATACATGGTTGAAAGATACTGTCAAGGAAAACGGAAGTCGGTTGCATAAGTTAACCCCTTGCAGCCACAATTGGTCTGCAAGGGGGGTGACTTATGCACCTTGGGGATGCAGTAAAACTGAGGAAAAGTGGATATGCAGGTATAAGGGCATGATATAGCTCAGTGGTTATAACACCACAATCCACTACAAATTGTAGAACGTCTCTTAGTTCCCGTGTGAACATAGTGGAAGGATTTCCATGCAGTCTGGCATATGTTACTGTATCATTTAGAAAGAAACATAGAATTTGACAGCAGATAAGAACCATTTGGCCCATCTAGTCTGCCCCTTATTTATCCTTCAGGTAATCTCAACTCTTTTTAATCCTTATTTCTTTGTAAGGATATTCATATGCCTATCCCAAGCATGTTTAAATTGTTCTACTGTCTACGCCTCTACCACCTCTGATGGGAGGCTATTCCACTTATCCACTACCCTTTCTGTGAAGTAATTCTTTCTAACATTTCCCCTGAACCTACCTCCCTCCAGTTTCAGTGCATGTCCTCGTGTTCTATTACTTCTTTTCCTTTAAAGAAAATTTCCCTCCTGTACTATGTTAAAACCCTTGATATATTTGATTTCTATCATGTCCCCCCTTTCCCTTCTCTGCTCCAAACTACTGTATACATGTTAAGATCTTTTAGTCTTTCCAGGTAAGTTTTGTGATGTAGGACATGCACCATTTTAGTTGCCCTTCTTTGTACACTCTCCAATGTATTTATATCCTTCTGAAAAAGAAAAAAGTTTGGTACCGTGTTAGCCAGTTGATAAGAAAAGTTTTATTGTTCCTCAGTGAGAAAAACAAAATAGCAATCTAGCAAATATGATACCTTTTAATGGCTAACAAAAATAAATGTTGTTAAAATGCAAGCTAAGTAGTCTCGAAAGCTTGCATTTTAACAACATTTATTTTTGTTAGCCATTAAAAGGTATCATATTTGCTAGATTGCTATTTTGTTTTTCTCACTGAGGAACAATAAAACTATCCTTCTGAAGATATGGTCTTCAGAACTGGACACAGTATTCCAGATGAGGCCGTACCAATGACCTATAAAGTGGCATTATTATGTCGGACCATAACCTGGTCATAATATTTGTCCAAGTCCATTAGAACAAGTGCACCACCCTTGTCGGCCGGGCTGAACACTAAGGACCTATTGGCCGAGAGAATCTTCAATGCCACGCGTTCACTTTTCCGTAAATTATTGTGAGACGGTAAAAGCTCACGGGCAACTGTAAGGACTTCTTCATTAATGACCCAATAAAAAGTTTTAATTGATGCGTTAAAAGATTGCGGGTCAAACACAGACCTGGGCAGAATCTTTCTTGCTTGCATATGGCTGGCATCAATCGGTTCAGATCGTGTTGACGAGTCCATACTGTATGTGCCGGTTTATAAAACTCTATGAGGCTTAAATGTCGGGCTAAACCGTGATGTTCAATTGCCCATTCTTGTTTATTGAAAATGACAGATGGAATAAAGGATAGTCCTTTGGACAATACCTTAGACTCAATCAATGAAAGTTCATTGGATGATAAATTGATAACTAGGTCTTTTTCGATTTGGGGGGGGGGGGAAGTGGTTAAGCTTTGTCGGGCATGTTGACTGCACCTGGTGTATCTGCGCTCAAAGGTGTGCGAACCCTTGTTGCCACCCCTAAAGGGATGGATGCTTTACAATTCTTAGGGGCTTTGTTACCAGCTTCACTACTAGAGCAATTAAATTGCATAGAGGAATTATAATCCCTTTGTTGTCTACCCTGATTATGACAAAAAATGTCTTTCGTCTTACCCCTTCTTGTTGGGTAGAAGTCCACTGATAAATTAAGTGGATTTCATAATCGGGTGCCGGATGGGGTCCCAACAGTCATTTACCCGACGTCGGGATCCCAACTGTTAAAACACCGACAGACGGGTTCCCGATGGCCACCGGCTATTCTCCCTAGTGGGGGTCCACGACCCCCATAGAGGGAGAATAGAATATGTGGTGAGCGTAGCGAGCCACTGTGCCTGCAGCGTGGCAAGCACAGTGAGCCCACAAAGGGGCGTTGTTGCGCTCACCATGCTGTCTGAGTCCGGCCAGTCAGGATCCCGACATCGGGCTAAGGACTGTTGGGATCCTGACTGTCGGAACCCTATACCACACCCTTCATAATCAATATCTACCTTTGACCATTTGTCTTTCTTGAACTTGATGAGGTCATGTTTGTAAACCTGTAGTTGTGAGTTTAGCTTGTCATACCATGCAGTCTCTTTGTCATTTTCCAGATTTACTTTATGCAATAGCGCAAAGGCAGCAATTTTTTCTTTACACACATTAACCTCTTTGTTAGAATGTTCAATAATAAACAGCATTAAGTCAAATGAACACTTGTTGGCGATTGCCACCCATTTGTGACAAAAAGCTGCATCATGTTTGCTGATGGTGGGTGCATTTTTAATATGTAGACCCCTCGGTATTTTTTCAGCTCGATGGTGATTGCTCAAAGAAATGCTGTGGTACATATAATCAATCTATATGGTACATATAATTGATCTTTAATAAATCACGGTACAGATCCTCTAACGGAGTTCATTCAGCTAAATCCTTAAATTGACTGTCAAATAAAATAGATGCTGCTTCATCTTCCATATAGCTAAAAGTCTCTCCTATAGCAAATATAGGACAAGAGTAGCCAGAGGCCACATTCTCATTGGACACTTCAGATCCCATAATGTATGCAAATCCTTATTGCTGCCAAGTGGTAGCTGCAAAACAATGGCTGAAAGACAGTCTCACCCCAATAGTACAAACCAAACACCGGATGCCAAGATGTTCAAACGGGGGTGCCCATGACAAAGGGGTCCGGTAACCACTCCAGGATCCCTCAATATAGAAGACAAGGATGTCCGGCACAGCCTCCTGTAATATTATATACTGTGTGCCTGCAACTCCAAATTGTAATTTAGACCAGTATGTGCGGCACTCCAAACTTCCCTAGTCAGATGGTTTTTAGCAAGCTTTTTTAACGCAGCATCATTTCAATACTACAACAGTATACACTTAACTGCAATTCCCGATTTACAGTCTATGAAGTTCTATGCCCTTGTGGGTTATCCTATATATGGAAAACAGAGCGATCATTTAAAGAGCGTATGGCCGCCCACCGCTCATCAATCAAAAATGTGCTAACAAAGAGGTTAATGTGTGTAAAAAAAATTGCTGCGTTTATTATAAACAGTTATCATATTATTATTATTATATTATTATTATTATTGGTTATTATATGTGTAACACCCCAATAAGGGTTAATGTTTATACATGAACTAAAATGTTATATGGTTGTGATACAGTAAATGTAGCAGATATCAAAAGTAATATTAGTAGTTAATTAATTATTTAGGAAAAGTATTAATGTGTTAATACCCCTTATTAATAGAATATTGTGGACTGAACACTGTTTACCCCTTTCCTGAACTGACAATGGACTTGTCCTCCTAGCCCATTAGGGTGGACTATACCATATACCCTGCTTTAAAGGGGAGAACTGTGAGGAATATTCCAGAAAGGAAAATATACTCTGACAGTTGGCAGAGCCCCTGCTCATCAGGAAACCCCAGAGGAGGAACTATAGAGATGCTCAGGGGAAAGAGCGTTAGGTGTGTTGTGGATAGGGGATGAGGAAAGCTGAAGTGCAGCAGAAAGGACACTGTGTAGCAGTGGTGGAGAGAAAGTTAAGGCAGCAGAGCTGCGCAGCTGGAAAGTGTGTGATGCGTTGCTGTAATTAGGAGAATACTTACCAAAAGGGCTCAGGTGATTTCCCGAGGTCCCCTTGAGCAGCGGTGACTGATTCAAGCTGTGATCGATAAAGAAGAGGGTGTGGTGAGTGATTGTCCAGCCCCAAGGCAGCACAGTACAGCCTCCTGCATATCCCACAGATCAGCCCAGAGATAGTCCAGCCGGAGACAGCCTACAGGATGGCCCACAGATAGCTGTAACGCCCCTGCAGTAACCTCATAGCCAGCCTAACACCTCTCCCGGCTAAAGAAAGCATTGTGTGTAACATTCACCTCATCCAGGCAGCAATAAGCAGTACCTACACTGGCGTTTGGGGAGAGACTCTAGTAGTTAATACTGCACACAATACCCAAGTCATCCTTAGCTACAAGGAGGAAGGGAGTAGTGGCTGCTGAATCAGCCCCAAAGCTGCATATTACAGAAGTGGACTGACACTTATAGAGACACTTGTGGCAATTATACTGCTAAGGGAAAATTGCTTATATCATTCTACTCAGGATATTCCAAAAAGATTGCTAGCTTCTGTCATCTATTATCAGATTATTTGACGTTCAAGTTAAAAGTCAGCAGCATTATTACGCAAGACTTACCTTATGTATTCTCTTGACTTTGGATTACAAATACACAGAGAGTTGACCTTGCAGCGTGGGACCTAAAAAAGAAAGAATATTTGTTATAAATAAGCGCTTAAAGAACAGGTGACTGCAGTCATAATAGGGTTAACCCAGAACTATTGTAGACATAAACAATTATTGCGCAATGATAATCTAGTTCTGGTAAAACGCTATAACCTGTTTTGATATTGTAACGGTTTGTTATACATTGCAGGTGAATGGATAGTTGCTTATTTGCTTGTTGCAGAATAGTACAACTCATGCTCTAAGTAATATTGTTATACATCAATATCTCACCAATGTTACGTGGGAAGAATCTCTGATGTTTGTATTTATATATTGATATTTTGTGCATAATAGTATCCTTGATTTCCATCAGTTCCTTTAAGAAAAACGGAGTTCCAGCTTAATAAAATTACTCTATTATTTTTCCTCGTGAGTTATTGTGGTGAGCTGTTGATAATTGCTGTTGCAAGATAACCTGTAAGGATAAAGATACTTATCTGAGAGAGTATCACATTTGGCGTCCGCGAACAGGATAGGAACAAGATGTTGGATATCCAGACTCCTGTGTTAACTTTGAGACGGAGATTGTTACCCATGTCACCCAGGCAAAGAACAATGGCATCACCAATCACAATGCCTTACTACCCTGGAGCCCCATGGCTGCCAACTTATTCTGGGAAAGCATGTACTCCAGGTAACAGTATATTTAAGGACTTCAAGTCAAAACTGCTGTCACTATTTTGCATCGGTTCCCTTAATGAGCCACAGAAGGTGGAAATATTGATCGGACAGTTAAGAGGCCTAGCCCTTCGGGAAGTAAACTCTTGGTCTACTGAACAGAAGAAGAACGTAGAAGACATATTTAAAAAATTGTCCACTATTTTTGATTTGCAAACTTTATCTAAACTTAAAATTAACTTCTATGGAAGAAAGCAACAGCCCCATGAATCCTTAAGAGAATTTGCTCTCAGTTTGCAGGAATCACTCAAAGAACTACAGAACTTTGACCCCCGTGAAAAACAACAAGAGGATGAAACATTGACCAGTCAATTTATAGAAGGAGCTCTCGGGGATGCAGTGCGTACTACATTATGCATGGTGAGATCACAGAATCCAACTTGCCCTTTCCCTGAATTTAAGGAGACTGTTATCAAAATTCTGGGACTGAATACATCTTCTGAAACTACCTCCTCCTTATCAGTGGAAAATTCTGAGGCCAGAAGTCCCTCTAAAATCAGCTATAATGAAAGAAAAAAACCCATGGCACCCAAAGAGGCAGTCATACAGCATGCTCAGTTATCCTCCTGCCCTGACCAAAGTGAAGTATTAAAAAGCAAGATTGAAGAATCTATCCAGGGTTTTACAGAACTGTGCAGGGAGGTGGAAAACCCAAGGAAAGAGCAATTGCTTCCTCAAGAACAAGAGAAAGGTTATATCGAAAAGAGAGCCAGGAATTCGAGAATAAAACGGACCTACCAGTTTGACGCACAGGGATTGCCAGTATGTCAATGCCGTAGACAAAAGGAACATGTTCAGTTCAACTGCAGGCAACATGAGAATTTAAACTCAAACCCTGAGGCAGAGGATCAGTGCTCAGGAAGCACAGCAAGAATTGATCAACCTGTGGATGACAGACAAGATATAGGTCCAGAAACAGTATTGCAAAACCAGGCTAAAAATGTTGGTGTACCTAATGCAGGCAGTGTTCTGCCAGCCAGCACAAGGAACATTTTGGGTCGAGTATTATGGTTTAATGTCCAACGGGGTTATGGCTTTATAAACCGTATTGACACCAAGGAAGATGTATTTGTGCACTATACTGCCATTAAGAAGAACAACCCCAGGAACTTCTTCTGCAGTTTGGAAGAAGGAGAGTTGGTGGAGTTCAATGTGGTGATAGGAGAGAAGGGCACCAAAGCTACTAATGTAACTGGTCCTAATGGTGTTTCAGTGCAAGGCAGCAAATATGCAGCAGGTCGCAGTCCATATGCCAATGTCCCAGTGCAGAGAAAATCAGTTGGGAGGACAGTTGAACAAAATGTAGAGCAACAGAGTGAAGTGGTGCAGCAGAACCTACAGGATACTAATAAACCACAATCTCTTCCAGAGCCAGAATACCAGATTAAACCTAGAATGGATGACACACATGCCGGTAAAGTTCACTACAACGAGCCAGATTTTAAAACTGTTGAATATAAGGAAGACATTGAAAGAGTTGCCCACTCAACCACAGCAGAGAGGTTGGGTTCACATGAACTTAATTGCCTTGGTTCTTTTATGCTAAAGTTTGAATCTATTTTATGTGAAGAACCATATATTTCAGTTAAAGAGCCCTTAACTTCTGTTCCATCAGAGTACAAACTTCCAAATAGTAAATATATTGAGATAAGTTCCAGTGAAACAGCATTAATTATGCACCAGATTTTGAGAAAATTTGGAATGAGAAACAGAAGTGCCCCATTTATACAGTATAGGCATTAGATTGAACATAAAAGTCAGAATAAGTACTGCTTTTGTCAATATTAATTGTAAAAAGTGTGGGGGTTTTTTTTGAGTGCGTGTGTGTGTGTCCACAAATATTAGACTGTTCTATATTGGATGTTGTCTGTTGTGTGAGGACACACAACGTTCCAGCGGGGAAGTAATGTAACACCCCAATAAGGGTTAATGTTTATACATGAACTAAAATGTTATATGGTTGTGATACAGTAAATGTAGCAGATATCAAAAGTAATATTAGTAGTTAATTAATTATTTAGGAAAAGTATTAATGTGTTAATACCCCTTATTAATAGAATATTGTGGACTGAACACTGTTTACCCCTTTCCTGAACTGACAATGGACTTGTCCTCCTAGCCCATTAGGGTGGACTATACCATATACCCTGCTTTAAAGGGGAGAACTGTGAGGAATATTCCAGAAAGGAAAATATACTCTGACAGTTGGCAGAGCCCCTGCTCATCAGGAAACCCCAGAGGAGGAACTATAGAGATGCTCAGGGGAAAGAGCGTTAGGTGTGTTGTGGATAGGGGATGAGGAAAGCTGAAGTGCAGCAGAAAGGACACTGTGTAGCAGTGGTGGAGAGAAAGTTAAGGCAGCAGAGCTGCGCAGCTGGAAAGTGTGTGATGCGTTGCTGTAATTAGGAGAATACTTACCAAAAGGGCTCAGGTGATTTCCCGAGGTCCCCTTGAGCAGCGGTGACTGATTCAAGCTGTGATCGATAAAGAAGAGGGTGTGGTGAGTGATTGTCCAGCCCCAAGGCAGCACAGTACAGCCTCCTGCATATCCCACAGATCAGCCCAGAGATAGTCCAGCCGGAGACAGCCTACAGGATGGCCCACAGATAGCTGTAACGCCCCTGCAGTAACCTCATAGCCAGCCTAACACCTCTCCCGGCTAAAGAAAGCATTGTGTGTAACATTCACCTCATCCAGGCAGCAATAAGCAGTACCTACACTGGCGTTTGGGGAGAGACTCTAGTAGTTAATACTGCACACAATACCCAAGTCATCCTTAGCTACAAGGAGGAAGGGAGTAGTGGCTGCTGAATCAGCCCCAAAGCTGCATATTACAGAAGTGGACTGACACTTATAGAGACACTTGTGGCAATTATACTGCTAAGGGAAAATTGCTTATATCATTCTACTCAGGATATTCCAAAAAGATTGCTAGCTTCTGTCATCTATTATCAGATTATTTGACGTTCAAGTTAAAAGTCAGCAGCATTATTACGCAAGACTTACCTTATGTATTCTCTTGACTTTGGATTACAAATACACAGAGAGTTGACCTTGCAGCGTGGGACCTAAAAAAGAAAGAATATTTGTTATAAATAAGCGCTTAAAGAACAGGTGACTGCAGTCATAATAGGGTTAACCCAGAACTATTGTAGACATAAACAATTATTGCGCAATGATAATCTAGTTCTGGTAAAACGCTATAACCTGTTTTGATATTGTAACGGTTTGTTATACATTGCAGGTGAATGGATAGTTGCTTATTTGCTTGTTGCAGAATAGTACAACTCATGCTCTAAGTAATATTGTTATACATCAATATCTCACCAATGTTACGTGGGAAGAATCTCTGATGTTTGTATTTATATATTGATATTTTGTGCATAATAGTATCCTTGATTTCCATCAGTTCCTTTAAGAAAAACGGAGTTCCAGCTTAATAAAATTACTCTATTATTTTTCCTCGTGAGTTATTGTGGTGAGCTGTTGATAATTGCTGTTGCAAGATAACCTGTAAGGATAAAGATACTTATCTGAGAGAGTATCACATATGTTATCCATACCCTTTCAGTCCAACATGGCATTGGGTCCCCTGTGTAGAATATCACTACTAATTACTTGTACTTTGTTATTTGTATTTCACAGTATCCCCGTGTGCAGCCCTATGTGTGCCCCTGGGTAGAGTCTGGCCATCAGTGTAGCGGATGATGTCCACAGATCTCCAGTGGCCGCTCGTAGTCACAGCGATGTTTGTCGGAGATGCAATAGTAACGGATGCTGTGGGTGAAGCAGCACCCTCTGGAGGTGTCGGACCATCGGCATGGACGTGCACAGATGACGTCACCAGACTCTGGGTGGACAGCAAGCTGGGGAGGTTGCACCTGAATTGCGTATATGTGTTGTAAACTTGTATGCACTCATTTCTACATGTCTTGATAAAAAGGGTTCATACTTTGAAACATTGACTAGCAAGCTATTTGTGATTTGTGGTGGATCTGAGTTCTCTGGATTTGTATGTCTATATAAATATATACACACACACCCAGCACTCACTACAACAAACTGACTCACCTTAACATTCAAATAATCAATTAAATAAATAATGGGGTTTTAGTTCATGAATTGATCAATGCATTTAAGCTTGCAGCCCATCGCCAAGGGACCCCATTTCACAGCAAGTCCTACACTAGCAACTGGTTTTCGTGGGAACCTGGCAACTGATTGCACATCATAGCTAAAATGAACATGTGTTCTTTTCTTGGGTTAAAGCTAAACTGCCAAGTACCTTATGGCTTTTAAAGGTGAGACCATCCCAACCACAGCACCTGAATTAGTATTAAAGGGGCAGCTGTCACAGGTTTCAGGTACAGGTTTCAGGTACATTTACTGGTACCAAATCCCATCTTGCATTCATTTTCATGTAGATACGGGGTCATTGGTGGATAGATCGTTTGTCAGATTGTCCAAGAACTGTTTTTTTGGCTAGCCTGATTTCTTTAACCAGAGTTCCTGACTCAGATGTATAATGCACTGTCGCCGCTGCTGTAGGACTCCTCTTTGGCCCGACAAAGTTTTTTGAGCTGGGCACTGAACCAAGGATTGTTGTTATTGAAGATACGGTAGGTACACACATGTCCTCACAGAAGCTGATGTAACATTGTCATTCAGGTTGGATGCTGAAGCTTTGGAGACACCCCACTCCGTGCAGTCTAGACACTCCTGGAGCTTCAGATTTGCCTCATTTGTCCATTTCATAATGTTGACAGGCTTGGCCGCTCTTAGCTTTTGTGTGTAGGTGGGGAGTAGGTGAACGATTCAGTAATCTGATAGGCTAAGTGCAGCACTGGGATGGACTGGTAGGCAGACTTGAGTGTGGTGTAGCAGTGTTTAAGGCTGCAACCTTTCATGGTGAGACACGTGACTTGTTATATGAGTAGGGAGTCAGGGTGTTTTTGCTCCATGTCAGATATGCAGACAGCCAGGTAGAGTAGGGCTTTACTTGTGCAGGCATGGGGTGTGTGTGTGTGTGTGTGTGTGTATATATTTCCACCAGGATAAATGAGGCAAATTCCCATGGCGAGTGGGTGGCAGTTGATACTTTAGCATCTCCAGATGAGGGCTGCATGATTCGCCTAGGATAGTGACATTGGTGCACCATCTGTCATTGATGTTGAAGCAAATTCCATTGCCCTTTGATGCTGTCACCACTGAAAGGAGGATTATGCCAGTGTCAGCATCCAAGTAGACATTTCAGACAGTCCATATCTATACTGGCAGGGAAAAGAGGCAGTTTCAAGGCCATTGCGCTAACTAGCATTGTTTTTACATTAGTTGCACCCCCTCCAGTGTGTACTTCGGAAGAGATATTATTGCAGCCTGGAAACTTGTCAGTAATCAGCGTAGGAGGTTACTCCCAAAAATGTGGGAAAGATGATGTTCATCAAAATGAATGACACATTCCACCAACAGAACCTTTACCAGTCTCCACAAAGAAAAGAGGGACCTGTGATGGTGGATTCCAGCAAGGGACAAATGAATAGACTGTAAAGACGAGGATGTACACACTGATGGGAATGAGAATGAGATCTTGCCTTTGTAGAGCTAGTTTGTGCAAGGAGATATTTATTAATTCTTTTTTGTGGTTGCCCAAACAAACCAGTAATTTCAGCCACAGTTGTGGCAGATCCTGTCACTGGAATTATTGATTTGTTAAACTGTGCCTGTTCTAGTTATACAAAATAACAGTGGTTTAGATAGCCACGTGACAGTTTCATCTTGCACCTTTTTTTGGGGTTCCACATGAACCACTCATTTCAGACACAGTTGTGGCAGACCTTGTCGCTGAAATGATTGGTTTATTTATCTATCTATCATGTCCTGTTTATATGACATATGGGTAGGTGCTCCCCCTGGATCATAACCATATACCAAATACAGAAAGATGGGCAGCACTTATGGGGCCTACACACAGGGAGATGTGCAAATGAGCACTGTATAGCAATGTGCTGCTGAGCAATCTGTCAGGGCCAGTGTTCTCCGGTGGTACGGGAATGGGAGAAGCCGGGCAGAGTATGAGCAGGTGCTCAGACGCTGCCCGGCATTAGACTGTGCACAGTCTAATCCCCAAATCCTGGGATTGAAGACTCCAATCCCGGGATTGAAATCTTGGCGTTTTGGGGGCCAAATCCTGGGATCCCGCCGATCTCGGGATTGGCCATTCTACTACTGGTGCATAATTCCAGTCCAGTGATACAGCTGCGTAATCCCTGCCACTGATATTAACTATAGTATTGGTGTGTAATTCCAGTCCAGTGATACTACTGGTGTGTAATTCCAGTCCAGTGATACAGCTGCGTAACTCCAGTCCAGTGATACTATACTACTGGTGTGTAATTCCAGTCCAGTGATACTATAATACTGGTGCGTAATTCCAGTCCAGTGACACCACTGGTGCATAATTCCAGTCCAGTGATACTACTGGTGCATAATTCCAATCCAGTGATACAGCTGCGTAATTCCAGTCCAGTGATATTAACTATACTGTCAGCACCAGGGTCTGTTGTGTTCCCGGCTGTAACCATGGTGGACCAGTGGAGGGTGCTGGGAACCGGAAGAATGGTGGTTTAACCCCTTCAGTGGCAATCCCGAGAATTTTCCGGGCTGTGCCTCAGTGCCCAGTCTGGAAAGCCTGGAAAATTCTCGGGATTGCCACTGTTTGGAGCCGGGCAGCACTGCTGAGTTCACTCACTGATCTCAGGCAGCTTCACGCTAACCCGGCTCCCTTCCTTTCTGCAGCGCTGCCTCCTCCTCCCCCTCCCTTCAGGGTTTCTTATATAAGTCCCCGGCGCCGACTTATGACAAGCCGGCTGCCGGGGACAGGTATGCGGCGTGGGGGGCGTAGGTCCGGGTAGCCGCTGACTGACAGTGCAGCGGCGCTGCCCGGACCCAGGGAGGTAGTGGTGTTTTTTTTTAAAGGAGCGCTCCCCATAAAAAACTCGCCCAGTGGGGAGCGCTTCCAAAAAAAAACCCACCACTGAAGGGGTTAATGTATGGTGAGGTCATACCTGTACACTTGGATACCAGGGAACAGCTGGACCAGAGTGTTGGCGGGGACCAGGAAAGGGGGCACAGAGTATAACTCAGCGGTGGTTTTCACCAGGGAACCCCGCAAGAGGCTTTGGGCTTAGTTGATCCTGGTGTGGACTCCTGCCCTGGTCCTCTGGTACAAGCTGACTGGTACAGAGGATACAGGATGGGTAGCAGGACTGGATATGCTGAGAGTCTTGAGATGACTTGAACTGTTGGCCTGGGAGCCAAAGGTAAGTAGTAATACACAGGAAGTCGAGGATGACAGTTGGTGGCCTTGAAGCCATTAGTAGTTGACAGCTTGGAAGCAGGAGATGAGTGTTGACTGCCGGGAGGCCGTTAGGAGTTGTCGATGGCCTCGGAGCCGGAGATGACTGTTGATGGGCTGGAAGCCATTAGGGGTTGTCGACGGCCTGGAAACCGGAGATAACTGTTGACGGCCTGGGAGCCAGTAGGAATTGTCAACAGCCAGGACACGGATGGTAATAGTCTCTGGGGAAGCACAGTAGCTGGTGGTTGACCTAGGATGTCGATGGTCAGGACACTGGTGGTAAGAGTCCCTGGTGAAACCCAGCAGCTGGTGGTCAACCCGGGATGTCGACGGTCAGGACATTGACACAAGAAATAACAGGAGATTGGCCTGGGAGTCAATATAGGTGACTAGCCTGGGAGCTAGGAGGGATAGCTAGCCAGGACAAGTGGTGACCTCTGCTGAGGATGGCTGGGCACACTCTGCCGCAAGGATGGAATAAGCAGGAGTGACTGGCAGGTAAAGGGTTAATCAGATGAGCAGCAGCAGGACACAGGAGATGGTAATGCTGGGAGCCCTGGGTATCCTGGAGCCTAGGAACTTCTGACACAGGAGCAGGAACTCAGGAAACAGAATGAACAATTGTTCAAGGCAGGGAGGCAGGACCAGAACCCAAAACATAATTGATATGCACTCTTTGTTAGTTTACTTTAAGCCCCATCGTAAAAAATATGTTAAATAATATGTTGACTGCTTTATATTATTATTATTATTATTATTATTATAATAAAAGGCCCTCTCTCTTTATGTGCTTTTCTAATACCCCTTTCACACTGCAGCTTTTAACCCGACAGTAGCTATGAAAGCGCAGTGCATATGTAATGAGCGCAGTGCATATGTAATGAGTCACTCATTACATATGTACATATGTAATGAGCGGCTCATTCATATGCACTGCGTTCATTACATATGTGCATATGTAATGAGCTGCTCATTTCATATGCACTACACCAGGGGTGGCCAACCGGTCAGAGGTAAAGAGCCGAAAGATATCTGTAGTCAAGCTAAAGAGCCAACAACATGCGCACGCCAAAAAGGGGCGTGGTCTATTTGGAGGTAGGCCAAGCCCCATTTCTGTGTCTATTCGAAGCCAAAACTTTTGCTTTTGTATCCTGACAAAAGGTGCTCCAATAAATGCACCGGAAACGTCGATAATTCATATGCTGCTGTGACAGTGTGCTTATTAGGGCGGAGTGAAAAAACTGAAATTGAGAAATTCAAAATCGGCTAGTGTGGAAAAGTTGTGACTTGACTTGAATAAGAAACGTGCAAAAGCATTTTGATCTGAGTCAACATCTTCTGTTCTGGCAAGAGCCCTGAAGTTTCACTTTTTTGGGGAAAATGACGAAAACTATGAAGATGCTCCGATCTAGTTAAAATTATGTCAGGATGTCTTAGAGTGGTTCATTAATATACTTTAGCATAGTAAAAGAGAGTACGAGCTTGTCCTAGTGCAATGTGAATGACTTTGTTGGGAGAAAAAATCCCTAATAATTGACCCATTTTCATGGTCACAATTGTGAATATTGTGTGTTTTCTCCTGAACGTGTTTATAATAGAAGAAGCACAAATACTCTAAATGGAATTTTGGTGACACTGCATAATAGCCCTTAATCAGACCTGATCCCAGTACAAATTTGTTCTCAAAATGGGCAAAACAAATGCTGAATTGCAGGTGGGGCAGATGTAACGTGCTGAGAGAGTTAAATTTGGGTGGGGTGTGTTGAAACTGAAATCTAAATTACAGTGTTAAAATAATGCAGCCGGTATTTACCTTGCACAGAAACAAAATAACTCACACAAATCTAAAGGTGGCCATACATCTACAGATCGATTGTCAGATTGGGCCGGTTGGAACAAACAGCTGGTAATATCTGAATGACAGTTTTTCAGCATTTCAAAGCAAATGGTCAACTGTCATTTGCTCTCATCTTTTACCAGGATTTTGTTCCAACCAGACAGATCGGACAATAAATCTGTAGATGTATGGCCACCTTAAATCTCTCTGCACATGTTACATCTGTCCCACCTGCAGTCCAGCATTTTTTTGCCCATTTTGAGAACAAATTTGTACTGCGATCAGGTCTGATTAAGGGCCATTATGCAGTGTTATATTTCACACAGTGTCACTGAAATACATGAAATTGGATTTATGCTGCTCTCTTTGCAGTGCATATACAAAGATAGACAATCCTGTGTATATAAATAAGAAATAACTGTTGCAGTCTGTTATTGAAAAACAGTAACTGTTACAATAAGTATTACAAGTAAGTGTAAACTGTCTAATGTATCATTTTACATATTACTTCTGTTTATTGACAGAAAAACAGTGTTGCATCCCCTATACTGGGAACATGATTGGGCTGCATTACAGCATATAATTATGCCAAAGATAAGCCAATATATTAACTGTTAAATACGTTGAAGTGTATTATGATGTAATAAATTGTAAGCTTGCAGCAGGGCCCTCTAACCCCCAAGTCTGTCATTACCCAGTTTGTTTTATCACTGTCTACTAATAGAATCGAATGCTTACCTAAGCTTGAGATTAGATAAGCACCCTGTTTTTGTATGAAGAATTAGTTAGCTGATAGTTTATTGGTGTTTCAGTCAAGGATAGTTATTGGTTGGAGGTAGAGCAGCCAGCCAGTGATAGCAGAGCAGGGGGAGGGGTTTAGGAGTTTATTTAAGAGCTGGCTGAGGTGAATTATTCCTCTTGCTGAATTTTCGGATTCCTGGAGACTGCTGTTCCCTGGGGTCTGATAAGGCTAAGTGCTTATTTAACTTATTATTTCTCTACTATTCAAACTTTTATCGCTTTCCTGGTCTGTCTATATTCTTACAACTTCGTTTTCAAGCTTTCTCAATTATTTCTGTCAATTTTTTCTGTCAGGGAGCGCTGTCTCAGTGCGGCCTGTTGGCGCCTTGCGGCCTCATAGCTGCGCGGTTTTGCGTTGGGTAGTGTAGGGGTGAAATTTTCTGTAGGTAGGGTAATGTCTCGTCCTCGTCGCAGTGCTCCCCCTCCTCGGCGGCTGGCTGAGGCGGCAAGGCCGTTACTGGCAGCCGCGTCATCTCAGGCGGCCAGGGGAGCGCGCATGGCGGCGGCAGCGGCGGGGGGTTCGCGTCCAGCCCCAGCCCCCGCAAGTACCTCAGCGGGGGTTAGAGGGAGGGCGCGTGGGCGCAGCGCATCGGCTGGGCGGGCGGCTGCTCGCTCGGCAGGAGGGTATGACGCGGTAATGGCTGCCGCGCCTGCCGCGTCGCTGGGTGCGGCTCCCTCGCCGTCTGGCTTACAGGCCTGGCTGGCTAGGGGGGCGCAGGGTAGCAGGGCGCCCAGCAGGGAGGGGAGCCCGCAATTAAGGGGAGATGTATCTGTGAGTGGGGGTACAGAGGTGGCGGTTAGCCCCGCCCCCTTATCTCCGGCGGACATTTTGTCCACTGTGGACTTCAATGCAGCAGGGGGCATTCTCACAGCCTCAGGGGCTGGAGATATGCAGCAGCAGGTTCAAGCAGTGAACCTGTCCCCTGGGCGCAGCCAGTCAGGGGTCAGAGTAGGCGACTGGCAGTCTCCTCATTCGGGGAGAGGGACTTTTTCACCCATAGTTAGGGTTAGGTCCTCCCCATTAACTGTATTTGCTCAGCAGCAGTCTACCCCGGTAGTAGGGCAGAGATCGTTGTCAGTCGCTCCTCCCACAGGGCCCCAGGGGTTTAGTGGGGTTCCAATCAGTCAGCCGGCATTGCAGCCTGTTCAGTTTGGGAGCTGGTCCCCGTATTTTAATACGGCGACGGTCCAGCAGGGCTTACAAAGTCAGTTGTTGGGTGGCCCCCAGTGGTGCAATCCGCAGCAGATAGTTTACCAGCCCCCGGGTCAGGCATGGAGGGGCGGGGCCCCCATTATGCAAGGGCAGCAGCTATGGGTGAATTCGGGCTATGCTCAGGTACCCGTGGGGTTTTATGGGGGTAGCGGGCAGCAAGGTGTGCCCATGGGGGGTCAGCAGGGAGTTTATCAATTTCCACCCCCTCCCCCATCGCATTCTATGGGAGCTAGGCCTCCTAGTCCGGCAACAGCGCAGCAGCAGGTGGTGCAGGGCAATGAGCAGAGTGGGGGAGCGGCAGGGAGCGGGGAGGTGCCGGTGTCAAGTGTGGTGAGGGAGAATGTGGTTAACACTGCCCCTGTCAGCATTCCTTTACAGGTTGTTTCGGCAGGACCGGGTAGTGTCTCAGAGGCTTTGGAGTCAGCGAGTCAAGTCACGGTGGGCGCACCGTGCGACGCGGGACCATCAGTCGCTGCAGAAGAGCAGGCGGGACCTTCGTCAGCAGGAGCAGGTGAGAGTGCGCAAGCGGCGCAGCTAAATGTAGCAGGTTCTCATTCTGACAGCTCTACTGATTCATCCAGCTCGGATGGTAGGCCGCGTAAGCTTATGAAGTATTTTGCGCAGAAGATTAGAGGAAAGAAGAAGGAGACAGGAGGTTCTAGGAGTGTGGCCAGTAGTGCAGCCAGGGTAGGCCCAGATGCTTCAGGCGATGCGGTTCACTGCTCTAATACAGCTATTTTGAGGGGTTTGAGATCAAAAATCAGGGACAAGATTAGGAGGGGAAGATTTGTGGATATGTTTTCCATAACACATGAGGCGAAGAAGGCTTTGGATGCAGCAAAGGCTAAGGGCCCGGCTGCGGAGGATGCCAGGAGATCTTACGCTAACTGGTTGGCGGGGGCTTATATATTTGCTGCGTGTTACACGGAGTCTAGACCTGCGGAACATTTAAACATGTTTAAATACTTTCATTTAATCCATAGCATGTATGTGTCGGGTAAGCTGAATGCATGGAGGCAGTATGACGAGCTGTTTAGGAAAAAGCAGGATGGGCTAAAGGTTTATAGTTTTGGGTACAAAGACGTGGAGGTGTGGCTGGAGGTTACCCAGCAGACGAGGGGGGTGTTTGAGTCAGGTGCAGTAAGGAAGCAGCCTTTTCTTGGTAGACCCGGGTACAATCTACCCGGGAAAGGAAAGTGCTACGCATTTAACAATACACAATGCGCCAGAGGAGCGGCCTGCAGATACAGGCATGTATGCTTACTCTGCGGAGGGGGTCATCCAGCAAAAGACTGTTCAAGGGGAGGTCAGACAGCGGGAAGAGGGGAGGCTAGGCCCAGCGTTAGGCAAAGCGGAATCCCCAATTAGGATTAAGGAGTTGGAGAAGTGGTTGAGGCTCTATCCTCTTAGGGAGGAGGCAGCCTTTTTATTAGATGGGTTCTCATTAGGTTTTCGTTTACCAATAGTGGATAGGGTGATGGCATCGGCAGCTAGGAATTTAAAGTCGGCTAGAGATTTCCCAGAGGTGGTTGAGAAAAAGGTAGAGAGTGAAGTTAAGTTGGGTAGGATGGTAGGGCCTTTCGAGGAGCCACCAATAGCGGGCCTATGCATTTCTCCGCTAGGGGTGGTTCCTAAGAGGGAACCGGGGAAGTATAGGTTAATACAACACCTATCTTACCCGGAAGGGGGATCAGTAAACGAAGCGTTAGATCAAACGGTTTGTAGCGTGAGCTACGAATTATTTGATCAGGCTTTGGTCCTAGTGCGGAGCTATGGGCAGGGAGCCCTTATGGCTAAGATAGATATAGAGTCCGCGTTCAGGATCTTGCCATTACACCCAGATTCGTTTAGGTATATGGGTTTTAAATTAGGGGGCAGGTATTATATTGATAGATGTTTACCGATGGGTTGTTCAGTTTCTTGTTCTTTCTTTGAGTGTTTCAGCACCTTCTTGCAGTGGTGCATTAAGGCGGGGTGTAAGCAGCAGGGAGTGACTCATTATCTTGATGACTTTTTGCTAATAGGTCCTGCTGGTACAGAGGTGTGTGCGGAGTTACTTTTTTCAACAAAGGCATTGTTTAGGGTTTTAGGCGTGCCCATAGCGGGTGAAAAAACAGAAGGCCCAGCTGAAAAGATATCTTATTTAGGTATTGAAATAGATACGCGGAAGGGGATGTGCAGGCTTCCAAGGGACAAGGTGGATAGGTTGAAGGAGCAGTTGGAGTCATTTTTGGGGGTTAAGAGGGTCTCGTTGAGGCAATTGCAGTCATTGTTAGGTTTGATGAATTTTGCCTGTAGGGTTATTCCTATGGGGCGGGTTTTTTGTAGAAGACTGGAAAGGGCCACAGTGGGGGCTAAAAAGCCCCATCATCTAGTCAGAATTTCGGGGGAATTGAAAGAGGATTTGAGAGTGTGGCTTTGCTTTGTGCGGAATTTTAATGGGGTCAGGATTTGGCAGAGGCCGGTGAAAAATGAAGAATTGCAGTTGTTTACAGATGCATCAGGAGCTAAGGGATTCGGTGCATATTTTAAGGGGCATTGGTGTGCAGAACCGTGGCCGGATTCGTGGAGGTTGAGGGGGTTTACGGGCAATTTATTACTTTTGGAATTGTTCCCGATTATTGTGGCTGTTGAATTGTGGGCAGGGAAGATTTCAAATAATAGTATTGTCTTTTGGTGTGACAACTTAGGGGTCGTTCACTCGATCAATAACCAGAGGTCAGTTTGCCCGGAGGTAATGCGCTTGCTTAGACATCTCATTTTGCGTTGTTTGCAGGAAAACATTTCCTTTACTGCTAGGCATGTTCCAGGGGTGAGAAATGAGATTGCAGATGCTTTATCTAGATTTCAATGGGATAGATTTAGGGGGTTGGCACCAGCAGCAGATGCAGAGGGCGTCATTTGTCCTGTTCATTTATGGCAGATCATAGAGCCGGCATCGAAGGTTTAGCTCTGAAGGCATTGGCACCAAGTACGCTGAGAACGTATTCAGCGGCTTGGAACGAATGGTCGGTTTTTTCTGCAAGGTTGGGTGAGGGTAAGTGTCAAGAGGAGGCCATGTTGGAATTTGTTTGGTCATGTCATGAGGAAGGAAGGTCTAGAGCGGCAATGTCAGGTATTTTAGCAGGGATCGCTTATTTTTCAAAACTAAAGGGCCTAAAGGACCCAACTAAATCTTTCATTTTGTCCAGGGCATTGAAGGGTTGGGCGAAGGAGCAAAAGGGGGTAGGGGATTTGAGAAGGCCAATAGATCCGGGTCTGCTTCAGGAGTTAGTTAAAGCAGTATCAGGGATAGCGTTCGATGGATTCGAGGTAGCCTTGTTTAGTTTAGCATTTGTTTTAGCTTTTTTCGGGGCATTCAGAGTAGGAGAGTTAGTTGCTAGGAGTAAGGCGTGTTTGATTTCAGGAATCTTGAGGGAAAATGTTTTAATAAAAGAAGACCTTATTTTAGTTAAGATTCAAAGGTCAAAGACAGACCAGCTGGGAAGAGGGCGATGGATTTCTATAAAGGCAGAAGAGAAGAAGGGGATATGCCCAGTAGAAATGGCGAGGAAGTTTGAGTCGGTTAGGCCGATTGGGGGAGCTCAGTGGTTGGTACATAGGGACGGGACGCCGCTGACCAAATTTCAGTTCTGTAATGTACTTAATAAGTGTTTAGTGGCTTTAGGTTTGCCGGAAGGGGATTATGGGTCACACTCTTTTAGGATAGGTGCAGCTACTTGCGCGGCAGCAGCAGGCGTTTCAGAAGAGGCGATAAAGCGCTTAGGGCGTTGGAAATCCGCTGCATTTAAGTCTTACATTAGGGAAGATAGGTTATAAAGAGTGCGCTCCTGGCGAGTTTGTTCTTTAGGTAACCCAGGGCCGTAAGCCGCCTGCCTTTTATAAAGGGGGATTGGATGGCGTTTCACTTTTTTCCTCTTAAAATCTGAGGTTTTGTGTTGTTCACATCCATCTGGGTCGCCTAAAAAACTGAGTTTACCTTTCCTTGGCTAGTTGCTTTAGCATAAGTTAATTAAGAATGAGTTCTAATGCTATTTTACATAATTTTGTTATAGGTTCGGCTGATGTGGTGGGTAGGGTGTGGATTGTGGGACATTCATACGTGTACTGGGCAGGAAAGCATGAGATTAAGTCAGGTAATAGTAAGGTGAAATGGATAGGAATTAGGGGTCTTTCCTGGTTTAGGATTTGGGACTTATTGTTGGCCTCAGAGAAAAAATGGGGTGTTCCTGATGTGCTAGTTATTCACGCCGGAGGCAATGACTTAGGGTCATGCAAGGGCGTTGAATTGATTATAGCAATAAAAGAAGACCTCCAGGGCATGAGAGAAAGATGGCCAGACGTGAGATTGTGCTGGTCGGAAATAATTCCGAGGAGGGTATGGAGAGGGACACAAGGAGGAGCTGCTTTGGACAGGGTAAGGAGGAAGATTAATGCAGCTGTGTCCAAATTTATGTGGAGCATTGGAGGTGTGGTGATCAGGCACCCAGGAATAAAATTTGAGGCCGTGGAGCTCTATAGAGCAGATGGAGTGCATTTGAATAGAGAGGGGATGAAGCTGTTTGTCACAGCCTTGCTGGGGGGTGCTGGATAAGGGGAGGGTGTTTAGTTTAAAGTGGCGGACTTCGGCCTTCTTTGGCGGCCTTGTTTTGGCGGAGAGCATGGCTCCTCGGTTTAAAAGAGATTAGCGTGACAGAAATTGACTAGCATTTCCCTGTGACAGTGGCGAGTCGGTCACTACCTTAGGGGGGGACCAGGTCAACATCTGAGGGATGGGCAAAGGCTAGGCCAATTTAGGGGAAATGGAGCTACTCAGTAATGGTCACGCAGGGCGTGGTCGAGGCCACGCCCATTTATTTAGTTATTCATAAGCTATTGCCGAGGGGCCATGCTGCTTGGCCACTTTTTGATTAATTAATTCAATCCAGCCATTCGATTTAATAAATTCTGGCTGTGAGCTTTATTTTCCAATTTATACAGTTGTCTGAGTCATTATTTATTGTCTACGAGTCCAGTTATTTGTGTCCGAGTCTTTATTTCAATTGCGTCGTTTTCTGAGTAATAAAACATATGGGTGACTTAATAGAATCGAATGCTTACCTAAGCTTGAGATTAGATAAGCACCCTGTTTTTGTATGAAGAATTAGTTAGCTGATAGTTTATTGGTGTTTCAGTCAAGGATAGTTATTGGTTGGAGGTAGAGCAGCCAGCCAGTGATAGCAGAGCAGGGGGAGGGGTTTAGGAGTTTATTTAAGAGCTGGCTGAGGTGAATTATTCCTCTTGCTGAATTTTCGGATTCCCACCCACCCACCCGAAGTAAGAGAAGATGTTGGTTGTGTAAGTTCATGTTGAGGCTTGTAAAGGCTGAGGGCCTGGCAAGTAAGGAGCAAGAGGGTCAAGAGAGATTTGCAAAGGCTTAGGGCCTTGCAAGGAGGGAGAGCAAGGCGAAAAGGAGAAGTGCAAAGGCTTAGGGCCTTGCATGTAAGGTGTGGAAGGCGGAGAGCATGGCTCCTCGGTTTAAAAGAGATTAGCGTGACAGAAATTGACTAGCATTTCCCTGTGACAGTGGCGAGTCGGTCACTACCTTAGGGGGGGACCAGGTCAACATCTGAGGGATGGGCAAAGGCTAGGCCAATTTAGGGGAAATGGAGCTACTCAGTAATGGTCACGCAGGGCGTGGTCGAGGCCACGCCCATTTATTTAGTTATTCATAAGCTATTGCCGAGGGGCCATGCTGCTTGGCCACTTTTTGATTAATTAATTCAATCCAGCCATTCGATTTAATAAATTCTGGCTGTGAGCTTTATTTTCCAATTTATACAGTTGTCTGAGTCATTATTTATTGTCTACGAGTCCAGTTAGTTGTGTCCGAGTCTTTATTTCAATTGCGTCGTTTTCTGAGTAATAAAACATATGGGTGACTTATTGTAAAGTGTAAAGGAATCTGCTGAGCTATATAAGAAACTGTAAATAAATAAATAAACAAACAAATACATCTAATGTTTAGGGGAAAAAAAAACAAGAACATTGATTCAAAAAATAACAGGTTAATCATTCTATGAGTGGTGTCCAGCAGTACATATATGCCAATCACTGTGTTCATTTCTAGGCAGCAGGGCCGTCTTAACAGCAGTGTGGGCACCTGGGCAAAGCAATGCACTGGGGCCCTTACCCATTCTCCCCTCCTAGGGGTGGGGGGGGGGGGGGGTGGTATCAGCAGCAGCTTTGATGTCCCACGGGTGGCAGGGGGTGCTCTATCTTCCATTCACCATGTAGGACCTGGAGCAGTAACTTCTGCTAATTACTCCTTTACTGCACAGGCGGTGGGAGGGAGAACACTAACGTGTGGAAGGGGGCACTGAGCTGTATGAAGGGTCCCTTGTAAATGACTTTCAGGGAGGTAGGGGGTGTTTTATAAACAGGGGACGGTTGGATAATGGAGTGGGCTTAATATTCGTCCTTTTCTGGTGGAAGGGCAGCTTGTTTGACTGCAGATATCGCCATTATCTGGAAATAGATTTCTTAGCCTAGTATAAAAACCTAGAGTCCCAACTTTCAGGAGGTGCTGGGAACTTGGGTATCAGAGATCAGGAGCCAGAGCAATCCATTGACAAAAATATAAAACTACACCAGACGTTTGGAGCTGGAGCAGGGACCGGCTGCTTGAAGGCTGATATCTCTGGTTCTGGGCATGATAGAGACAAGCCGCTAGTGTCAGAGAGAACCTGAGAAATATGACTGGAAATTGTAATTAACAGGTCGGATGTGGACTGCTGCTTTGAAGTTGGATATCTGCAGTTCCCCAGGGCCGATTTTCAAAATTCTGGTATCCCTGGAAAAAGGGGATCCTCAGCTATCAACATAGAGCCCTTATACGCCTGGGGCCCCTGGGCAAGTGCCCATTAAGCCCATACAAAAAGACAGCCCTGATAGGCAGGATTGATCAGCAATACTTATTACAGCATAATGCACTTTAATTTATTTAACTGTTAATATATTGGCTTATCTTTGGCATAATTATATGTTGTAATGCAGCTGCAGGTGGGGCAGATGTAACATGTGCAGAGGGAGTTAATGTGGCCATACATCTACAGATTTATTGTCCGATCTGTCTGACAATACTGGTAATAGATGAGAGCACTTTGCTTTGAAATGCTGGAAAACTGCCAAAAACTGTCATTCAGATATTACCAGGTATTTGTTCCAACCAGCCAGATCTGACAATCGATCTGTAGATGTATGGCCACCTTTAGATTTGTGTTGTTATTTTGTTTCTGTGCAGGGTAAATACCTGCTGCATTATTTTTACACTGCAATTTAGATTTCAGTTTCAACACACCCCACCCAAATTTAACTCTCTCAGCACGTTACATCTGCCCCACCTGCAATGCAGCATTTGTTTTGCCTATTTTGAGAACAAATTTGTACTGCGATCAGGTCTGATTAAGGGCTATTATGCAGTGTTATATTTCACACAGTGTCAATGAAATTCCATTTAGAGTATTTGTGCTTCTTCTATTATAAACACGTTCAGGAGAAAACACACAATATTCACAATTGTGACCATGAAAATGCCAGTCAGTCACTTTGCACTAGGACAAGCTCGTACTGTTTTTTTACTATGCTAAAGTATATTAATGAACCACTCTAAGACATCCTGACATAATTATAACTAGATTGGAGCATCTTCATAGGTTTCGTCATTTTCACCTAAAAAGTGAAACTTCAGTCCTATTGCCAGAACAGAAGATGTTGACTCAGATCAAAATGCTTTTGCACGTTTCTTATTCAGGTCAAGTCACAACTTTCCCACACTAGCCGATTTTGAATTTCTCAATTTCAGTTTTTTCACTCCGCCCTAGTGCTTATTATAAAAAAATAGCCCGCACCAGTTGCCAACAGTAGTAGCAATGCTTAAAGCCTGCACCAGTTGCCGAATAGTAGCGCAACATAACACCCGCTTAAGTTGCTGACAGTAGTAGCCAGGGCTATTTTTCAGCAGGCCCCAGCAGGAACTGAGGCCCTTCTTCTAGTTCACTCTTTCTAAACAAAATATTTCTTAGATGGACAAAACCATGGGGGTTATTCTAGTTCCCTCTTTCTGACAAAATCCTTCTTAGATGGACTAAACCATGTGCACTGCAGGTGGGGCAGATGTGACATGTGCAGAGAGAAGTAGATTTGGTGGGGTTTAACTTCAAAGTGAGATCTATATTGCAGTGTAAAAATAAAGCAGCCAGTATTTACCCTGCACAGAAACAAAATAACTCACCCAAATCAAATTCTCTCTGCACATTTTACATCTGCCCCCCCTGCAGTGCACATGGTTTTGTCCATCTAAGAAGGAATTTGTCAGAAAGAGTGAACTAGAATAATCCCCCATGTGCACTGCAGGTGAGGCAGGTGTAAAACCCCACCCAAATCTAATTATCTCTGCACAAGTAACACCTGCCTCACCTGCAGTGCACATGGTTTTGTCCATCTAGGAAATATTTTGTCAGAAGAGTGAACTAGAATAAGGGCCTCAACACCTGCAAAAGTTGCTGACTGTAGTAGTGCTGTGTGATGCCCGCACAAGTTGCTGACAGTAGTAGTGCTGTGGAAAGCCTGCACCAGTTGCCGACAGTAGTAGCCCTGCATAACACCGACATAAGTTGCTGACCGGAGTAGGGCTGCATAACGGTCATGTCAGTTGCTGACAGTAGTAGCTCTGCGAAACACCCAGACCAGTTGCCAACAGGAGTAGTGCTGTGTAACATCCACATAAGTAGCCGACAGCTGTAGCGCTGCATAACTCCCATACCAATTACTGACAGAATAAAACCTCACACTTTATTTACCTTCAAATCTGGCAGGCAGTTCATCTTCTGCTCCTTCCATCAGCCCTGACCCCGTGTAGCTCCACCTCTTTCCTCCCGTGTTGCTCCACCATCCATCCCAGGTAGCTCCGCCTAATTTTCAGGCCATGCCATTGCCAGCTAGTGCTACCATTCATGCAGTCAAAGGGGAGTCAGGAGCCAGGACGGAGCTTCCTGATACTGGCACCGCTGCCTGTCATCCAGTGAGACACTGACAGGCAGCGGCAGTCTGAGAGGGCAGCGGCAGGGACGCAGAGCAGGGAGAACATCTGTACTGGACGGTGCCTCCTTGCCCTGCTTGCTGTGCGTAGCCGCCGGGACCTTTGATCTCTCTCCGTCAGTGGTCAGACACCCGCACTCCTCCGCATTCCCCTCGGCGGCAGCCTCCTCCCGGCGCTGAATACCCGCTTGAACTGAGGGGAAGAAATAAATGACATGCGGCTGGCCGTGGCACCCTATGAGAGTGGAGTGGGAGCAGGAGCCGCACTTAAACAGGGGGAGAGCCGCTGGTTGGCCACCCCTGCACTACACTGTCTTATAGCTACTGTCTGTCCTGCTTTCACACTGCAAACCTGCTTGAGACCCGGTATTTATGTGCAGTGTGAAAGGGGTTTAAAATGGTAATATACCGTTTTAAATACCGTTTCAAAATACCGGGTCTCAAAGGTTTAGGCAATGTGAAAGCAGCATTAGAATATATCTCTGCCACTGTTATAATTGCGTCAGTGTCCGCTGCTGCAACTGTCCTAATTTACTGTAAATCACTATTATCACTTTATATTGATGTTATTGATAAACACCTTCCATTAGTGTACTTTATAAAAATGTTACACTTTATGCTAATCAATGTTGGCTTTAGTACTTTTAATACTCATGTTCATGTTTTTAAGCATCTCCTGTGTTTTATCCTCTACATGTCCCTGGACAGTTTTGTACATTCAATTAGCTTAGTATTATAACTCATGGCTGCTGATCTTGTTTACATAAACTTATGATGTTTTCTTACAGCATACTTGCACACCATTTTATTACAAAACCCTCTTTTATTTGCTCCCGACCTATGGTGATTTTATTATATATATATATATATATATATATATATATATATATATATATATATATATATATATTTTAAATACAGCAGTGTAAGTGTGCATAATGTGGCTTCCTGGAAACTCACATAAAAGGGACCTGCAGTTCTATACATGCCAGAATATGCGATCATCCTGCCTAAGAGGTGCTAGTGTTGAGTCCCCTAGGGTCCTGCTTTATTAATGGATCTGTGCAATAGACTGCAGTAATCTGCAGTAATATCAGCTAATTAAATGCTCCTTTGTCTGCTGCTCCCTGATGTAGTAATTATGATAAGAAAAGATTTGAAAGCAGGTATTGGCATAGTAACAGCAATGCACAGGACAAATCTAGTAGTATAGTTGAAAATACATTTGTGTAGTATAAATTCTAGTGACTATGGGGCGCATTTATCAACATATTGCAATGCCGGCACAGTGGCATCACCGGACATCGCATTTCGGCGTTGAAGTACACCGCCTGAATATATGATTAAAAGAGCGCAGGGACAGGGCTCCGAAAGGAGCCCGTCTCTGCGAAACCCTGACCCGGAAGCAGTGGCGTAACTAGGTTTTGGGCGCCCCCCGCCCGCCATTAAATGGAGGGCGCCCACCCCATTAAAGGGAGGGCGCCCACCCACCCCGCCGCACCAACCCCCACCCCGCCGCCCATGCAAACCCCCCCATCCCCTGCAGTCTTACCTACGTTCAGTACGCACTGGTCCAGGCTCCCTTCTTCTGCTATGAGGACCACCACAAAATGTCCGACCCCCATACAGCAGACAGTTTCGGAGAACTGTTTGCTAAATGCGCGGTTATGCGCTGACCCCCGCCGACCACTGTGACCGCACTGCCCCGCTCGGTATCCCAGAATGGCGAGAGCCCAGGGATGCGAAGCCGGACTGCCTGATGTTAATACATCGGGCAGCTTCGCATCCCCCATAGCTACCTATGAGGGGTGTGGCCGGCGGCGGTGCAGGGGGGAACGCAGCAGGGATCGGAGATACATTTAGGAGATACTTAATATTTGCGGCTAAACCCCGAAAACGGGTGTCCCCCTTTGATACATTTAGGAGATACAGTACTTAATATTTGCGGCTAAACCCCGAAAACGGGTGTTTTCAGGGATTTAGCCGCAAATAATGTTTGATAAATGGGCCCCTATGCCTGAAGATACTTGTTAAAATTATCCTTACACCAATCACCAGCTTTACTCTGATTAAAACGCCCCATTCCGCATCTTTAACAAAGCCAAACACATTATAGATTTATCGTACATAGGCCCCAATTCAGACCTGGTCATATGGCTGCAAATTCGCACAGCTGGCGATTATTGATACACTATGCGTGTGTATGCAGTATGGGAGGATGCTGGGACTTTCTGGGGGACCGGGAGAAAGATTCAAAAAGCTGGAGACTCCAGCTAAATGCAGGAAGGTAGGCAACTCTGCTATACATTATGCACACAGTTAAATTAATTATGGGCAGCTAGCACTGACAGTGTACATAGAGTATGGGGTTAAATTGCCAGCCAGCCAGCCAGCCAGCCAGCCAGCAGTGACAGTGTACAGTAAGTATGCACACCACATGGTGGGCTTAAATCTGGCCAGCCTGCACTGCAGTGACACTATAGGCCAGCAGTCACAGTAAAGAGAAATTTTGGTTGTCCAGGAAAGTATAATATATTATTTTTATAATTGGTGGTCCAGTTAAAGTATTAATAAGTATGTATGCAGAGTGTGCAGTGGAGCAGCATGAGAATCTGACGCCGGGAAGACAGCGTTTGGCCTCGCTCAGGGGTCTGGCAGGAAAAGACAAGCTGCGGCACGACCAGGCTTGGATCGCTGTGTTTGGAGTGGGTTCAGATTTCAGAGAATCCGAACCGCTCATCTTTACTATATATATTTATCAAGGGGCCCAGACCATCTAATGGTTAGCTAGTTACCCACACCCCCAAACACAGGGTTGCCGACCCTCCCGGAATTCCCGGGAGTCTCCAGAAAAAATCGGGTCACCCTAACGGCCCCCCGGAAGGGTGGGCAACCCTCCCGGAATCTGGGGGACCCCCCTGAGCCCCCCGAATCGCGGCATGTAAATGCCGCAATCCGCGGGTCTCAGAAGAGGGGGCGTAGCTAAAATGGCACAATCGTGTCATTTTAGCCCTGCCCCCTCCATGGAGAGCAGTAATTTCTCCTATTTCCCGTAATGGGGGCGGGGCTTAATGACGTCACAGTCAAGCCCCGCCCCCGATCGGGTAAGGAAAGTCTCCTCTCCGGGCTTCTCCCGGAGAGGAGCATTTAAAAGTCGGCAACCCTGCCCAAACATGGACCCATACAACTGCATTCTCCTGGTGGTCCCTTCCTTTTCAACATGGCGAACACACACGCACACACATATATAAAAAATAGTGTATTAAAAATATAAGGGGGCACATTTACATTTACTGAATACATGTAAAGTAATACGTGTCCCCTCGTGGGGCTCGCTGCACTTGCCACGCTCCGGGCTCGGTGGCTCGCTGCACTCGCAACACTATATAAGATCAGCTCCACGCCGACGCTCACCACGCTTCGGGTTGGCGTTCATAGTGGGGGTGGCGTGGGGGTGCATTTAACATTGTAAGCCCCCATTAGGGTGCTTATACAATAAAAAATCGTATAGGGGGCTTATACAATTTAAAATCGCATCGCTGTGCATCGGGTGTATGGCATGTGATAACATGCGATGCGATTAAATGTCGTACGACTTAATATTGTGGGCACCATGCTAATACACAAGTACCTAAATCAATGAGGTTGAAATTAATGGAATACATTTTTAAATGGCAGACTTCATTACTTTTAATTAAAAAATGTAATTGATGGTACACAATGTGCATGCGATCACTGGTGTATTGAGCGCACATCTGTGCCACTGAAGATTCGTATTGGAGAACATTTCTAAAATATAAAAAATGGGCTGATGACACACACCATGTCAAATCACTTAAAAAATGCCACCATTCTGTAGCTGCACTACTGCAATGAAAAAGATTTTACGGTCTTAGGTGGAGTAAACAATACAAAGAAATGTGAATTAGTCCCAAGGCGCTAAGCCTGAATCCTGCAGCCTTACACTGGAAGAAGAGGATCACCAAAGACCTCTAGTCGTCGAATTGTAGAAAAGGAATCAGTGTGTGGGGGGCGCTGGATTCTTGTTGACCCAATGTAGTAGCTGTCCAATGGCTCATACAGATTTTATGAGGAAAAAACACAAAGAATGACAGCAATCAATGGGGATCTGTGTATGGGTAATAGACAGAAGGTTTTTTAAGGGGCACAGTAGAAAAGGGCTCCCAGGGGGATATCGTACCCTCACTCACACGAAACGGTGCGTGTACATCCACATCAAGGTATCTTTAGGGTATTTTCAAAAGAGGACACCTCCGTGTGTGGGAATAAATTTGAAACAGGTGCGTACCGTACTCACATATATACGGGTGATGGTACTCCTATAAAGGTATCTTTAAGTCCCAGATGGTTAATAGAATTTTCAATGATTACTTCCAATATTCTCGGTATGAGGTATGAAAAGAAAACAAAATTCTCTCTCAATAAAGATAGAAGTGTACTGGACAATGATACAAAAAAGGGGTCTGTATACAAAGAGAATTCCCAAGGGATTATCGTACCTGCACTCACACAAGGAAATGCGTTAACATCCACATCAAGGTATCTTTGACTTCAACAGAGCACCTCCGTGTAGTAAATGGGTTTGTAATAGGTGCGTACCTTACTCACATATGTATTAGTGATGGTACTCCTATCATGGTATCTTTTGGGTTCCAGTTAATAGGTCAGGTCTTCAATAATAAACTCCAAAATCCCCGATATATCCATTTTAAATGTATCCTTTCATTAGAATGTTACTAATGACAATCCGGTCACTTCATAGCCCTGTCATAATCCTTACACTCGTCTATTTTCCGAGCCAGGGAACAGCCTGACACAACTCAGCCTGGGCCTGGAAGCGCTGTCAAGACGACACTCGGTCCTTCGGCTCTTCCGCCCCGGTAAAGATGGCAGCGGCCGGTATGAGCAGCCAGGAAACGACAATCTAAGGGCTGTGCACTGAGCAGGTGGAGTAAAGGTAATTGGCATCAGGATTAAGCTAGCCAGTTAGAAAAGGCCTAAATTAAAAATCCAAGAATACGAGAGCTGGATAAGTTATTTCTGTACTTTGGATGTGTTATATTAATTCTATTGATAACAAAATACGGTACTTATATGTTAGTTGGGCGCCCACTATAGTTAGTACGCTCATACCCCCACTATCCATGTCCCCGTGGAGTTGATTTTATATAGTGTTGCGAGCACAGCGAGCCACCGTGCCCGAAGCGTGGTGAGCGTAGTGAGCCCCGCGAGGGGACGCGTAAAACTAAGCAAATAGCTTAGTGGGCGCCCAACTAACAAATAAGTACCCAAAATATATCAAAATCTCTCTACACATTTGTGTGCACCACCTGAAGCATAGCATGGTTTTACCCAAGTTTTTATCTTGCTTAAAGGCCCCCATACATCAAAGATGTAAATGATGCAATGGTCGACCACTGGCGGCCAGGTCAGGGGATTGGTGGTACTATGAAACATAATTTAAAATACAAATTTAAACTCATAATTAGCTGCTCTATATGAACCTACTGTATATAAACCAAGAAAAGCTGTTTTTTTAAAATGGGTATGCAGTCATTAGATCTACAATGTCTAGGTCGACAGTCAAAAGGTTGACAACTATTGGTAGACAGTCAAAAGGTCGACATTCAGAATATCAACATAGTCAAAAAGGTCTACATGCAAAAGGTCGACATGGGTTTTTAATTTTTTTTTTAGAAGACATGTGTTGACAGGCAGTATTTCATACCCTACCATCCACTATGGCATAGTGGGAGAATATAATAGTGTGCCAGGCACAGCAAGGCATCGTGCCCGTAGTATGGCAAGCGTAGCAAGCCATGTGAGGGGATGCAGTACACTTAGATGGTGTCCATACCGACCTATGTTGACAGACACCCAAAACAAAATTAAAAACTAATGTCGACCTGTTAAATGTCGACATTGTGACCATGTCAACCTCATGACTGTCAAACTTTTGACCCTGTCCACCAATAGTGGTAGACCTCTTGACTGTAGACCAAGACATTTTAGATCTAATATACCGTAACCTTTTAATGTTTATTTAAAAGCCCTTTGTATACACAGTAGAGCTGTTCCTGTTAACAAGGTGTTGGCGCCATGTTCCTGAAGCTCTGCATATGTACAGTAAATACTGGGACAAAGCTACCTGCCAGCATTGCTGGTGCCAGAAAGGAGGGGGCCACATTGAGCCTGTATACGACCCCCTCCTCTCTTTAATAGACACTGATTTGTGGAGTTCTGCTAGCATAAGTGCAGGGGCGTAACTAGAACTTTGTGGGCCCCATAGCAACATTTTGGAAGGGGCCCCCCTACCCCCATTATTGTCACAATATAGAGTGGATGTCAGGAAGAGATGGAATGAGAGAGGGTGTCAAGGAGTGTAATACCCGTAAGTCCATGTATATAGTAAGTAGAGGCATAGGAGGACATACGTTGGATGCCTCCTAGGGATGAGTGTTTAATGAAATCCCCACATGGGAAAAGTAAATGTGAGCTGGACATGTGTAATGATAAAGGCTTTCACAGAAAGACTAAAAGACATTTATTATTACTACATTGGACTGCAACCCCTCTCCGAGGGAAATGGACTAGCCTATGAGGACATTCCCCATAGGACTTCGAATGTAGCCTGACCCATTACCCCGGATTGAAGGGGGCACTTAAATGGGTGCCAGTTAGCCACCAATAAATGTACTAATAAAGTTTTGCAGCTCGCGCGGTGAGCGGGCAGGTCTGTTGAGCGCGAGGAAAAAAATGATATAAGTTCCCCCAGTAACGGCTGTGGCGCAGTTCTTTCGGGAGGTGACAAGACTGTGCAGAGCTACGCAGCATAGGAGTAACGGATAGCGTGACTGAGGGTGACCAGGAGACTTACCGGAGGCGTTATCCCAGAGTCTGCCATCCCCGACAAGGCGAGCGATCGGTGACGCTGAAGAGGGACGTCAGCCGCAGCAATAAGGACTTGATCCCGGCGTGGAGGCCCGCCGACCGCGTCATCGGGGGCGGTAGTGGAGGCGGAGACGCAGGAGAGGCCTGTCAGGAACGACGTCAGCGGCAGCAGCCAGTGGCTTGATCCCGGCGAGGAGGCCCGCCGACCGCGTCATCGTGGGCGGCAGTGGAGGCGGAGATGCAGCAGGGGCCTGTCAACGATACCATAAGAGGTGTGGTGAGTGACAAGTCAGCCCCCATCGCAGTGCACCCCTCCCATAACAAGCCCAGCCTGAGTTTAACCCCTACGCTGACCCTGAATGTAGCCTGTCTTTGGAACAGACGCCCCTGTAGTTAATGTTGGACATAAACTACCAAGTATACTCTCATTTGGGAGAGACAATCTCACACCAGTAGTTCCTTCTCCGCAGTAATAGACTTAATCAGTGGAGGCAGGAGCCCACTGACAGTGACAGTTGTAGCGCCTAGTGAATACCAGGATTAGGGGTGTTAAACCCGGCTCAGCAGCCAGGGGACACATTCCTGAGGCAGACCTACCCAGAGAGCCTCTGTATTACCGAACTATAACAGAATTCAGTTAAAATCGGGGAAGGGTAATAGCCAAACCCGGCTACTTTGGCCTGGGGAAGCTATAGAGAAAAGTGAGAATACTTGTCACATTAATACCCGAGGTTGCCAGATTGAGCGGACACTACAGGGACATATGCAAAGAGTCAGCAATTAGACGCCGGAGCCACGGCGACCCAAGCGCCATAGCAGTTCAAGGAGACCCACCTCTTTTGCCACTAGGTTTGCCCGCTCGAGACAGATGGTGGTAGTCGTAGCTTGTGGCGAGTGGAAACCTAAATTCAGGAGTAAGGCTAGATCGTGAGGAACTAGGTGCTGCTGTATAAGGATCTGGAAGAGTACACTGGGCTAAACCCGGCTCCAGCCAGGGGACGCCCCACAGGACCTCCTGTGAATATCGCAGCTTGATACCTACAGTACCGTGAGACATAACTAGCTTATCACCACTCTACTGAAATACTTACCAGAGAGACTAAAGCATAAAACAGCAACCTCATTGCAGATAGACGTTTGGGACTCAGGGTAGGAGGTGATCACCTAAAAGAAAGAAAAGCGCTTGTTAAACTTATACTTAGTACTTCGTTAGGAATATATAGAGTTAATATTATTATTGCGCAATAATAAGGTGGCAATAAGTTTCGCATACTTATTTAGAGTGCACTGCAAAGGAAATGCTTGAGATGAGTTAATTTAAATATTCGAGTGTATTAACCCTGTTTATCGCCACTTAAGAGTTTGTGATAATTATATTTATTAGTTGCAGTCCATAAGGTAAGGTGTTGAAGGAGTGTGTCAACGGAGATTCTTGAGGAAGGAGAACCAGGGGAATTGAATGCCGGTTCCAGTTTAATAAAAAAACATCGGTGTATTGTATTACTTACCTACTGCCATACATTGTTCTTTAATATAGTGATTGTTCTGAAATGTTATGCATTTGAATGTACAAGAAGCTAACTCTTGGAAATAATAAAGAAAAGTTGTAAACCGTCTGTGATCTCCTGTGAAAAATAAAAACAAGAAAACCTACTTACCACTGGGAATCCGAACCTATCGCCGGTGAGAGGTAAAGAATCTGAAATCATTAGAAGGTTTACAGGAGTGTTACAGGGTGTCATGGAGAGACAGTGGGACAAATGCAATAGCCTCAGAGTTCAGCGGCTGTGTGGAATGCCAGCTGAACTCAGACATTTTTTAAAGGGGCAATCATTAACAAGGCAAAAACATTGTAAGGGATTGCCACTTTAAGAAAACATCTGAGTTTGGCCAGCATCCCACACAGCTGCTTACCTATGAAGCTATTACATTTGGCCCAGGGAGTGAGAAAAGGACTGAGAGAATGTTTCAGGTAGAGAAAGGGGGAGAGAATGAGAGACAATCTGAAAGAGAGAGGAAGGAAAGAGAGATAGAGGAAGTGTGGGAAATGAGAAGGGGAATATAGAGAGAGAGGCAGAGAGAGAAAGTTGAGGGAAAGAATGAGAATGGGCAGGGAAAAGAGAAAGAGGAGAGAGGGGGGCGCATGGAGAAAAATATAAGAGCAGGGGGAGAGAAAAAACAGAGCGACAGCAAGGGAGAGAGAGAGGGTAGGGCTGAGAGAACAGTGGTGAAAAAAGGATAGAGAAATGGGGATGAGGAAAAAGAAAATAAAGGAAAGAGACAGGTTGGGGGGGGGGTAAAGGAAGATGTGAGAGAGAGGTATGAGGGAGTAAGAAGATTGGGTCAGAGGCAAGGGGGTTAGGGGGAGGCAGAGAGGATGGAGAGTAGGGTTTTGAAAGGGTTGTGACCAATGTTCCCTCTAATTTTACGAAGGCTGTGTGCGGCTAAAGATTTTGGCTGTGCAACTTTGGAATGAAATTTAAATTTTTATGCGTCACTTATATATAACTGGGAAATGACGTTCAGCATCTGTGTTAACTTTACTTCAAAATTATATTAAACATTTAAACATTCAAAATACAGCACACAATGTAGTTAATGGGTGAAACACACATTAATTGAGTCCACAACTGCAAAAAGGGACCACTGCTGCTTTGTGCGCTCAGTTGTAATGTCTGTGCGCACGCTCGTCAAGGTGTGTGCGCGCGCACGTGCGCACAGCTTAGAGGGAACACTGGTTGTGACAGGAATCCCCCTCACCAGCTATCAGCTTGCGTATCACCATTCACTGTAGAGATGGGCAAAACTGGTCACTAACGAGAGCTGGGATCCAGCAGATCAGTCAGTGAAAAGATCTGTATCTTTTAGGCGGATCAGCGGTTCACTTTTAAAGAAGGGGAAATGGTACTTATGTAGTTGATTTTATATAGTGTGGCGAGCGCAGCGAGCTGCCGTGCCCGAAGCGTGGCGAGTTGATGCGGTTCTCATAAGAAAAACGGGAGCCCAGATATTACATAAGTACCGGGGTAATTTGATAATAACGAAGCATAATTTGTTTTACATTCATTTATTGCCATTTTTTTTCCTTTTTTTTTTAAAACAGTGAGCTGAACAAATAAGAACATACAGAACCGAGTAAAACACTGATCGATGGCTGGGTGCAGAATCGCCATCGATGGCAACCATCGATGGTGTCTGCACCGATGGCCATCCCTAGCAGCAGCAGCTTTATTATCCCTTCTTTCACTTGCAGGCACAGCACTGTACTCAGTCTCCGGAGTCAGTACATCTCAGCTGCCACAGATGGCAGTGCTGAGATCAGGAAAATGCATTGTAATGAAAAACTAAACTGAAAGTAAAAGAACGACGGATCACCTTTTTGGGATCGGGGGCTCACTCGTTCTTTCATGGGATCCGTTCAAAAGATTTGCTTCGTTCACGAACGACCCATCTCTAATTCAGTGGCTCCTGCAGTGGCACTTGTATAATGGTAGCCTCTGTTCTCCTGTGCGCCGAGTCGCTTGCAAGGCATGCCGGCAGTTGTTGTTCTCCTGTGCGCCAGGGGATCAGGCAGCGCCTGCTTTCTTGTGCGCCGGGTCTTTTGTGTGCAGGCCAGGGGCTTTTGCAAGCGGCTCAGGCAGCCGCCGCTCTCCTGTGCTGGGTCTCCTGTGTTCCAGTGGCTCAGACAGCCCCTGCAGTCCTGTGTGCTGGGTCTTTTGTGTTCGGGGGCTCCTGCTAGCGGCTCAGGCAGCCGCCGCTCCCCTGCGCTGGGTCTCCTTCAAGTGGCTGAGGGAGCCGCTCTCCTATGTGCCAGCTTCCTGCCGGGTCTCTACCACTGAAGGGGGACACTGGCGCAGCCTCTGCCTGCGCTGCAGTATATGAAAACAAAAAATCAAAAGGGTGCAAGGGATAGCCTGCTGGGCTTTTGGGCCCCATAGCAGCTGCATCCCCTACACCCACTGTAGTTACGCCACTACATAAGTGGTTGTATGTGTCTAAGGAATGCATGCTCTAATGACAGCATTTTTTGTGTTTAGACCTCTCAAGGCAATTTGGGCCTAATTCAGACCTATTAGCAAGGGAGCAATTTTTGCAGATAAACAAAACCATGCTGTACTGCAGAAGGGCGTGGCCTAGCACCACAACCTTTTATTTAGAAATTTCTGGGGTGTGCCCAATGCTCCCCAAGTGACTGGGCAGCCCCTATCCCCTGACTGACTTTCCTCCCTCCCTGCACTGACAATATGCGGTGTGCTTGCAGAGCAGCTGTGATACCCGGCTCCCCCCTTGCCTCCCACCTGCGGAACATTGCTACTCACGGGAGGGACAGCTGGACAGTCTCCAAATAGCGTCTCCAATAGCGGGACAGTATCCTGTCCTGCTGTAATTGGGACATTTGGGAGGTATGGCTAACAGGTCTGAATTAGGCCCTTTGTGATTCTTGCATTATAACATATACTTCCTGCATTCTAGTGTTGGAAACATGTTAAGTGTCATGCTTTGATTCTCAGATGAAACATGAGGCTTTGGGAAATAGGATGGTGCTCCCGGAGTAGAAAAGTGTCCCATATATGGCCTCCACAGGCTACCAAGAGACGCACTTACTGAGTGAAGTGGGTGGACTCAGTGGGCAGTGACGCAATTTGCACTGAATCATATCATCATTACAATTTCACTTACTTTACAATGCCAGTAATAATGGCATTGTAAATAGGCAGCATGGCCACAATTATGGAATTGTGCAGCCATGCCCCTTCACAGTCTCCAAAGCTGTGTTATGACCTCAAACCATCTCTAGATACGGACTGCCATTCTCTGAGCTTGGGCAGCCAGAAAGACATCAACTATGCATGAACACAACCTATTAATATATAATAGCAGACTATATGGTTCCTATGTCACATCTGTCTAGAAAGCTATCCTATTTTGCATACATACAGTATCTGGGTTCCCATGAGCTCTGCCTTTCTTACTTAAAATGCATATATAGCAGTCATCATTTGTGCTACAGGATCTGTAGCAGGTGTAACAGTCAGTTCCTGCGGTTGCTGCTCTGATGGTGTTATGGCTTGGAGCAGTTGGTGTTGAGATCTCCAAAAAGTGTAAATGTATAATTTCATTTACTAGTGTTTGCCCACAGCTTCGCTTGCGTGGATATCTGTTATTCCTCAGCAGAAGTTCTAACACACTCCAAGCAGAGAGCATCTGAGTTTTCCTTTATTGCACCTCACCCTGAAGTAACGTTGAGATACTGTAATAAATACCACAGTTCTTTCTGGGTCATAAATATATAGAATAGTGAAAACACGATCCAAATTCATCCAATTGTTTTTGCATGATGCCGTAACAAACATTATAACGTTATATAGTAATATAATATAGTTCTCAAAATAATTCTATGTACAGATGGTATCCAGTCCCTGGGTTGACAATGTCTAGGTCAACAGTACTAGGTCGACCACTATTCCAACCCAATTCCCTTAATTTTCTGGTGTGAAATGGGTATTATTTCAAATAGCCAGGATCTGCAGTGCTCTGAATGCTGCCGGGTAGCCCCCAGCTCTCTGCCCGGCTGTCAATGGCTGTCACTTCTGCCCAGCAGCAGCTGTCCCCCAGTTACCGTGAGCATGTATTTCCCCTTGGCAATGAGCATGTAATCCCACATGGCAATGAACATGGAACCCCTGGCAATGAGCATGTAGGTAAGCAGCACTTGTGTAGCATAATTTTTAATAGGCATTATGGTGTTTGGCATAATATGTAATGGACATTATGGTGAATTTTGGCTCATTCCATTTGGTATCATGTGTAAGGTGCAAGTATAATGGGGTCTATTATTTCGTTGCATAATGTGTAGAAGTGGTATATGGTGTGGTACACTACACTCAAGGACACGCCCCCTTTTGAGTGCCCACACCCCCTTTTCTGAAGCACGCCTTCGGCAAGCGCACAACTACATCCTTCCCTTGTGACGCCAAGGTGCGCCTGTGTACTTTAAATGCCAGGGCCTATTTTTCATCCCATTGCTGCCCTCTCGCCACTCCCTTAGCATGTACACTGGCACCACTAACACCTTCCCCCTCCCAAACCCTCTCCTATCAGAGATTTTGTTGAAACACTTCTCGTAGTATTTTGTATATTATGTGTGTCTGTCCTGTTATGATATAATTACATATATTTTAAACCAATTTATTATTAAACTTTAAGTTTTAAAACAAGCGTGCCCCCCAAAAAAGAGAGTGCTTTCCTCTTCACCTGTTTACATTGTATATTACTCTCAGGGGAGCACCTCCACACTACTTACCAGTGCCAAGGCACCTAATATCTGAATTGTGAATCATCACAAATTTCTTTGAAACCTACATACTCTAATAACACGCGGTACTAGTGCACACATATTCCGTCCCACTACCCATTCCCCATGTTTCAGGTCTAAATGGCGACAGAAGCAAAAGGTCAACATAGCTATGGTCAACACATGAAAAGGTTGACATGAGGTTTTTGGGGGGATTTTCTTAATTTATTTTTCATACTTTACCATCCACATGGAATCTGAAGGGAACTATATAAATGTTAGAGGGGGTTGATACACTCGTAGGTGAATTACAAACACCCACACACACACACACACACTAAATGGACAAAAGTATTTGGCCACACGTTTATTATTGAATTCAGGTGTTTAAATCAAACAAGTGTATAAAATAAATGACCTAGCCATGCGATCTCCATTTAAAAACAGCAAAAACACAGCCATGGTGCAGAAGACCAAGTAGAATTACGTTGCCGGGTCAACGACTACTCAGGTGCATGATGCATAAAAGCCCCCAACGCTTGACTGATTCCATAGCTGAAGAGCTCTGAAATTATACTGGCATTAATGTCAGCACAAAAACTGGGGTGTGGTATAACACACCGACAGTCGGGATTCCGACAGTCATTAGCCCGACGTCAGAATCCCGACTGCACAGCAGAGAGAGCGCAACAAATCCCCTTGCGGGCTCGCTCCGCTCGCCACTCTGCGGGCATAGTGGCTCGCTGCACTTGCCACCTATTATAGTCTCCCTCTGTGGAGGGTCGTGGGCCAGATGGAGTGGTGTAAAGCATATTGACACTAGACTGTGGAGCAATGGATACATGCTTTGTGGAGTGATGAACTGCGCTTCTCTGTTTGGCAGTCTGTTTTTTTCACGTCTGGGTTTGGCGGATGCCATGAACACGTTACCTATTATGGTATGGGCTATTTTTCAGGGATTAGGCTAGGCTACTTACCTTTAATAAAGGACAATCTTAATGCTTCAGCATACCAAGACATTTTGACAATGCTATGCTTCCAACTTTGTGGCAAATGCACAAAGCAAGGACTATAAAGACATGTTTTTATGAGTTTGGTGTGGAAGAACTAGACTGGTCTGCACAGACCTCTGTAAGGGAACATATATCTGATATTAGCAAAATGTACCGTATTGTCTTTGTTTATGGAATTGTACCAAAAAAGCATTGTGTCATATGATTGATGACTGAGTTTTAATAAACTGTTATTTTATAAAGTGGTATAAGTCTACAAGGTGTAAGGTTATAGTTAAAATCGACAATCCTAAAATACATCTATCTATCTATCTAAATATAAAATGACAAACAGACTCAATAGTGTGACACTCCCCAATAAAGTTCACAGACACCAGGGGCGAAATGTAATAGGGTGCGATTTTTGGACGAGTTCCAAACTCGCCAGAAATCGCACCTTTAAAAATCGCGTTTTTTGCCGCGAATTCGCATATGTAATGAGATGCGAATTAGCGGCAAAAAATGCGATTTGCCGCGATTTGCCGCGATTTTTAGTCATGAAAATGTGCGCATTTTCAGTCATGAAAATGTGCGCATTTTCATAAATGTGATTTTGTTCCAAAAAAAAAAGTCAAAAAAAAAACACGGCGTGGGGTCCCCCCTCCTAAGCATAACCAGCCCCGGGCTCATTGAGCCGGACCTGGTTCCAAAAATACGGGGGGACAAAAAGCATAGGGGTCCCCCGTATTTCTGAAACCAGCCCCGGACTCTTGGACCGGTCCTGGTTCCAAAAATACGGGGGACAAAAAATCTGGGGGTCCCCCGTATTTTGAAACCAGCACCGGGCTCCAACAGCCCGCGGTGTCATGCCACAGCCGGGGGACACTTTTTATACAAGGTCCCCCGGCCAAAACATGAGCACCGTGGCTGGTCAGCCTTGGACGGGGTACCTGGAGGAGTGGGGACCCCCCCAATAAAGGGGTCCCCCCCCCCCAGGCTTCACCCGTCCAGGGCTGAAGCCCGGGGCTGTCACCGGCGTCCGTGGCCAGTGGACGCCGGCCTGATAGGGTTAAATCCATCATACATATCATTACATTGCTTTTTACCGGCGAACTACAAGTGCCAGCAGACCTCCCCCGCATGCTGGGACTTGGAGAACCACAAGTCCCAGCATGCGGGGCATTAATGGGCCCGCTGGGACTTGTAGTCCACCTGTAAAAAGAATGTTTATAAAAAACACACACACAGAGAAGTACAAGTTTATTACACACACACACCTCAATTTTACACCAGCATACTTACCATTCCTGGATCCAGCGCTGGTCTGGCTGCTTCACAGCCGGCTCCCCCCGCACTGACAGGCAGCGGGGAGAACCGGCTTTCTCCGTTGCTTCTAACAGCTTCTGTAGCGCTGTCCGAGTGCTACAGAGGCTGAGAGCGTGATTGGCTGAGCTACAGTATGCGTCTCCATGGAGACGCATAGCTCAGCCAATCAGGACTGAGCTATGCGTCTCCATGGAGACGCATACTGTAGCTCAGCCAATCACGCTCTCAGCCTCTGTAGCACTCGGACAGCGCTACAGAAGCTGTTAGAAGCAACGGAGAAAGCCGGTTCTCCCCGCTGCCTGTCAGTGCGGGGGGAGCCGGCTGTGAAGCAGCCAGACCAGCGCTGGATCCAGGAATGGTAAGTATGCTGGTGTAAAATTGAGGTGTGTGTGTGTAATAAACTTGTACTTCTCTGTGTGTGTGTTTTTTATAAACATTCTTTTTACAGGTGGACTACAAGTCCCAGCGGGCCCATTAATGCCCCGCATGCTGGGACTTGTGGTTCTCCAAGTCCCAGCATGCGGGGGAGGTCTGCTGGCACTTGTAGTTCGCCGGTAAAAAGCAATGTAATGATATGTATGATGGATTTAACCCTATCAGGCCGGCGTCCACTGGCCACGAACGCCGGTGACAGCCCCGGGCTTCAGCCCTGGACGGGTGAAGCCTGGGGGGGGGGACCCCTTTATTGGGGGGGTCCCCACTCCTCCAGGTACCCCGTCCAAGGCTGACCAGCCAAGGTGCTCATGTTTTGGCCGGGGGACCTTGTATAAAAAGTGTCCCCCGGCTGTGGCATGACACCGCGGGCTGTTGGAGCCCGGTGCTGGTTTCAAAATACGGGGGACCCCCAGATTTTTTGTCCCCCGTATTTTTGGAACCAGGACCGGTCCAAGAGTCCGGGGCTGGTTTCAGAAATACGGGGGACCCCTATGCTTTTTGTCCCACCGTATTTTTGGAACCAGGTCCGGCTCAATGAGCCCGGGGCTGGTTATGCTTAGGAGGGGGGACCCCACGCCGTTTTTTTTTTATAAAAACACTTTTACACATTTTTATTAACAGAACCATGCACAGATCTCAATGATCTGTGCATGGTTCTGTCAAATTCGCCTGTCAGAACCTGGTCTATTTTTTTTGCGATTTTTGGTAACATTGACCAAAAATCGCACCCTATTACATTTGCGAGTTGTATACTTTATAATGGGAAAACATCTGGATGCGAATTGAAATGTGACTAAAAATCGCACTTCGAAAAGTGCGATTTCGCGGTAAAATGTGCGATTTTTTACCGCGATTTTCAACCTATTAAATGTGCGATTTTCGGAAAATGTGCGATTTCGGCCGTTTTTGACCAAAAATCGCACATGTCTAAAAAATCACACCCTATTACATTTCGCCCCAGGTATAATACAAATCTTACCTTATATGAGGAAGTGGGTGACAATCAGAAGATTGACACTAAGGGCAGTATTCAATGAGAAAAGTTCTCCGTGTTTTGTGGAGAACTTGTGCTTTGTTCGCCTTGGACGGAGCATTTTGCCCTCCAAAAGCGAGCAACCCTATTCAATGTGAAATGTTCTCCGTCTTTCTAAGTGATGTTCTCCGTGTCTCTCCGTGTAGCAATTCTCCATCTTTTGATGGAGAGCTGGAATGTGAACTTTTAAACTAAAAGGTTTTTTTTTTTAATTTTGGTGTCAAAAAATCAGTTTTTTTTTCTGTGAAGGGGCATGTTATTTTTATTCATGTGCTTATAGCACATGAATATATATTTAATGAAAAAAAAAATTTTTTTTTTTTTTTTTTTTACACAGTGCAGCCAGCAGGGGGCCGGAGCGCTCGAGCCGCTCATTACATATTCATATATTCACTGCACCCGATCGTTAATATGCACGTGGGTGCAGTGAATACTGGGTCCCCCGCTGGCTATAGGGGGGGGGGGGGGGGCAGCCTGTGCTGTCTGGGTCCCGGAGAGCCCCCCTCCCCTCCACATTCCTCTGGAGCAGCCAGGGAGACTATAATCTCTCTGGCTGCTTCCGTCCCCCGGCTCCCTGAAAGCTCCCTGCCGCGGACGCTCTTCCGCTGCAGGGGTTAAGACTCGCCGCGAGTGGCGGCGAGCATCAGCCACATTGAATAGTGGGTAAAGTGCCGTGACGGAGAATCTCTAAACATGGAGAATCTCCGCAAAAACACGGAGAGTGCATGGAGAGCGAAATAAAACGCTCTCCATGCACGGAGAACTTTCTCATTGAATACTGCCCTAAGAAAGCGCAACTGCACTCCAATAATCCACAATATTTATTCCACATTATTTTGTATTTATTAAAAGGAATACAATTAATACATTTCATATATGAATACAATAATTTAAAAACACACACAGACAAGACATACAACATATAACATATAAGGTATTAATTGTATTCCTTTTAATAAATACAAAATAATGTGGAATAAATACTGTGGATTATTGGAGTGCAGTTGCGCTTTCTTAGTGTCAATCTTCTTATTGTCACCCACTTCCTCTTGTTTGCATGTGTAGGAAGTTCACAATTGTCTCCTAGAAAGAGAGCTGCAACCACACTCCATAACTAATTTTATATCCAGATGCTATACTATATATTGATATAGGAAAACCACCAGTAAAGACCAGCGCTACTGTGTGACTTTTTGGTCACAACTGTTTGTTCTTACCTTATATGCTCACATCCAGTGGGGCCACGCCAGAAATGGGACTCGACACCTGACCCGCGTCTATCAAAAATGATGTCATATCTTCCACCATAGGCACCGGATATATGTGCACACCGTCACCTTGGATAAAGAAAGGCTTTAACAGTGGCCCGCAGAAGCACACTGTACAAGAAGAAAGTTAAAAAGCAAATACAACATACAATAAATGTACATAATTTTATACTAAAAGTGAGAGAGGGTCAATGATTCATTTAAACCACAGGGTGCCAGTAAACCCAATCTTTAAATCCACCTGGATTCACATTGTAGCAATAGTCTATTGTGATCACCGGTAAAAGGACGTGATCGATCATGCAATAACTTAGGTTAGTTAAACCTGTTTAAGTTAAAAAATATTTCTGTGCTAGTGGCTGCTCACTAATACAACTGAACAATGCAGCACGTATGGTCTCTCGTATGTGGGGAAGACCCTATGTAAATTTAAAGAGAGTATGTCTGCTCATCGTAGCTGCATTAGGGCTTTTCTTTACCAGTCACCTGGTTCATACTGATGTGTTACTTCCACCCTTTCTGCAGAATCGGCTTCTGCATCACTTCTACCTGTATTTAGGACTGCCACAAGGTTTCTCTCGACTCGTAACTTCTGCCATCATGATTGCATCTCCTATGACGTAACTTCTGCCCTCATTTTGGACAGACAGCATCAGTATTGTGCTCCTATATTTAGCCTTTTGTGGCTCCCACAATCTACAATTGTTTCTGTAGCATCTTCCACAGTGCTAGGAGAACTTGAAAATGTAGATCAGTGAATGGAACCTCAGATGAGACATAAAGAAAAAGCTAACATCATGAGTGAAAACTGTGACTTAAGAAGGGAGAACTTTTCCTGTTTCCTTGTGCATTTTTCTCATCAGGATTAGTTGCTGTGGGTATCAATGAAGTTCTAAAGGTCCTAAATAGATTGGTTAGCCAAGTCCATATGTCTATTACATTGGGGCTGGTAGGAATTGAAGAGCAGAGAATCCACAGACTCTTGCAGAAGTCATTTCAAAACATGTGAGATTAATTTCTGACAAGTCTGTGCAGTTAAATGATCCTGGTGAATATATGTTATGATAGTGATAGTTGAGGGACAGTTTTTAGTTTCTTTAGGGATGTTAAATGACCTCATAATGGAAGCCACAAGATATTATGAATTTGGTGGACCACAAAATGGTGGAAGAACATTTAGAGTTTGGGGGGCCTACTAATAAATACCATCAAAAGTCTGTGCGACAATGCCCTATTATGGTGGTTCTCCTATATCTGAGACCCTTATTTCTCCAAAACCTTTCATGTCTCCACTCCCTCCAATTACTCTTCCAGCAGGTTTGCCCGAGGGATCGGTTCTTGAAAATACCTCCCCTTCAGAACCCAATTCAAACTTCTCACACTTAAGGGACCTACACATGGGGCGACACCGCTGAGCGATCTGAGCAATGTAGATCGCTGAGATTGCTCAGAAAGATCACTCAGCACGTCAATGTGTCAGCGCTGTGTGCTGAGCGATCTGTTTTAGCAGAATCTGCTACTGAATCTGAAAAAGGCCCGGAGTATATACAAGTTTGTAAATTAAGAAGAAAGCTGAAGATCATAGCTATTTGCAACGTGATTGTGTTGGAGGGTATGGTGTAACTTTACCCTCCAGCTTTAACAAGTTTTAATATTCTCATCAATTTTTAAATGCCTTGCTCTACTTTATTTATTATGACCTGAATTATACAAATTTAATAATGTCCCAGATAAATTAATCGGCAGCTAAAAAATAAAAAAGTTGACCTCAATTTCATAATAGACGCATTTGGCACTGGATGATGAATTTTAGGTAGAAAGGAACACTATATTTGCAATACACAGTATTGGTATTCTGGGTTATTTCATTTAAAACTATGAAAATGACTTATTTAATTTGTACCTAAATTGGGTGGTATTATGTCTAATACGGTATACAATTGTTGCATAGAATATATTACAGGGAATGTACAAACCATTGTAAGAGTTCAACATTTTTCCACAAAATGTATAGTGAACATTCCTGCTGGATGATGGGGGTTATTCAGACTTCATCGCTGGGCTGCTAAATTGCAGAGCCCTGCAATCAGGTATACGCCACCCAGCCAGAGTGAAATCCCACCCCGTGCAAGCTTGGGATTTGCTAAGCAGCGCTTTGAATAATTTTTCTACTGTGTGCAGTCGGTACATAGCCCAGGCCTTGCTCGGCGGCTGCAATAGAAGCAGTCGGATTGGGGCTAAAACTGTCACACAACTTCCCTTAAAACATCTGGGCACATCCACTTTTTCCTTACACGCCAAGAAAAATAAAGAGGAGATACAGAAGAGGCTTAGCAAAATATAAACAAATAAATCGCCAGGTCACCCGAAAGTTCTGATGGAACTAAGGGCCTTATTCGAGTTCACTCTTTCTGACAAAATCCTTCTTAGATGGACAAAACCATGTGCACTGCAGGGGGGCAGATGTAACATGTGCAGATAGAAATAGATTTGGTGATTTTTTGGTGATTCTTTGCAGGGTAAATACTGGCTGCTTTATTTTAACACTGCAATATAGATCTCACTTTGAAGTAAAACCCCACCCAAATCTAATTCTCTCTGCACAAGTTACATCTGCCACCCTGCAGTGCACATGGTTTTGTCCATCTAAGAAGGATTTTGTCTGAAAGAGTGAACTCGAATAAGGCCCTAAGGGAGGAGTTAGTAAATCCTCTGCATTACGTTTTTGAAAAATCCTTTTCATCTAGAATAGTTCCCAAGGGCTGACAATTAGCAGAGGTTGCACCGATTTTTAAAAAGGAAAAGGAGATGAGCTTGCAAATTATAGAACCGTTCGTTTAACGTTTATCGTGGGTACATTATTTGAGGGAATTCTAAGAATTGGTATCCATGAATACTTAGAGAATAATAATATAATTAGTAGTAATCAACATGGTTTTGTAAAAAATCGATCCTGCCAAACTAACCTAATAAGTTTTTGAGGCAGTCAGCAGAAATCTAGAAACTGGAAATGTTGTAGAGGTAGTTTACCTGGATTTTGCAAAGGCATTTGACACTGTGCCACATAAGAGGCTGATTAATAAAATGGAGGATTTGGGAAGAGGTAGTAACATTTGTAGCTGGGTAAAGAACTGGCTGCAGGATAGAGAGCAGAGGGTGGTTGTACAGTAAATGGAGCTTATTCAAGCTGGATACCAGTACTGAGTGGAGTACCACAGGGTTCGGTGCTGGGGCCTCTTTTATTTAACATATTCATTAATGATATAAAGGAGGGTATACTTAGCAGTGCATCGATCTTTGCAGATGACACAAAACTGTGCAGGCTGATTAGAATGTCATAGATGTCTCCATGCTACAGAGAGATTTAAACAAACTAAAAAAAAGGGGTTCAATGTTGATAAATGTAAGGTTATGCATCTTGGGAGACATAACCAGGGTGTGACTTATAAACTAAATGGGATAAATTTGGGAAAATCAGAATCAGAAAAGGACCTAGGAGTCCAAATCAACAAAAAACTGTGGTGCAGTGCTCAGTGTCATAGTGTGGTTACTAAGGCCAACAGGATACTAGCTTGTATAAAAAAGGACATGAATAATAGAGAAGATAATGTAATTATACCACTCTAATAAGGCACGTAAGGCACTGGTTAGACCTCATCTGGAATTATGTGTCCAATTATGGGATCTTCATTACAGAAAGGATATTATAGAGCTGGAAAAAGTCCAGAGAAGGGCAACCAAAAATATAAAAGGGAGTCGTTAATCTACGACACAACATTACCCAAACTAAGAATGTTTACACTAGAAAAAAAGCGGTAAAGGGAGACATGCTTAACATGTACAATATATATCAGGGGTCAATATAATGAACTACTGTATCAGGTACCCTCTTTGCTTTGAGGAAAGGGCACATGGGCATGCTCTTAGACTGGAGGAAAATAGATTCTGTACAATTAAGAATAAAGGCTTCTTTACGGTTAGGGCAGTAAGGGTACGTAACTTCCTTCCAGAGGAGGTAGTATGGGAAGACACATTAAATACATTTGAAAAAAGGCTGAACAAACATTTACTGGAAATAAAAACATCCAGGGGTACAAACCGTAATCTGTATTTAGCCCAATAATAGCCTGGCTTGCAAATACGCAGCCGTGCGATCGGGTATGAATAACCCCATAATAAGGTGGAATTAGTAACCATATGCAGGCGTGCCCAGAAAGGAAATGGGAGGATGCTGGTCTGCACCTAATGTGGCTCCTCAGCCGCAGCACTCTGAGCCTGCCATAGCTCTGGCCCACTGAGGCATATCAGACCGGAAGTGACCCCACATATCAGACCTGAAGATCCAGCCACGCAAACAGCCCGACCTATTTCATAAGCAGTGTGCTGGTTATTAATTGGCAGAAGATACCGGCAAGTGGGACCACGCATCTACATCACTATGGCCCCTACATACACACACAGCGATGTAGGGGCATTTTCTGAGTGATAAATTAAAGTAAAATCACTCAGAAAATGCCTGCATATCGCAAAGTGTAGAGCCCATTAGACAACTATATACAAGTACAAATATTAACACCCAGACACTTTAGGCTCGGAGAAGGGTGACTTCTCCGAGCCTAGAAGTTGCACGCAATCCTCCTTCAGCCGCCTGGGACCTTCCTGGGCAGCAGGATTGCATGTGACATATCGAATGCAGTCCTTTTGCATATGATCTATCGCATGCGATCCCAGCCAAGCCTGTCTGTCTTGGATGCAAACCAACAGATTGTTTTTGCACCCAGTGGAAATTGCGCCTGATTTCTCATTTTTTAAACAACACTGAACGAATGGCTAAAATATTCCATAATGCATTTTATTTTTCTGGACACAGTTCGAATTTAGAGAAGACCATTTACAGTAATAGCATTATAATCCAATCCAGGGGTCTTTATTGGGTAAGTGTGGCGTAGGAAGTCTTCCAATAGTCTAAACAGGTGTCACTTGTTCATTAACAATGCACATGAAAATAACATTAAGATATTGGCAAATACTGTACAATGACTCTGGGCTTCAGTCCTTCACAATAATAAAACCCTATACATTTTACTCTTTGCAGCAGCGATCTATGTAATGGTACAGATAATGATAGGCAACAGCATTACATTAGTCTCATAGCTTTTCCCATGAGTCAACTGTGAATGTTGGATCACTGTTCAATAAAAGATATGAGTTATGTGTTTACAGTATTTGGATCAGGGCTAGAAATTGGTGCTTAGGGATCATGCATTCCGTGTACTTTTATCTATGCCAATCACATTTAGGGCAAGTTAATGCAAGAGCGATTTCTGAAGGATTCACAAATCCCAGTGCACATGTGTTAATGCCAGCAGCTGCCAGTCAGATCTGCAGCCGCCCACTGCTATTCTCAAACATGTGGCTGATGACTGACCCCATGTGAGTGGGGGCTGAATGCAATTAAATCTCTACCGCATAGCACAGTTCCTCCAAAATGCTATTTGAAATTTGCTACTGATTCCATCGTAAGACAATAAGATTAACAGCGTTTTTTGTTAAGGGAAGGGGGGTAATCACTAGAATACAGAGCGACACCAAGATTAAGGTTTGAATTAAGTAAGCATTTACAACTGTATTGCAATTTATCCATGACTGCCAACTGTCCCTTCTTATAATAGTTGAGGATAAAACATCCAACCACAGTACCAAGGCAATTCTTACCATCTGCTCTTACTCTGCCCACTTTATGCATCTACCATTCCATTTTATCAGCAAACACTCTCAGTATATTTAGGACAGCATGCACAAAATACATCAGGAACTGTGTAAATGTGATAAGTCTCATTCAGTGCTGTAACCTGCATGCAAATGCACATATATGCCCTTATTCTGGTTGGTGCGGTAATATCCGCGTGCGTTCGTGCCGCCGATGTTTTGTGTCTGCGCATGTGCAGAGGCGTCTCTGCGCATGTGCGAGCGGGGCGTATGGCCAAATCCCGCATGAAATGTGAACACTCCGAACAGGGGGTGGAGAGGGGCGTGAAGGGCTATTTGGCCTCATTACCATATGCATACGCCCCGCGTTTCATGGGCGTTCCCATGCAAACGCTGGGCGTATGTATGGTAATGCAGTCGTGACGCACGTGTAGGGGGCGGACATATGACATCGCCGGATGTCAGCTGCCCGCCCAGATACCTGCTTTTGCACGGAAAATGTCCGTGTGGTCTGAGGTTGCGGGAGCTGGTGGACCACTCGGTCCTGCATTCGATGGTCTGCAACCATCGAATGATGGGGGAGGTTGCCTGAGATGGAGGAGGCATATTCCGTGAAAAATACACGTGCGGTCCGTTCGGCCAGCTTCTTACCGCGTACGGACGGAGTTTGCGATCCGTATGGAAGGCGGGGTTTCGCACGCACGGTCCTGGCCGCATTATCGGATCCGGCCGCACCGATCAGAATAAGGCCCATAATGAGATTGTTATACACTGAGGGGAGAATTCAATTAGAGATGAGACTTACCGTTAAGCCCTGTACACACGGGGCGATATATCGCTCACGCTGAATGATATATCGCTTGGTGTCCCATTTGCATCAGCGACCAGAGATGGTCGCTGAAGAAAAAAAAAACTGTCAGGGTAGCCCGGCAGTGGAAATCAGCTGGTCGCAGAAGCAAGCTCCTGCGACCAGCGATCACTACAGGCAGAAAACGGGAGCGCGCACCTGGCGAGGTGCACACTCCCATCGCTGCCAATATGGTCGCTCAGCGACCATATTTCCAGCGATATTTGCTATAATCACCCCCATGTGTACGCACCATTACTGCTGGTTAGTTGCTGGCAGTACTTAAATAGCTCCAGGCTTTTAACCCAGGTAAATCCCACAGCTAAATGATCCCCCCTAAAGATTTTAGATCCAGTAATATGAGTATATATATATCTGGATCTGGGGAAAATATGGTCTAGTCTAGTGCCTGTGAAATGACAAATTAAATATCAATCATCAATCCAGAGACTGATCAACTGCAATGTCCAACCAGAACATAATTATATAAATTTCCTTCATTAGAGCAGATGGGGATAACTGGAGGTCATGATGAGCATAAGAGCATATTATTAAGGCCCTTATTCTGATCGGTGCGGATATTCCCGCATTCTTACGGAGCGGTCCGCACGCCACGGTGTTCTGCCGCGTGCGGCCATCGTCCGTAGAAACGCCCACGTGTCCTCCGCATTCGGACGGACTCACTCTTTAAGAACAGGGCGTGTTTACGGACGACATACAAACCATGCGTGTGCGGGAGAAACACTCCGATTCTGCACGGTATTACAGAGTATTACAGAGTATGCTCGGAAATACCGCATCCGAACGGGAGCCAAGCGGTGCTACCGCCCGTAAGCGGTGTATTTACGCCAAACAACCCACTATTATGTCAATTCTGCAATACATCACATGACCCACTTATTCAATTACCTATCCTCATAAAAAAATGCTTATTTGGAATTGGAATCAATTAGATTCCAATATATCCTTACAAGCATGCCTAACACATGCATTGCACACATTAACCCTTACAGCAATTGAAGTGCAATGGTTTGTATTAGACCCTGTGTAAAATATTATAAACAATCTACACATATACTGTTTAATGTGCAAAGAAAACCAACAACTTTGAACTTGCATAAATTATTTATTACTTGTAGTCATTAGGCGGTCCGTTCGCCTCCCGCAGGAACGAGTGGTGTCCGCAAAGCAATAGTGGCCTTTTGGACACCGCACATTTCTTCCCTTTTTGTTCGCGTGCATTCGGAGTGGTATCCGAATGCACGCCCCCCAACATAAGTGTACTCCCCCGTGTCCGCCCATGTTTCCGCCCCGTTTTGCCCACTTTGAAACTACGCCCATGTGTCATTCCGCATGACGCCCATAATACGCCCATATTTCCCGAATGATTGCGGTGACCAGTTTTGTACGGGATTTGCCCGAACAGGTACGGAGTCAAGGCGTGGCACATGCGCGTAGCGTTCTCCACGCATGCGCAGACGCCGTAAAGACGCGATCCGAAAGTATGCGGTAAAGTACGCGTCAATCAGAATAAGGGCCATTGTCTTGTGCGTTGTCTCCATCTAGTGGCCAGAAGTAAAGCGTAATAAATTATTTAATTGCTGCAAATGCAAAAGGTCATGTTCTACAGGTTAGGTTGAAAGATTGTCAGGTTTTATGCAGGAGGGTGGGAAGAGGTCAGCTTAGTCTTTAATATTTTAAAGCATTTTGGTGTGTAAAAGTATATTGGAATTGTGCAATTTAAGTCCCATATATGGGATGCAGTCAATTTACCAATGGTCATTGGGGGTGTATTCAATGCTTTCTGCAAGCTGTGATAGCGAGCATTGCTGCCTGCTCGCTGTCATAGCTTGCAGGGTCAGTACACAACTGACCCCCTGCACACGCAGTTTCCCCCTCGCTAGGTGTTCGGAGCGAGGGGGAAACGGCATATGTGGCCGCTAAAACAACAAGGCTCGCAAGGCTAAATGCAGCCGTGCATTAGTCACGAGCCTCGCTGTTTGGGGGAATCCTCGCTGTCCTCTGACAGCAAGGATTTCACTGTTGCGTTGAATACTGTGAGTGGCCGGCGCAGGGGTTAAACGGCAAGGATCGCTTGTTTTCGGCAATCCCCTTCGTTTAACCCCCTTGCTGGCCGCTTTTAATCCACCCCATTGACTGTAAGTCAAACTAACGACATGAACATACTGAATGCTCAAAATACTGACATTTAACATGCGGACATGAGTTTTAATGCAAACTAACGACATGAACATACTTAATGCTCAAAATACTGACATTTAACATGCGGACATGAGTTTTAATGCAATTTCTTCCCAAAAACAGACTTTTTCTTACCTTACCACCCCAGTGGACCTGGAGGGGAATATAATAGTGTGCCGAGTGCACTTAGGAAGCATGCCTGAAGCACACTTAGGTCAACTTAGATGGTGTCTATAAGAGAAAAAATAAATACTGTCTGGTGTGCAATCAACAGGCGCTGGCACTGGGTTGTCAGACCCTAGTTTATAAAAAAAAAGATAAAGAATGGAGGTGTGCCAGCGCTGGCTGTCCCATGATTAGACAAGACGGTTCTCACTTAAAATAAGGGGATTTTTGTAAGAACTTACCGTTAGAACCCCTTTCTCTGAATCCATCCTGGTGACATTGCTCAACCATGGGATGTAAGAGGGTCCGAAGGAGCCAGGCACCTATGCTAAAGCTTTGAGAGGCAGGCTCCTCCCTTCTGCATTCCAGCATTCCTCAGTACAACTTCCAGAGCACACATGTTAATATGAACAATCAATTAACAGAACCATTACAACATGACCACACATGTTGTAATGGGATCGCTGTGTCACCAGGATGGATTCAGAGAAAGGGATTCTAGCGGTAATTTCTTACAAAAATCCCCTTTTCTCTTTCATCCCTCCTGGTGACACAGCTCAACCATGGGATGTTCAAGAGCCGGTCCTTTGGGAGGGTACTCTCAGGTCTGCAGTTCTCATCACTGCTTGCCCAAATGATGCGTCCTCCGACGCGAACTCATGGAACCTATAAATTTGGTGAAAGTGTGAACAGATGACCAAGTGGCAGCCCTGCATACTTGTTCTGCCTTAGCCCCGTGATGCACCGCCCGTGAGGCAGCAACCGACCTGGTGGTATGAGCATTAAGGCACTGGTCTGCCAACTTTGGTATAAGCAAAAGCAATCACCTTAACCACCAGGCAATGGTCTGCTTTGAAGCTGGCCAGCCCCTTTTGTGTACATCATACAACACCATGAGTAAATCAGTTTTACGGAGACCTTTTACTCTGTCCACATAGATGCACAAAGCGCGAACAACATCCACATTTTTAAATCTGTCCCTCTTTCTGATCTCCTCCGGGGGACTGAACACCGGAAGAACAATTTCTTGGTTTAAATGAACTGAAGAAACAACCTAAGTAAAAACTTAGGAACTGTTCGCAGCACAGCCCTATCATGATGATGAAATTCATGATGATGAAATATCAAAAACGGAGACCTACAAGATAATGCTCACTATGCAGTGGAAGGAGTCTGTAACAGGTGTTTATTGGTAGTAAACCCTAAGAGTAGTGGATTTCCTCATCACTGTCTATAGGTGTTAAAAATCTGTGATCCCTGGTGGAGACAGGTCATCTGAGAACAGATAACAAATGTTTTTTCGGTACTTGTTTCCTAGCACAGCGCCCATCGTATGCCATCGCATACCACTAATTAAGGCATGTGATGGGACCCGATTTTTTAATTGTACAGGCACCCTGATGGGTGATTACTATGTAAAATGCACCCCATTTTTAACGCCACCCCCACTATGAACGCCAACCCGAAGCGTGGCGAGCGCAGCGAGCCCACAAGGGCCGGCGGTACGCGTCCTCCGACCTTTTAGGGTGAGTGGTGGCCTGCCTCCATCTATGTCTGAGGTGATTATTGTGGTACTCCTAAAGCCTGGCAAGGACCCTGCTTCAGCAGACTCCTATCGCCCGATGTCCTTGTTGTAGACCGACATTAAAATACTAGCCAACATTTTGGCGACCAGGCTCAACGCCATCATCACCTCGGTCATACAAGAGGATCAATCCGGATTTATGCCAGGATAATCCACGGCCCGGAACTTGAGACGGTTGTTCTGTCATCTGCAGGCAGATGCTGACCCAGGGTCGGAGGCAGTGATAGTGTCCTTCGACGCTGCCAAGGCCTTCGACTCCGTGGAATGGGAATAATATAACCTTATTGGAGGTCTTGCGATGCTTTGCTTTTGGCCCTAATTTCATAAATTGGCTCAGTTTACTTTACTCCTCCCTGATGTATATCGGTTCCTCCCTCCCTGTATATCGGTTAATGGTTACGTCACATCCTCCTTTCCATGGGGCCAAGGTACAAGGAAGGGCTGTCCTCTATCCCCTGCCCTTTTTACCCTCGCCATAGAGACCCTAGCTATTTTATTGCGTACCTCTTCTGATGTCAGAGGTATCTCCATGGGTGGACGGGAGGATGTGGTCACCTTATACGCGGACGACATGCTCCTGTTCCTTAATGACGCTGAGACTTCACTAGTAGCGCTCTTGGAGATTGTTAAAGCATTTGGTTCATTTTTTGGGTCTATTAATCAATTGGGAAAAGTCCAGTTACCTCCCAAATTATGGCGTGATCCCAAATATATTAAGCACTTTCTCTGCTCTACAATGGGTTCTTCGATTTTAGTACTTGGGTGTCTGGATCACCCCTAAGGCTAGTTAATTTGTACGGCAAAAATATAGATTCTGTCACTAATGAATTGAAGAGGCAGATTCACTTATGGAAAAAATTACCACTTAGTTACTGGCCGTATAAACCTTATTAAAATGGTAATACTACCGAAATACCTGTATTTACTCCAACACTCACCGGTATATATACCTAAAGTTATTTTGGTACTCTTTACCTAGAACGGCGCCCATCGCGGGCATCGCATGCACAAAAAAACGGGTGCGATGCGACCGACGCGATGCCCGCGATTTCCCATAGGGAACAATGTTAAATGTCTCAATTGACGCGATTTTCCTGTTCAATGCCTCAATGGACCCGATTTTTCCATAGGAAACAATGTTAAATGGTTTACCACAGAGGCCAAATAGGCACCCTGAAGTGTGAAATGGCCCCCACAATTGTTAACGCCACCCCACGATCAACGTGAACCCGAAGCGTGGCGAGCGCAGCGAGCCCGCGAGGGGCGGCGGTACGCGTCCTATGACCTTTTCATACCCCCACTATCCATGTTGGCGTGGAGTTGAGAATAGAACAGTGTGGCGAGCGCAGCGAGCCACTGAGCCCGAAGGGTGGCGAGCGCAGCGAGCCCGGCAAGGGGACGCGGATACCTTCACAGGTATCCGCGTCCCCTCGCGGGCTTCACAGGTGTCCGCGTCCGCTCGCCACGCTTCGGGCTCGGTGGCTCGCTGCGCTCGCCACACTATTCTATTTTCAACTCCACGCCGACGTGGATAGTAGGGGGTATGAAAAGGTCGTAGGACGCGTACCGGCGCCGCTCGCCACGCTTCGGGTTCACAATGATCGTGACTGAATTGTGGGGGCAATTTCACACTTCAGGGTGCCTATTTGGCCTCTGTGGGCCATTTAACATTGTTTCCTATGGAAAAATCGGGTCCATTGAGGCATTGAACAGGAAAAACGAGTCAATTGAGACATTTAACATTTAACATTGTTCCCTATGGGAAATCGATGGCCGCGATTTTTTACCTGTGATGCCCGCGATCAAAATCGCGGGCGCTGTGCTAGGTAAAGAGTACCATTATTTTTGCTAGCATTGATAGCTTGCATTCCTTCTTTATATGGGGGAACAGGACACCTAGAGTAGCACTTAAAACCCTGGTAAGAGTTAGGTCAGATGGAGAACTAGGCCTGCATAATTTCCGTGCCTATTACCTTGCGGTCCAATTAATGCACCTCTCTGACTGGATCATGGGTCGCTGCCCACCTTTGATAGTTCCTTTGCCGAGTGTGTGGGGTCCTGTCTATCCCCTATCCGATTTCTCCTTTCTTCTACCTCTCCAACTGCTCTTCCCCCCTTGTTTTGTCAGGCGCTTCTTGTATGGTGTCAAGCCCATGTATATTACAATTGGCATGGCACAGATAACGAGACTCCTATGTGGTTTAACAGGGCCTATCCAGAACTTCTTCAACTCTCAACGGATAATATTTGGGTTAAAGTGGGCCTGATTTCAGTTTCCCAGTTATTTGTAGATGGGGGGATTAAATCATTCCAGCAGCTGTCTGAAAAGTTTCATTTATCAAATAAGGTTTTCTTTCGATACCGTCCACTCAGGCATGCCGCACAGGCGCAGTTTGGCACCCTTCTATCTCTAGCTCCCCAATTAAAACCCTATTTAGAACTCTAGCTACAAAAGGCCAGATATCTACCATTTATACTAATTTGAATGGTCAAATTGATGTGCATATCTTAGATTCCCTCAAAGCTAAATGGGAATTTAACATAGGGTTATTGATGAGGAGCAGTGTACTCAGGTATTGAGCTTGGCTAAATTTACAACTCCATGTTTGAAATTCCAACAGATTTATTTTTATATACTTCACAGAGCCTACCGCCCCCCACTATCCATGCATAAAGCGGGGTTGAGGTCGGATAGCACCTGCCTGAGATGTGGTACCCCTGATGCCGATTTCTGGCATATGCTGTGGTCATGTCCTCAAATATACACTTTTTGGGAAGCGGTATGGGCAGATATCTTAAATACTGAGCCATCCCTGCCCACCATTACCCCTAAACTTTGTATGTTCGCTCTCGATATAGAGGAGTCCTTCTCTCCCCTAATATACAAATATGTTCTTTGCTTGACAGCTTTGGCTAAAGTCCTCATAGCAAGGAAATGGTTCGCTACCTCCTCCCCCAATATATATAACTGGCATGCTCTGGTTAATAAGGTTTCTGGTCATGAAAGGTTTACTTATATGTCTAAGGGATCACTGACCTCTTATTTTAACAAATGGGACAGATGGAGCACCTCGCGGTTAGCTACAACCACTCGGGTGTTCGGGTGCTCTTGTGTGCGGCTGCTCCAACACACAAATGACCGAGTGCTCTCAAACCTCCGGGGGAGTGCTCGGCAGAGGGGAGTGCTCGGCTGAGGGGAGTGATCAGCGGCAGGGATGACAATTGAGTGACATGGGGGGAGGGGGTGTTTGCTGCTAGAAGGTGGTGCACCACTGGCACGCACACCTCAGAGACAAGGCCATACAACTGCAGCATACATTTTATGTACATTCACAAAGATTTCACATTTAGCAAACAAAATAATTGAACAAAGTGGTCTAACAGAGAGTCTTCTTTTTCTGCTCTTCTAGTCTTGATGTTTATCCATGATTCTTGAGAGCACAAACAACTAAGAAATACAGTGCAAACTCTACAAAGAGTTTAAAACTGTTTATGTGGATTATATACAATCCTTATATACAAATGAAATCCTCTTGGAAAAGATCAGTGCCGATTCTCACTTAATTGTGAAATAGGGAGATAGGGAGATATCTCCCTATGAAATGAGAGAGAGTCATAAAGGTGAAATAGTTCCTGTGTCACTTAATGCCAACAGGTCAGGCATCGCCTGGTACAGTCATGGGACCGCGCATCGGATCGGATCAAATGTCAAACACATGCGATTTTGGGACGATTTCACGCGATTTATCGGCCCAAGTGCCGAAATCGCATGGAATCGGCCCAAAATCGCATAGTGTATGGCGGTCTTAAGGTTAATTTGTTGGGAGCCAATTAACCTACCAGTATATTTTTGGATTGTGGGAGGAAACCGGAGCACCCGGAGTAAACCCACGCAAGTACGGGGAGAATATACAAACTCCGCACAGTTAGGGCCATATGTGGGAATCGAACCCATGACCTCAGTGCTGTGAGGCAGTAATGGTAACCATTACACCATCCATACTGTCCATGTGAGGGACCTATGGTCTAGAGGGGTCCCTAAAAGACACCCTTAAGCCTTACTAATCCTATGCAGATACCCAGGACTTTATTTTGTTAATTTTAGTATTAAACACATAATTTACACCAGATATCATCCTTTGTTTCTTTCTCTCTTTTCCATACCAATCAGCATAATTCATTACACCATTATGGTAAGCGCTTTGTATATTTTTCCATATATTGCAGACCTTTGGCATTCAAGCTGTTAATTTGTTGAGGTAATCTAAAGAAATGCCACCCCACGCTTCCTGAAGCATTGTCTACAAGTTAGTTTGGCTTGATGGTCTTGTGTACTATACGGTCAAGCTGCTCCAATAATGGTTCAATAGGATTGAGATCTGGTAACTGCACTGGCTGCTCCAATACAGACAAAATACCAGCTGCCTGCTTCTTCCCTAAATCATTCTTGCACGGTTTGGAGGTGTGCTTTGGGTCATTGTACTGTTGGAGTAGGAAACTAAGTGCTGTCTGGCATGGTATGGCATTGCAAAATGGAGTGATAGCCTTCCTAATGCAAAACCCCTTTTACCTTGTACAAATCTCCCACTTCACCACACAAAAGCAGCCCCAGAACATCACATTACCTCCACAATGTTTGACAGATGTGGCATCAGTTGCATCAGCCACTTCCTGCATCTTTTCACTTGTTCTGAATCTCACAAATGTTCTTCTGTGTGACTCAAATACCCCAATCTTCGATTTGTCTGTCCAGAACACTTTTCCAATCTTCCTCTGTTGAATATATGTGTCCATTTGCCCATATTGATCTTTTCCTTTTATCGGTCAGATATGCCTTTTTCTTTGCCACGCTGAGGGCCAGCATCCTGGAGTTGCCTTTTCACTGTAGATTTTGACACTGGCGTTTTACTAGCATTCACGCCAGAATGGATCTACAATTGAATAGCTCACCAGGGTGACATCTTCTGGCTGCCATCACACTTACATTTAAATTGCCCTAATAGTCTAAAACCCCATGCACATGGTGAGATATTAGCTAATGGCCAATTTTGACTAGCTGTACAAGAGATTTTGTCTAGATTCACCAAGGGATTAATTACATCATGGGTATGCCCAGATGCAAAGTCCCTGTTTGTTTTCCTTAACGATAAACTCAGAATCCGCTGATTTATGCCAAATTCTTTGCTTCATCCCCACATTAACTCGCTTTAATCTTGCCTTTTTTGTCTTCTGTTACCTCATATGGTACTCATTTTTTTTATTTATTTTTATTTTACACTTTTACAGTTCATCTTTCAGAATGTCAACATTGTGATTGTCAAGTTAGCAATGCAGTTTTCCATGAAATTTGCATCTAACCGTAATAGCAGCCATGCTCCACTTGCAGCCTAACCATACAATTGACTGTCAACATTAACACTGTGACATTCTCACTGCATACCCAACTATAACAGCTAGTACGGATGGAGCGCCCTCCATCTAGCGATCATCTGGCGTTCGGATGATCAACCGTCGGAAAGGGACGTGCGCTTCCCCTTACAATGGAGTTCCCCACCGGTCCACGCTGCCTCGCCCTCACCTCCCCACTCCCCCTAACCCTGTGTGTCTCCATGAAGCGGAGACGGGCAGGGTTCGTGTCCCCCGCCACCCGGAAACTGGGGCTCACGCGTCCAGTCAGATGGAGCACCATCTTGCCAGCGGAGGAATTCTGGCAAGACATGCGCTGGCTGAGAGGCGCTTCATCTGTAGGTTCAATTATTATTTCTGGTAACTTTCCACAGCAATTCTGGATATCCATTGAATATCTGCATCAGTTTGGATTTCTGGCTTTTAATTATATTTAATCACTCAGTTTATTATAATTGGTACCCTAATCAACTGATTCCATATTTTATACCTGAATAATCTACGTAATTACAGAATGTTGCCGTTTCGCTAACTTTCCCTTAAATTTCTCAATGAATCCACTCTATTCCAATTTTACCTAATAGATAACAGAATTATCAGCACAAAACTATTCAATGAGATCCTACATCCCTGCACATGGGTATGGATCATAGTGTCGATAAAAGGAAGGTTGACAGGCATTAAGTCGACATGCGGGAAGGTCGACATGTCTGACGGTCGACATGGTCATTAGGTCAATACAACCATTAGGTTGACATGGGTAAGGTCGACAGTCAAAAGGTCGACATGGGGTTTTTCACTTTTTTTTATCCTGAATGTGGACACAGTTCACATGGACACTAAAAAAGTGCACCAGGTCCCCTAGCATGGCTCGCTGCACTCACCATACTTCGGGCACACTATTTTATTCTCCCACCAAGCCCTGGTGGATGGTAGGGCCTGAAGTGTCAGCTCAAAAAAAGTGAAAAACCTCATGTCGACCTTTTAACTGTTGGCCTAATGCATGTCTTGACCTAATGTCCCTGTTGATCTAACCCTGGGAAAGCCAGCTCAAGTCCTTGAGGGCTACCAACAGTTAGCGTTTTCCAGGTCTCCTCACAGAATCACAAGTGAAGTAATTAGCTCCACCTGTGGATCTTTTATAATGAGTGCACCTGTGCCCCAGCCAGGTGATCTAGAAAACGTGAGCTGTTGGTAGCTCTCGAGGACTGAAGTTGTCTACCACTGATCTAACCCCATCTCGACCTTCAGATATGTCAACCTTGATGCATGTTGACCTGCAGTGTCAACCTAGTGACTGTATCCCCTTCACATAACAAAGACATTCCTTTACATTCTTTAGTGCTGCAGGGGACAAAAAATCTGCATTAAATACAGCTTCAGTGGTTTAATATGCGGGAAAATCCATAGATTCCAGGAGTTATTGCTAGGAAAATGCACAGTAATGGAATAGCTCCAGTGTTTAAACCTGGAGATTACCCTGTGCTCCACTTTTCTCCCAAATTGACCTAATTTATTCACCATTAGAATGAAGATACTGGACTTACACAGTATTCCCAACAGGGATACAGGGATAACTAATACAGTCATAATTTATATCAGAAAAAGGAATTCACTACAAAGACAAACAATATGGTACTCTCCACGTCACTACAAACAATTAAAAAGCAAGCACAAACACCCCCAATGTTTTCTTTCCCCATACCACTCCCTACATGTTGTGAGGCAGATGTATTAAGCCTTAAAAAGAGATAAACGTGAGGGTGATAAAAAGTGATAAACGCCCAGCCAATCTGCTCCCAACTGTCATGCCAGTCAGTGTTCGAAAAATGACAGTTATGGGCTGATTGGCTGGACATTTCACTCTATATCACCCTAACATTTATGTCTTAAGGCTTACTACAATTGCCCCATTGTTCATAATCGGTACTTATGTAGTATCTGGGCGCCCGATTTTGTGATTGTTTGCCTTACCTTAAGGCATACAATCAGATGCGATTCGACGCGATTTTCAGCAAAATCGCATCGCATGCGATGCGATATCGCATGCGATGCGATATCGCATGCGATGCGATGCGATTTTCATAGAATTCAATGTTAACAAGGTCCTGTTCATTTCCCCACTATCCAAGTGGGCATAGAGTTGATTTTATATAGCCTGGCGAGCGCAGCGAGCCCCGCGAGGGGATGCGGAAAGCATTTTAAGTAATCCGCAGCCCCTCGCGGGGCCCGCTGCGCTCGCCACGCTTCGGGCTCGGTGGCTCGCTGCGCTCGCCACGCTATATAAGATCAACTATATGCCCACTTGGATAGTGGGGAAATGAACAGGACCATGTTAACATTGAATCCTATGGAAAATCGCATTTCGATGCGATTTTCCGACCCGATCACAAAATCGGGCGCCCAGATACTACATAAGTACCTCATAATCTACTAGAACCAGAACTAAGTGGATCACCATAAGGCAGCAAAAATCTCAAGACCCACGCACCAAGTGCCTACAGTCTTCAAACCAATCTCCTATTGCCTCAATCTCCATGCCGCCATCATCATCTGCCTGGTCTGTAAAACATTCAGTCATGTTTGACTTCCAGCTATGTTGATCATCCATATTAAGGTCATCCAGTTCGCACTTGTTGCCTTTCTTATTCGGCTCTAGCGGGGCTTTCCAAATGTCTGTCTGTATCAATCAATCAGACTCAACTGTAATAATTATTTTAATAATTATTTTAATAATAAATATTTTTTACCATGAGAAGCCGGGGTCTTCACTATGTTGTGTTCAGAGTGGTACCCCAATGCACACTGAAGTTTGTAAAACGTGATCAAGTGAATCATTCTGGTCAAGTGTTGGATAGATTTCTTGTCACTCACAACCTGTCTGTTTTGGCATCTCTGCTCAGAACTACCCACAGTCTACACTTTCTCATGAAGGTCAGCATTATTCTTAAACTGAAGAGGAAAAATTACATTAAAAGAACTGCCTCTAATAATGGATATAGATGAGAATAAAATGGTAACATTTACAAAACTTAGTAATCTCTTTAGGCTTAAATACTTAAAGCTTTATGTCTTGGGGCCCCTTTGCTGCTAACATTATTTTTACTAAACTAATGCGATAGGGGGTGAGATTTAATAGGATGAGATATTCAGAAAGTGAGAGATTTGGGAAGAAATCTTCAGTTTTTTAAAAGCGGCAATCATTTACACTTCAAAATCAAACTGTTTTTTGCAGTGTAAATGATTGCCGCTTTAAAAAAACTGGAGATTTCTTACCAAATCTCTCACTTTTTGAATCTCTCATCCTATTAAATCCCACCCAATATGTTTTCACACCTTCTTTTAGTCTCACCTGAATGCACTAAAGGGCTTTAAGGGCAGTTTTGGGGGAAAAACTGCTCCTAAACCCTTCAATTCGCATTTATTTAGAAGGCACATCGCATTTCCCATATTTATAACAGGAAATGCGATCTGGACAAATTTACACACACACACACACACACACACACACACACACACAAAAAGAAGTGAAAAACCAGGGCTGCCGGACTCCAGGGCCTCATGCTGTGACCCATGGTGCAGTAAAGTGATGCTGCGAATCGGAAGGTTGCTTTACAAAATCAGGGGGGAGGGGGGGTCACAGGAGAAGGAAGACCGACAGTGCTGCAGGAGCCGATCCCGGGGGCTGGTGAGTATAAATCAGCAGGGGGGGGGGGGGGAGTGTTGTCGTCCCGGGGAGAGGGTACTGGAGATGATAACAGCAGCGCATGCGCAGTATAACATCAGAGTATTGTTTTGTGAAAAATATCCCAATGGTACTTCGGACACCCATCGCAGGCACAGAGCTTTATTGCAGATGTGGATGGTGATAAATGAGCTCCTTAGTTCTTTAGAAGACTAAGGACAATTTTTTAAATTACAAAAATGCAATAAAAATGCCCCAAACTGTAGTTTTGGAGGTTTACCGTGATATAAATTAAAAATGTCCACAGCGATAGCTGTTGCGGTTCCAAGGCACAGAAAGCCTTATAGTATTCCATGGGGCTTTGTTGTGCTTGCATAATTGTAAAGCACAACGGCATATAAGAAACTGTAATAAATATTATGCTTTGGATAACTTCCCAAAGCTTCTACCAACTAGCTTGTGCCATCAATAGATTGTATTTTCAATAGAGGTCGAAAGGGGCCAACACATGGGGAGATGAGCATCCTAAACGGTGGTAGATCGTTCAGCACACAGCAATCTGAACTCACTGGCCCTGACACCGGCGATTATAGATTTACCCAGCATGCTGGATATTAATCACTGGGGCGATAGCAATGCGTGGGGTTGCGCATCACTATCGCAATACCCCCACACATGGAGCGATGTAAGGGCATTTTCGAAGTGACCGTCATCGCTGGGCCATACACACTGGGTGGCTTTGAACTGAAAGCTGCTCAAGCTTGGTGTTTTGTGTGGCTTTCAGCTCAAAGTTGTCCCAGTGTGTATGGGCCTTTAGTGTGTGTGGGAGGGCATTCCACAAAGTGAGCGCAGCCGGAAAAAGTCCTGTAACTGTACAAGGGAGAACGTAATGTGTGTGGATGAAAGATGGAAATCTCGTGCAGAGCGGAGACTGAGGTTGTGTGTGATCAAATTAAATGCATCCTGCCTTACTGAGCATATGAGAGTACCTGATTGGTTTCATTATGAGAACTAAAGTGTAAAAATAAATTGTATAAACTATGCATATATTATTAAGTTATGAGTCTAGAAATACACATGCTCCAAGCACCCTGAATAATGCATGCATACTAAATACAACGCTTGTATATACTTGTGTAGATTACTAGTGGTGGGGGCACACACACTCAAGAATGTAACTGTTTTATGCATTATAAAATGTTGATACTTTCTGGGACGATTGAGAAATATGCAATATTCTATCAACACATAAAAGTACTTACCACATATTTCAGAGGCCAGATATGAGAAATTCTTAATAAAAGGAATTTAATGTATCCAAGGCTTATGTCTCACACACTGGTAGCCTGTGTAGGAGAATAGCAGTCTAATTAGTTTTAAGAGCCATATACACTAGGCGATTTTGAGCTCAAAGTAGCTCACTTTACCCATTTTGAGCTACTTTGAGGTCAAAATCTCCTAGTGTATATGGGCAGACAATGAGCACTCCCGCATCATCACCAGCCACTGCTCTGTATAACAGGCCAAGTGTGTCACTGTGTAGAAACAGGTTTGCTCCTTAACGGAGCTGGGGGTATGTCTGCACTCTGTATGTAATTTTTAAATAGATCTGATCAACAGATCAAAACCCCACATATTATTTAATCGATTCTGTGGGGGTGCAGTTCCCAAACAGTAATGGTTTACACAATAGGTACGAAGAAAAAAGGACTGTTATTCTGGGGACGCACTAAGACAAATAAATTTCACATAAAATTTAACTTTTAATAGATCATATCTTAAAATTCCCATTTATATGACATATCATGTCATATAAATGGGAATTTTAAGATATGATCTATTAAAAGTTAAATTTTATGTGAAATTTATTTGTCTTAGTGCGTCCCCAGAATAACAGTCCTTTTTTCTTCGTACCTATCAAGTGTGTCACTGTGCATAGTCTCCTACTCTGGTAAGTGGTTCACCCCCTTGAAAAACCCAATGGTTCATGGGCAAAAAAGCCCAGTTTGTTACACTTTGAAAAAGATATTTGAAAATGAGGCAAAAAGGCAATGACCACCAGCATTGGTTTTGCCCATCCCACTGCCCATAAATAATTTAGTTAGGTCCTGGAACCCCTGCGCCACCCAGTTTGGAAACCACTAGTTTTTTTACACTTTTTTTCTGTACAAGTATGCAGAACTCTATGATCATACATATGGGCTTTATTTAGACTGCTCCATATCTAGTGCAGTCAGGATGTCGGCATTCATTATACCAATGCCAATATCCTGACTGCCTTCATAAGACTGGCGCCAGAACACCAATGTGGTCAGGATGCTGAAGACAGAATATCATCAGATGGCATGCCGAACAAGGAGTAGGATGCAACCAGAGAAGGGTTAGGCCATAGTGGGGGAGGGGGGGGGGCTAGGGTGTGGGGCGGTAGGTATAGGCATAAGAGGGGAAGGTAAGGCTACTAGAGGGAAGGGGGGCAGGGGTAAGATAAGTATACTTACCTGACCCGACCAGAATGCGAGTGTTATTATTCTAACTGCAGGTCATTTATTTGTGACAATGAATTTAAGTTTAAGAAAAATGTCAGTGCAATACACCCTAGTTGTGAACATTTCCTACAAACTCAAAGATACTGTAGAGCTGACCGTACTACCAGGACAGCATCTGCGGAGTGTTAGGGGTGGACATTGGAATCAAATGATTGCTAGGCTTCTGCCATCAAATCTTTCAATTTGATAAAATAATCTATTATTTGATTAACATACGCGCAAAAAGTATGCAAAGAGTATGAACAGATCCTCTGGAGAGTGGCCGGCCGGGCATGGGGGGAGGGGGAAGCATTGGAATGCAACCATTGTATTAGAAATAACGATGGTTAAGAATACTATGTCCATCCCTAAGAAGCATAGATCACACGGCTAGGGGGCAGAGTCAGGCTGCAGATACCACCAGCATGAGCACAATCACCGCCCGGGGAAATGCCCGCCTGGCCATCCAGGTCATGGGTGCGCACCAAAGTTGCCAGATCATCCCTTTAATAAGCCCAACATATAAATTACACAGGTTCTTGACTAATTTTCAAACTTTTAAAATGTAATGACCGTTGGTATGAACTCTTGAACTCTGTCACCTGCCAACCATACCAGCTGTGTTTACATTTGAAAAGTTTGAAATTTAGTCAAGAACCTGTGTAATTTATATGTTGGGGTTATTAAAGGGATGATCTGGCAACTATGGTGCGCACTACTGTATTAACACCCCTCCCAAGGGTATCCGACCCTGTCCGCCACCATTTAATGTGGGCACATGTCGGCGGTACGGCTGGAAGCATTCCTATGACGTAGTGTCGCCATTGCCGTGTCAGCGCCATGCAGGACGCTACAGAGTTACACTGCAGCAGCCCCATAGTATACAGTAAGTGACATCTCCCGCCCACGAGTTGGTCCACTAACGTGCCACAGCTACAGTACCGTACCTGACTGGTGCTGATGCTGCTGCCTTTGTGATATGCACATATATGTTGAAAATGTTTAATTTAAAAAGAATGGGCTCTTCACTCACTTATCTGTGGGCGCCTGTTCACATGTTAAATAAAGTTGCGGTGCAGAAAGGAGGAAATACAGGAAACGGGGGTCAGAGAGCAACAGGTGCAGGAGGAGGGAAAAAAAGGTCAGCCCAGAGCGGAAGGGAGTGAAGCGGGCTTCCCCCGTGAGGAGTAAGTAGCAGAGTGTGCAGCCGGTGGGTGAAGAGGCGCGCTGGGAGTGAAAGCCGGGCGCCTGTGATTACAAATGGCCATGAGAACCCCCACTTGGAGGCGGTTAACTCACCTTTAAGGACTCTGCAATCCCCCGCAACTTCACAGGGACTATTGACTGAATGACTGACAGTGATATCACTCAGGTACCAAAAGTGCACTATAGGAACATTCATTATTGCGCAATAATATTTAGCTGTTTACTGTTATCTATGCAATAATAATTACTTGTGCATCGTTGTTTATGCAATAACCATTATACGTGTTGTTATGATTCATGCAAATGTGATACTCAGATTATTTTCTATTGAATGTGAAGTTTAGACAGTCTTCTAGCATAAAAAGTCAGAAGTGAGCTATATGGAATAGCATGTAATGTCATTGGTTAGAACCAGAGAGCGTAGCTTCTCATTGTAGTTAGAGTTAGTCAGAGCACGTGGTAAATTAATTTCTGTCATTGTGTATTATTTACTGTTTCTGAAGGCGCAGGTTGCCTAATACTGCGCAAATAAAGTGTTAACCCGTTTTGAACCACGTTGAGTCTCCTGCCTCTAATACTCTGTGACATAGAAGGAGCAGCACCATCCAAGCGGCAACACCGGTAAGAGAACACAACCAACGTACACCTGTGGTTATCAAACCTTAGCTTCCAGCCGTCCGCCCGCTTCGCCCAGTGACGCCGCGTCCAGCTGCTTCAATTCCGGGGTGACAGGACTGCGGATTGCTGGCTCCCGCTCCCTCTCAACAGCGTAAGGCACACTTGTTTATTCTATAAGAGGGTGGCATAGCTCTGTACTAGTAGTGTTCATAGGCTGCCTTACACTGACTGCTTTCTTAAAGAAATATTTTATTTAATCAGCATCTACCAAGGATTACAGCAGGTTAGTTTATTTTGTGTATTAAAACACAAATAAAAACTTGGGTTATCAGAATCCAGATTTGGGCATTACCTACTGTAGATCAACTATTATCAAACTGTGGGTCCTGCCCCCAAAGTGGATCCCAACCTAAGTATGGGATTACGACTCCATGTTGCTGATCATCAGGCTGATGACTATTCTAAACTGTCATTGATTAGTCAGGAGTCTTGTTGAATTGTCTTATTCTAGTTTCCTCACATTGGGGCAGATGTATTAACAAGAGATAAATCCAAGGGTGATAAGGAGAGATAAACGTCCAGCTAAGCACCTGCTAACATCCATGTTACAGGCTATGCTTGAAAAAAGTCAATTAGTTTTAAGAGCCATATACACTAGGCGATTTTGAGCTCAAAGTAGCTCACTTTACCCATTTTGAGCTACTTTGAGGTCAAAATCTCCTAGTGTATATGGGCAGACAATGAGCACTCCCGCATCATCACCAGCCACTGCTCTGTATAACAGGCCAAGTGTGTCACTGTGCATAGTCTCCTACTCTGGTAAGTGGTTCACCCCCTTGAAAAACCCAATGGTTCATGGGCAAATAAGCCCAGTTTGTTACACTTTGAAAAAGATATTTGAAAATGAGGCAAAAAGGCAATGACCACCAGCATTGGTTTTGCCCATCCCACTGCCCATAAATAATTTAGTTAGGTCCTGGAACCCCTGCGCCACCCAGTTTGGAAACCACTAGTTTTTTTACACTTTTTTTCTGTACAAGTATGCAGAACTCTATGATCATACATATGGGCTTTATTTAGATACTTAAGATTTGCGGTTAACCCTCGAAAAATGGGTGTTTTGGGGGATTTAGCTGCAAATATTATTTGATAAATGCGTCCCTTTATCATATACTTGCCTACTTTTGAAAACTAGTTTCAGGGAGATTATAGTTGGTAATAGAATTTTGCAAAGCGCCCCATTGAGGGGGCGTGCCATGCTCCTCCCAAAGGGTGTGTCAAATTCCATATATGGAGAGATTGTGAACGTGGTACCTAGAAGCGTTAGTGTGTACGGCTAAAATGTAGTTGCGCCCCAAAGCAGTTAGTAAGAGATCATTTACTTGCTGAAGTGCTTTGAAATGGTGCTGATTATTCAATGTAAATGTATATCATTCCTTTTCCCCAAAAAAATTTAACAGTGTAATGTGGGATAGGTGAAATGAGGGAGATTGTTGTTGCTATTTCTGGGCATACTACCAATAGGCAGGTGTACGCCAGTGCACCACCTCTTGGCAACCCCCCCCCCCCACCCCAGTGGTCACTCCCCAGCAGTCATATGCCCCAGCTCTCCTACCACTGCATTGAGCACGCCCCAGCAGCAGGCCTTGCTCAGGAAAGTTCAGGGCTGTGTGAGTACGCACACCCGAGTCAACCCAATCCTGCCAACTGCTGAGGGGCGCAACAGGAGGTGGGAGGGAACGTGTTCTACTTCTGACTAACGCTGCTTTCAGACCGCATAACTGGCTTTGACCCTGTATTTGAAAAAGTTTCCAAAAACGGGTCAAAGCCAGTGCGGTCAGCAGCCCCCCCCGGTTCCTGGACAGCCATCCAGGCAGCATGTCTTGCTGTGGGCAGGGGAGCCGGGATCAGATGCTGCAGCAGGGGAGGATTATACAGTCTGCAGAGGGCTGGCACTCCTCCAATCTCCCCAGTGCCACACAGTGCAGGGTCCCTTCTGGGAATGTGAAATGAGCGGCGGGGTCCCTGAGTAGCTAGTTCCCATCCCCCCTAGAGACCCCGCCGCTCATTTCACATTCCCTGAAGGGACCCTGCGCTGTGTGGCACTGGGGAGACTGGAGGAGTACCTGCCCCCCTGCAGCCCGTATCATCGGCCTCCCGGACCTGGGTCTCGTCTCCCCTGCTGCAGCATCTGATCCTGGCTTCCCTGTCCAATGTCCACAGCAAGACATGCCGCCTGGATGGCTGTCCAGGCACCGGGGGGGGGGGGGTGTATGGAACAGCGTGGGGTCCTAAATACAGTTTCAGACCGCAAAAAAAAAAAAACACTGGCCTGAAACGGGTAAGACCCTGCTTTTTTACCATTTCCAAAAACTGTTGTTTGTTTTTTTGAAACGGTAAAATCACTCTGCACCTTTCAGACCGCACAGATAACCAGTTTAAAAAAAAATCTAGTTTTTTAGTACGGTCTGAAAAGGGGCATTAGATCACCACATCAGATGATCGCCTGTAGCCAGGCATGCAAGAGGACCACATTGATTTTTACAGGCTAAATTTTTATTTCACAACCTGACCATAACACCAGGGAAGGGCAATGTTGTGAAAGTAGCATAAAGTCACACAACTGCCAATATGCCATTAAACAATTAGATTATAATGCAGTGTAGGGGAAAAATTGAGCCACACCCAATTAACCCAACCTGGTTAGTGACAGGGAGTTGGTCAAGTAGACACGGAGATAGTACATTGTGTGAACAAGACAATTCGCAATAATTTGCACACACGTCCAAAATGCAGTAGATACTATAACAAGGTTAAGGAAAGCTGTACATTTTAACGCTGGAGAAGTCGACCCAGATTCTAGCCTATTGTTACATTGGGTGTACCACGAGAGACCAGTTGTGTACATTTGCAGCTTAAGAGAACACCAATTTTTTTGTTGTTTTAATCTCATATATTCAAGGGTTATATACCTACAGCAGTCCCTACATTCCTGTTCCACTTCGTATTCTGGTAACTCGGCCAGTTTGAAGCTTTGGGGCTACACATTGCATATAGTTTGAGAGTATCCCCAGATCCCACTGGTAAAAATGGATAGTGCCCATGTACAGTCAGTGGTACTGCACAGAAGCCCTGACAAGCCATTGCAAGGACAGGCACCACCTGATCACATATTCTAATTCAGTATTGGGCACTGGTATTTCATTAGAAACAGTATGCAATTATTGGTGTTGCCAACAGGGAGTTGCAGTGGTAAAAGTAGATCTTGAAAACAGCACTAGTCACAACCACCAATGTAATACTTAGTCTAGCTAACAGCCTAATGCAGTGGTAGCCAACTCAAGTCTTCGAGAGCTACCAACAGTTCACGTTTTCTAATTCACCTAGCAGAGGTACAGGCAGGGCCGGACTGGGCCCAGAAATTGGCCCTGGCATTTTGAGCACACAGGCCCATCTGCAGCAGGCGGAACCCTTGCGCGTTTTGAAAAGGGGGCATGGCCTCATCAGAAGGAGGCGTGGCATCACAAAAAGGAGGCATTACACATTATGGAACACACCGTTATGCCCATTACACATTATAGAACACGTTTTGGGGGGGGGGGGGGGGGGGAAGGGATTATGGGAATGGACCAGTGCACAGGTTAATATTAATATATTTGAGGGAAAATATATCTATATCCACAGTGTGATGTAATTATGAGGATGAGTATACATCTCGTCCTTTGCTTAGTAGAAATTGTGGAGGTGCTCCCTAGAGAGTAAAATAGAGTATTGGAGTATTTTCCCATCTTTCCCTTCTTCCTCCAAAATACATTATAGAACACACCGTTATGCCCATTACACCAGAGGCTTAAGTTCATATCAGACGCCCGGAGGGAAAATATACAGAGGTGCCCCTTCCCCCATGGCATCAATCACGGATGCGGTTTCCTTCTGTGCGGGGCTGCCAGAGGGAATGGAGGGATCGCTGTAAGTATAGGAGATACCTGCTGGGGATCCTCCTCCATAAATTTGGGAGATAGTTCATTGCAGCTAATTTCCAAAAACAGGTGTTTTTTTTTTTTTGGGGTGGGGGGGGAATATCTGCAAATATACAATGACAAATAGGCACTTCAATCGCTGTATAAGGGGAATGGCGGTCAGCATGCCGGCATTCAGCATCCTGAATCCAGCTTCCCGACTGCCCTCAGAAGACAAACACTGGACGAGGATGCATATGACAGGATACTGACAGCCAGCATCCCGATCGATGAGTATGCACGGCAGGCTAGCTTGTGGTCAGGGAAGGGGGTTAGGTTTAGGCACTAGTAGTGGGTTACTTAAATTTAGGCAGCCGGTATGGGAAGGTTAGAGTTAGGCTGTGGGGAGGCAGGTTAGGTTTAGACAGGGCCGGTGTAAGGCTTCTCAGCACCCTAGGCAAAACTTCAAATTACGCCCCCCTACCAACCCAACCCCCCCCCCCCATTTTTTTTTAATCATGTGGTCCTCCATTTTTTTTTTTTATCATGTGGTTCTCCAATTCCCCCCCCCCCCCCCCTTGGAAAAGTGGCCAATCCCCTGCTTTCCCTGGAGGTCCTCTGCACCCTCCCCTTTGCCACCCACAACAGAGTACAAGGAGGAGGGGGAAGCAATGTAGGAAGTATGACTCAAGGGAAAGTATAGAGGTCTTAGAGGTTCCACAGCCACCACCAAAGACAACAAGCATCCTCATAGACATTTTTGATTTGTAGATTTGATGGCGCCCCCCAAGATCCTGGCGCCCTAGGCAGCTGCCTAGTGGTAGAGCCGGCCCTGGGTTTAGGTCAGTGGGACGTGGCACAAAAAATCATGACTATCCTGGAAAAATCTAGACAGATGGAATCTTTGGTTAGTGCTGGGCACAAGTGGGGAGGGTTAGGGTCAGGCTTTAGTACAGTGAGGGGGGGGGGGGGGGGTAGGGGACAGGGTTAGAACCCCAGTGGATATTTTCTGCATCGGTATGCCAGGGTTGGTCTATTAACTGTAGGCATCCCCAATGCTTATATATGTATGTATCCTATAACAGGTCCTACTCTGCACTCCTGTATGCTGCTGCACCCAATTACACTATAAGCTGGTCTTAATACTGTACTTTGAACCTGTGCTGCAGCATACATGGTGTTGTGTATGGCCTTAGCAGCACAAATATGCACAATAGTAGGATAGAGTGAGATTACCTGTGCAGGGTGCCAGCCTCCTGTTGGGGCATAAGCAGGGGCGCTCCTCCAACTTACTGAACTGTTCTTTTATCTGTGTTTGGGCTGGCATACTGTACATTCTGCTGCTGCTAATAGGAGCAGGCAGCTTCACTCCTCTCACATGTAGATGCACAGCAGGGGATCCTCTAAGGGACAGCAGAGTTCTCTGCACATATCAGTAGTGACCTGCAAAGACTTGTTGATGCTCAGCAATCCTCTCACCCATAGGGAATGCTTACTGTCTTCCTTTCACTACTGCTGCTGGTTAACTTATCAGAATCAGAGCCTTTCAGGGCTCTGTGCACACCTTGACAGCCGCTCCGCCCCCTCCCTGCAAGCTGCAAAAAAATAAAACAGCCCTTCTGGCATTTGCCAGGTGGCCAGTCCCATACCCTCCAACATCTGAAGGGCAGAAATCGGTACACATTCTGGATGGGGGCGTAACCACGGGTTAAAGTGGGCATGATCATTGGGTAAAGTGGGCATAATCACATCCCCTTTCCGAATGTGTTATGCTTTTTTAATATACCACCTTTAGTACACACACACACACACAGAAAGTGTAGACACTGTATACATAGGACATCACTTACAGTACCAGGGACAGCCCGCACCTGGCATGCTCAGCTCCCCAGCGGTGCAGGGCGGGCCCGGTCTCACCTGGTACATGGAGCCGCCGCCATGTCACAGGAACGGAGAGCGTCCCGGTCCTGCCCCCTCACTCGACCATTGCTCTTCCAGGATAGGTGCCCGCGGCCTACTATTGGTCGGTTGAGACATTACTCAACCTTTCCAGTAAGGGGGGGGGGGGGGTTGGGTGGTAATAGACTGCTGACTCTCCTCGCAGGGCACCTTGGTATATGTAGTCTCCCCACTCACTCAGCGTTCAAACAAACCACCACTTGGAACTACAACTCCCAGAGGAGGACCCAGCTATATTAATAAAATATATATTGGTAGAGTTAGCCGGTACAGACCATTAAAAACTGTACCGGCTAAATCGGTACAGTTGGAGGGTATGCAGTCTGGCCCTTGGTACAGGTGCACTCATGACTGACCTCAATGATCCACAGGTGGAGCTAATTACTTCACTTGTGATTCTGTGAGGAGATCTGGAAAATGTTAACTGTTGGTAGCTCTCGAGGACTGGAGTTGGCTACCACAGGCCTAATGCATTGAGACTGCTGCATGGTTGTGTACTTATGACTGCTGTCTTTCAGACCCAATGGAGAGGGGAGATGGGGCACACCATTGTATTGCTGACAATCCAGTCAGCACACTGCTCACAAGTCTGGATACTTGCGCTGATGTGCAAAGTTCGTAGGCCAAATTCCTGGGATTTGAACACGGCTAGCAAGCAGGGTAGCTCCTGCGACCAGCCCGGGTTACTGGGTATGAAAGCCACTGACCCGGGCAGTGGGGTCAAGACTGCGGGATCCGGTTAGCAGCAGCAGGATGCTTGTAGCACTATTTGCCAGATCCCCACAGTCTGGACCCTGTTACTGCACATAGGCACCCTCCCAGTACTGCCTCTCCCCCCTCACACAAGAAAATGCAGAGACTAGGCTGTGCCAAAAGGGGCCTGCATTTTCTGGTGTGAAAGGGGTACGTATTAGGCATATTTGTGCAACCAATAAGAGATAAGCCAGGTTCAAGTTAAAAGACTATATTTAAAGCAATTGTGTCAACTACAGGTAGCCAGGTTTTACTGGTAAGGTCACAGAAAAGGGAGGCATCCTGCTCATTGAAAAAGTTCTTTATTAACTTAACAAAAATATTGAAAGGTTACAGTTCTCTTTTAACACTAAACAGCAGACAAGGTTTAGAAGATTTTCTGGGCACAGGCAACAAGTTTCGTTTCTTAGATCAATCTGCAAGGGAAAAAATAAATTAAAAGTCTCACGATCTAGCACCAATAGCAAGACATAGGAGGGGCATGTGCATTAAAGGGCTTCAAATAAGACATCCAAGCAGTTACTGTAATTAAGTCAATCTTTTGCACTAGAACATATTGCCTCAAGTTCCAAGGGGAGGGGTTCTATGTTAGTAAGGCTTAAGCCCCATACACACTAAACAAGTACGACAGATAGTGGCAACTGAGGACCGGGCATTGGTCAGGGCATACACTGGCTGATGGTGTTGTGCAGCATGGCAGTTGTAAACAAGGACTCCCCCATAAAAGTCAGACCAGAGTTGTGCCTGTCACATTGGCAGAGACACCAGTCTGCCTCCAGCTACCACCAAGACAGCAAAGTGGTTTTCCCTTGTGACTATTTCAGAGCTATGCTTCCTGCCTGGTTACAAGATAGATAAAAAAAAAAAAAAAACTAACATCTGATAAACTAAATATTCCCCCTATAAAGACATAGATTATGCTGCCATTGGAAAGACAGGAAGAATTATGGATTCTTGTACATAATTGCTTACTTATACTAACCTGTAGAGACTGCGGTTTTCTGCTCTTCACCATCTGCATTTGACTCTTTACATTGAGATTCAGGATTTTGCTCTTCAGCGTCTGGTGTGCCCTAGGATAAGCAAAGCAGAGGGAAGAAATAAACATACCTATAGCTCAGGTTATTTGTTGATTGAATCTGAAACCAAAGCTACTGTGCATGCACTGGGGGTCGGGACCGGCGGAAGGGGGCCCCCGGCATTACAGCAGCCCCCTCCTCCACAGAGGTTAAGAGCCACCACTGGCTTTAATTTTGTTGAAATTAAAGAAAATTCATATGTTCAATATCAGAGATCAGCAACTATGTGAAAGCACTGAATGCTACATAGCAGTAGTTGTAGAAGAGGCTTTATACTGCAATTTAGACAAAGTCTGGCTCAAGTCTTAACATGAAGTGCAGTATCCTTTTAGCCATGGAAATAACGGCAGGTATTTACTACGAACAGGTTGTCCTATGAGCCCAAATGCTAGCACCAACGCAGACAAGACTGAATCCCTGATGGACCATTCTGTGATAGTGGGAAGTACATGCTTGGATTATGGTGTCATTTATTGCATTAAAAAGCACATGCAGTCTTGATTGGGCCAAGCCATTTTGCCTTAAATGTTAAATGACCATATCTGATACAGTGTGGCAGAAACACCAGTGATTGCTTCACCCATAACTAAGAATTTGGATTATTAAGTTACTAGAAAAAAAAAAAAACAACTCACTTGTGTATCCTCCTTAAGCATCACAACACCATCTTTCTCTTCTACTTCCAGATCACTTTCAGTGTCATTCTTAGATTTATTTTCTTCACTATCCTCAGTCTCTGAATTACTGGGCTGGGGACAATAAAATCTGTTAAACTTGTGCACCAGATGTAAGAGACCTACTAAATTAGCCAGTCGCTAGAAGTACTGTAAATTGCAGAATTGAGTCTTTATCAAGCATTAAATACCATTCTGATCTAGGGAATCATACTGTAACCAGCCTTGAAAAAGTGATAAAAATATAGAGTAATAAGCCATCAGCCAATCAACTCTTATCTTTAATTTTTCAGACCCAGCCTGTAGCATTGCAGGTAGGAGCTGATGGCCTGGTGGTTTATCACTCTCCATTTTATAGCTTTTCAAGTTAGGTACATCTGGCCCCTAGAATCCATTGGTGACGCTGGAAGTTGTGGGCAGAGGAGCGCATATTAAGTTTTTGGCCAGCAAGAAAGGGTACCAAATGCCAGCTCAAGTTAAAAATGCAGTTAGAAAAGACAGGTTGGACACCAGAAATATTGGAGACCTACCAAAAGCACAGGTACTTTAAACTTCAAGTGTTGCCCAGTCCAAGAATAAGCCAGACTTACTGTATGGTGGAAGCAACACACCTAGTAGGGGGGGACCACTTGGAAACAGCCTATAAAGCATTGTAGGCAGTGGTGGTTTTTGCCTATGGACTGCAGCCCCCAAGATAAGATCTGCCACTAGTGAAGCCAGATGCAGTTTGAGAGACTGCACTGACTTACTATTGGAGTCTGACCTGCCAGTCACAAGGCAGTCCCATTTGGAGGTGTTCCTTCCCAGACACCTCTGTATGGGCTGCAGAGTGGCTACCCATAAAATCTGGGTGTATGCGCAAGCACCGGTCCCTGTCATCTGTTTTGTACAGGCACTGAGACCTTGATTTCCCTTCTCTGGGCTGCTGCATATAAGGGCCAGTGCATGGGCAGTACTGCGCATGTGTCTAATCAGCTGAGTACCAGAACCGTAGTGGAGGCAGAGCTTTATTTATACAGATCTATAATCTTGCGCTTCAGTGTATGTTTCTTCCAAATAGGAGTCCCCAGAAATATCATATGCTGGGCAGGAGACTAACTAGCTGTTCAAACATGATCCACCACAGCCCAAGTATGCTTGAGTCCAGGTGCTTGACCAGTATACCAAGTCACTTGTACTGAAGCATGGATAGCCTTAAAACCTGGACTATAGTTGGCATTTGTAAAACTCCAGGACCATGGATGTTTCCAGGACCATGGATGTTGAAGAAAAGTGCACAGTGAGCATGTGCAAGACACTTTCTGGGAAGTCCAACTTCTCATTCTAGCCTGCCATTTACTTAATTTGAAATAACCTCATATGTAGGGTCATCAGCCTGGTCCTCATCTGGAAGATCTTCAGTCATGAAGGTTACCCAACTGTGCTGCTCTTCCATATCCAAGTCATCTTGTTTCCGTTTGCTGCCTTTCCCATGTGGCTTTAGAGGGGACTTTCTTATGTCTGCAGGAAGTTTAAATGATTCTTTAATAGATGTAAAGAAAAATTAGACCGTTAAAAACCTTAGAATACCTACCGTCAGAGGCAGAGTCCTTTCCTAGATTTTGCACAGACCGGTAGCCCAATGCACACTGCAGCCTGTAAGGAGTGATCAAGAGAATCAGTCTGGCCAAGCGTCCAATTCGTTTCTTGCCACTCAAAAACCGCCGGTTTGGGGAAGTTTGCTCAGTACTGCCCACAGTCTCCACTTCCTCAGACATGCCAGCAAATGAGACTATTTTTTTAATTATCTTAAACTATGAAGAAGAAAAAGAAATTACTTTTCATGTCAGCAATTTCTGAATAATTCAGACATACTAGAATTTGTATACAATTATACATAGTATTTTTCACATCCAATTATTCTTACCACATATTTCAGAGGCCAGATGCGAGAAATCCTTTGTAGGAGGGACTTTATGTATCCAGGGCTGCTTCTGGCTGGTACAGTGGTTGCCTGCAGGAGAAACCACCTACATTGGTCTGTGATCACCCATATTAAAAACTTTCCTTTAAGGGAGAGTCAGTATACTCGATTGAAAGGAAAGGACACACATATACATACATTTTTTGGAGCACAAAGCTGTTATGAAATCTCTTTCCAGCTGACGGTTAAAGAATCTTAAAGGTAATGTGGTCATGAAGTTGAGCTTTGGTACTGGGTGGGTACACATATTGCAGGGCTGGACCACCAGACAGTGTACTTTATACCTGCCCTACCCTTAAACTGTCAAGCCAACATGAAGGTCATGGATAGGGTTCTGTTATCAATGAACCCATTCATTTTGAAAAGGACACCTGGCAATTACCCAAATCAACATCACCCAGAAGCAATGGAGACACTGCCTCTGGGCTCCAAGCCCTGAAGAGTCTTCTGCATATACAGCAGCACCCATGTGGTTAAAGCATGACCTCAGCAGCACACCTGCTGCAAAGTTAATCAGCTCTGTCCCAGGAGTCCTGCCAACACCTATAATAAGGGAAGTTGGGCTCCTGTCTGTACCACTCAGCCTGCACTACAACAGGCAATGGTGCACTCAGTTGGACACATCAAGGAATGCTGGTTCATGCTGCAGATTGCGAGTCTAATCCTGACCCAATGGGCATTCAATTTTTTTTCCCCTAGGGGGCCACCCAATTCCAACTAACTACAGCTTTCTTTACAGTATTTTGAAAATACTAGACCGTAGTAGCCAGGGCTCCATGCCCTTTAGTTTCTGAGGGCTACAAACAGACTGCAACAGTAGTAAGACATCTGTCACAGCCCTCTTTCATTGGAGGAATCAAGGATAGTGTGGTGTGTGTAGGGGGGCGCCTAAGTCTATATTCTCTGCAAGTTTCTGTAGAATTTTTCCATTATGCAGGGAGAAAAGACAAGCTATGAGATTTTACTGCAGTATTGCTATGTCAAGTCAGTTGGTTACCTTTAATCCCACATCACAGGACTTCTTGGTATCTTCTTCCACATCACAGGACTTCTTGGTATCTTCTTCTACTGCCTGAAAAGAGGGGGTAGACAAAACAAACATGTCATTGTAAAAAAATTGAGATTAGTGAAGTCACAAGATCGCCACACAATAACCAAACTGAAAATCTAGGAAGCATAAACCCCAGAAGTATGCGGTCAGGTGGAGCAATTAGCAGCACACATTGGGCAGTATTCAACGCGGGTAAGAGCAGACGGTGAGGGGGTTAAGTGGCAGGGATTGCAGAAAACCAGCGATCCTCACTGTTTAACCCCCTGCATTAGCCGCTCTCCGTATTAAACGTTCCGAAGAGCTAATGTAGGGAGCCCGCTGTATTTATGGTAAATCAGTCTCACTATTTGCTTGCACAATGCTTTGAGGCAGTGGTTCCCAAACAGTGTGCCGTGGAACGATTACATGGATGCCTTGAGTTGGTGGTCTAGGATAAATGCAAATAGGTCAGAGTAATATACAAAAGTGTTTGGGTCTTCCAATTGAGGACATGTGGAAAGACATGAGTGAATCCTGCAAGCCATCCAAGTTTATTGGAGTAGCATTTATAACTACTATTTCCCCCCACCCCCAATACAAAACAACCTGTGTCTGATCAGACTAGTTTTCCTATGTGCAAAAAATAAAAACCAGTAACAGTCTGGTTCTTTGGGAAAGAAGCGTTTAAAGACCATATATTTTCCTACTGTATAGCATAGGACAGAAGGCAAATCGGATGGTGTAATGGTAGCATTACTGCCTCACAGCACTGAGGTCATGGGTTCAAATTCCTACCATGGCTCTAAAGCTGGCCATACATCAGAAAGGTCGATCGCGCTCATGATTGTGTACAATTTTCCTTGAAATCCCCAGCAGTCCTTGGTGGTTTTTGGACACACAATCTACTCACAATTTGCTGTATGATTGTGTACACAAGATGTGCACACAATCCATTGAGATTATATGATTGGGTACAATATCTTTCTGATGTATGACCTTAACTGTGCAGAGTTTGTATATTCTCCCTGTACTTGCGTGGGTTTCCTCCGGGTACTCCGGTTTCCTCACACAATCCAAAAATATACTGGTAGGTTAATTGGCTTCCAACAAAATGAACCCTAGAATGTCTGTCTGCACATGTGGTATGGAATATAGATTGTAAGCGCCACCGGGGCAGGGACTGATGTGAATGTTCAAATATGATCTGTAAAGCGCTATATATATATATATATATATATATATATATATATATATACACACATATACACACACACACACACACACATATATACACACACATATATACACACACGCTATATAAGAAACTAAAATCAAGGCATGAGTTTAGCAACATCAAGTGACACTAGACAACATGATTCACAATGCTGCACCCTCCCATTTATTTAAGTTTTCTTATATAGCACAGCAGATTCCATTGCGCTTTACAATAGTAGACAGCAATAAAATAACAGACTTGGAGGTAGGATTTGCCCTTCCCTGCTGTGGTAATGGTCTATCCACCGATGTGGAACAGGACTGCAAGAGAAACACAGGCAGCGTGAACTGGAGCCTGGACATCAGCAGTACCAGGGAAGAGCATTGGTGAAAGTGACAGTGGGCAAGTGCTGCCACTCAGCCACCCCCCACAGATAAATAAATATAATACCATTACACAGGAGCCATTATGGCCCACTGTACTCAGCAAGTTTATACAACATTGAATATAAAATTATCGTTAATCACCACCCCTTGAATATAAACACTGGACCTGCAGCTAGTCACATGCAATTTGGACACTTTTCACACAATGGATTGCCACAGTCAAATTGCATATGAATTGTTTAGTGTATGGGCATCTTAAGATTGCCCTGGACGTTACAGACCATGTGCAGACATGCCACCAACCTTGCATTATAGAAATACAGTTCATAATTCTTATTAAGGCCCCTTTACACTTGTCCAACAGGTTGGACCTGATTGACTTGTTTTATCCTAAGACCAGGAGGATCAATCTCTTTGTTAGACCCAATGAGCACGGGATTGTGCATCCTACACATAAGATTGTCAGATAAACTGGCCCAAATCTGACAAGTGTATTAGGGGGCCTGAATCAAGAGGTTGGAAACCATAGTTTTAAGGGTGTACTCTACAGTGTGTATATTGTGGAAATTCCACCCAAACTAGTACAAATAGGCACCTATAGATTGTAAGCAGGGCCATCCTACCTCTATAGCAGTCTGTTACTACACAGTTCTCAATTGTAAACCACAACAGAATATGCTGCACTACATAAGAAGCTAAATAATCATGCTGGTGTTTATGGATGGGAACAAGACATACAGCTTACCTTGCTATAATATTAGGAATAGTGCAATATATTAACAGCACTAGTCAAACTACAGGCAGATTAAGCATATTAATAAGATATTCTGCTTACCTTTGAGTCACCATTACTTTGAGTACTTGTGGTAGTGTTATCCATTGCTTAATACAGCACCTACCAGCACTACTTCTTCTCCTGGACTGATCACCCTGAAAATGTTCAGCAAGAGAGCGTCTGTGTGTTTTAAACCGTGCTACTTCGTTAAGTTAATTGCACTCGTTAAGTGGAATACACCCCTTAACCCTTTTGTAGGGCACCTATTGATAGTTCAGGCTAATTAGTCTAGTGATTTAGTGTTATCTTACTAATACACTTGCAATACATTGTATCTGTGTTTTCTACACAGATACAATACATTACTAAGGTTAGTGAGTGCTATATGTTGTAACATTAAGGGCAATCTGAAAATGATGTTGCACTTCATTAAGGGATTGTACCCACAGGGACTACCTGCCTTCCATGACCCATTCCATTTGGTACAAAATGCTCTGCTTCTGGATTTAGGATTTTCTTTACCTCTGCTAAAACACTGTTATCATCTGAATTAGTTCAACACAGGTGACTGCAATTATCAAGATGTAAGTCTAAAGCCCCATACACACAGGGGAGATATATTTCTCAGCCATATATTGCTGAGCAATATATGGCTGAGCAATTTATTGCTCAGTTTCTCCTTTTCATCAGCGACCAGAGATGATCACTACTGGGGTAAAAACGGGAGCGCGCACCCGGACGATATATCGCCGGTGCACACTCCCATCGTGGGCAATATGGTCGCTTAGCGACCATATTTCCTGCGATATTGTACAAAATCGCCCCCGTGTGTACGCACCTTAGGAGCAGAGCATTTTATACATAATGGAATGGGTCATGTTGGCGGGTATGGGGCTGACCAATAACACTATGCAAACTGTAAAAAAAGAAAAAAAGTTTTGGTCGTAGTGTCTAGGTGGACTGTCAATAGGTCGACCACTATTGGTTGACAGGCAGTAGGTCAACATTGACAAAAGGATGACACAAGCAGAAGGTCGACATTTGTTTTTCAGGATTTTCTTAAACTGACTTCTTGCTTTAGGATCCAAGTGGGCACAGAGGGGGAATACCGCACCCGAAGCATGGCGATCGCAGTGAGCAATGCAAAGTGACACGGTACACTTATACGGTGTCCATTTGGACAGATGTCGATATAAACACCAAAACAACCTGAAAACTTGATCTTTTCCTGTGTTGACCATTTCCCGTCGACCTTTTGATTGTGTTGACCTAATGCATGTCTGCCAATAGTGGTCGACCTACTGACTGCCGACCTAGATACTGTTGACCTTATAATCCACACCCTATGCAGTATGGTGTATTTTGTTTTGAGTGTATGTAGCACTGCACTAGCGACACTGCCGCGAGACCACGTCCCATTTTCGCCGCTGTGGGGGCATGCTCAGCAGCTCTGTGAGCCCCTCTGGCTGCAGAAATAGACACTGCATTTATTCATGGATGACATGGGGGGGGGACTCCCAACTGCCTCCGACCAGGGGCGGATCCAGGAGAAAATGACAGGGGGGGCACCATGACAGGGGGATGGGAGTGAGCGGTGTTAGGAGTGACAGTGTGCATTCTCAGAGAGTGAAGCGAGATAGAGAGGAGGAGAGCAGAGAGAGAGGGAATGAATGGGATTAGAAATAGGCCCTGACATTTTAAGTCCACAGGCCCACTGTGGAGTGAAAAGTGAAGGATGGAGCTTTTTTTAATAAAGGGGGCATGGCCATTCCAAAGGGGGCGTGTCCTTGAGTGTAGTGTACCACATCATATACCACTTTTACACATTATGCAACAAAATAGTGGACCCTATTATACTTGCCGCTTACACATTATGCCAAAAAGAATGAGAAAAAATTTCCATAATGCCACATGGATTAAGCCAAAATTCAGATAACGCCACATGGATTAAGCCATAGTATAGATAATGATGTATAAATAGGGACATTGCGTACCGTCGGCGAGCCAAAAATGTACACAGTAATACCCATTACACATAATGCCAACAAAGTAATGCCCATAAAACACAATGCCATACGTTGTGATGCCCATTAAACATAATGCCCAGAGGCGTAACCACCGTGTGGCAGCCCCCGCCACTGCTTGGAGGAGCAGTGTCAGCGTAGTCTGTGGTGGGCGCCAGCGTCTGTCAGGGACAGGCAGTGTCATTGCGCTGCGCTGAGCGCTCTGCTCGAGTTCCCTGAGATTGACTGCCGCTGGAACCATATAGAAGTAGAGGACAGCAGAGCGACGGCTCAGCTGTCCAATCGTGTTTGATATAGCAGCCTGCGGCTCAGTGACTGGCTGAGCACGCAGGCTGCAGGGAATAGCAGTAACCAGCTCTGGAGGTCAGTGCACTGTGTGGCATGCCGTGCGCTGCTCGCACGCTGAATTAGACTACAGCATGCAGAAACACAGAACACTCCAGGCTGTGCACACATCCCCAGCTCTGCTTTTTCTATTCTCCTCCTCCGTGTACTTGCTTCCTCCAACCCTCCTCATAGCGATGCGGCCGGCCAGCTGTCAGTCTGTTCAGGTCAGCGGCAGGGATCTTCAGATAGATATGGTGGTCCTGGTCCTCAGTAATTGATTTACAACCCTGGTCATCGCCCTCAGGTCGCAGGCATGAAAGCCTCCTTAAGCCGACAGGAGGTAAGCAGATAGTAAAGTGGTTTCTGCTGTAGCAGAATCACACTCTCAAATTACACTTGCTAGTGACCATTAAAAATCCCACAGTTACATTTCAATTGGTGTACAGTGTTCTCCCCAGTGCTGTTTTTTCGCGCGTTCCACCCGGCATCCCAGCTGGCACTCAGGTCCATGGCTATTTCAAAACGCATGCTGGCTCAGTCACAACTTAGCCAATCAAGAGATGCAGTGGTGGCTCCGAATTGGCTGTCATACCGTGAGTTCTGATTGGCTCGTGAGCATGTGCAAGTTTTGAAATAGCTGCTGACCTGCCAGGTGGGTTGTGCACTGCACTGCCTGGCTCCTTCACCGTTGCAGTGAGGGGGAGGGGTAATCCCCCTGGCATCAGGCATGCAACCCCTGGCATCAAGTATGCAATCCGTAGAAATGAGCATGTAGGTAAGCAGCCCTTATGTGGCATATTGTGTAATGGGCATTGCAGTGTGTGGCATATCTAATGGGCATTGTGGTGTCTGGCATATTGTGTATGGGCATTGCGGTGTGTGGCATAATGTTTAATAGGCATTACGGTGTGTCACATATTGGGCCTTATTCTAGTTCACTCTTAGAGGCAAATTCCTTCTTAGCTGGACAAAACCATGTGCACTGCAGGGGGGCAGATGTAACATGTGCAGAGAGAATTAGATTTGGGTGAGTTATTTTGTTTCTGTGCAGGGAAAATACTGACTGCTTTATTTCTACACTGCAATATAGATCTCAATTTGAAGAAAAACCCCACCCAAATCTAATTCTCTCTGCACAAGTTACATCTGCCCCACCTGCAGTGCACATGGTTTTGTCCAGCTAAGAAGCAATTTGCCTCTAAGAGTGAACTAAAATAAGGTCCATTGTGTAATGGACATTACGGTGTGTGGCATAATGCTTAAGGGACATTACGATAGGTGACCTATTGTTAATGGGCATTGCAGTGTGCGGCATTTTTGTAAAGGGCATTAACCCTTGAAGCGAGGCTGCACATACTTTATTGAAATGTGCGCATTCTTTACTTTGAAAATATCTAATGGTGGGGCACATTTTTACTGTTAAAACTGGGAGCCATATTGTCGAGAAACAAGAATGCTATGGGGGGGCGCAGGAAACTTTTTTGGCTTGGGGGAGCAAATTTTATAGTTACGCCACTGATAATGCCAATACCAAAATGCCCATTAAACATAATAATGCCTATTACATATTATACCATTTAATTGCTGCTTACCTACATACTTATTGTCAGAGGAATATCACTTGTTGCCAGGGGTTACATGCTTCTTGCCAGGGGTTTTATTCTTGTTGCCATGCCATGGGATTGATATATTTTTTTTGCCAGGGGGGAGCCAGGGTGCATGCTTGTGAAGGGTTCCATTTAAATAGCGCGCCAGCGCTACCCAAATCCACACTTCCGGGTAGCGCTGGCCTCACTCTTCTGTTCTGACAAACACTAGAGGTATAGCAGTACCTCTAGTGTCTGTCTCCTATAAGGCGGCGGCAGTGGTGTAGCTAGGTGCCACGGTGCCCGGAGCAAGGGCAGGTTTCGCGCCCCCCCCCCCTCTCAATTTGTAGTAGGTGAGGCTCCTGCTCAGTTAAAAGTCTGCATGGACCAACATTATACCACAGACCGTAATGCCCATTGCACATTTTAGTGAACTTTGTAATTCCAATTACACATAAGCCCACACATGATGCCCATTACATACTATATAACACCGTAATCCCCATAACATACTATATAACACACTGTAATGCCCATTACATACTATATAACACACCGTAATGCCCATTACATACTATATAACACACCATAATGCCCGTCACATAGAATATAACACACCACAATTCCCATTACATACTATAATAACACATAGTACTGCCCATTACATACTATATAACAAATAGTACTGTGCTCCTATCCTATGTAAAATTCATATCTCCTGCTGGACCGCTAGCCAATAGGCGCTCGTGGTCCAGCAGCCGCCAGTTGATTGACTGCTGGACCACAAGCGCCTATTGGCTAGCGGTCCAGCAGGAGAAGTGAATTTTATACAGTAGCACATCTCTCTCCCGGCCGGGCACAGCGGGGGAGCGGGCACAGCGGGGGAGCGGGCAGCAGAAATAAATAAAAACCCGTCTGAAATGACAGGGGGGGCACGTGCCCCCCTGAATCCGCCATTGCCTCGGCCAAGGGACACTGCCGGCCTGGGAACATCCCCAAAAAAGGGACAGTTGTGAGGTATGCTAATTGGCCAGATGTATCAAGCTTCACGAAGTGATAGATTGAAGAGGGATAAACAACTGGCCAATCATATCCTAACTGTCATGGTTGGGTTTTAAAAATTACAGTTAGGAGCTGATTGGCTGGTTGTTTATCAATCTCCATTTTATCACTTTTTGAAGCTTGGTACATCTGGCTCAAAGTCTGGAAACTTGGGACTGAGCTTAGATCTGTAGAAGAGAGCAAGTGGGAAAGACTCTTTTTGGAAGATGTCTGTGCCAGGCACAGACATCGAGATGTCAGTGACTCCTACTGTACAAGGACATAGTTAATAGGGATTCGGTATGAAATCCTGAATGGGTCAAAATCCCGACAGAGTCAAAATCCCGAATGGGTCATAATACCGACAAGGACAAAATCCCGAAAAGGACAAAATCCCGACATTTAAAATACCGCTAAGGACAAAATACCGACATTAATGTGCAGGTGAAACTGTCAACATGACTTTGGGTCGACAGGTCGCGAGGTTGACATGGGTTTTTTCACTGTTTTTTTACCAGAATGTCGACACAGTCGACATGGACACAGTTGGAGGTGAACCGCAGCCCCTCGCATCGCTCGTTTCGGGCACGGTGCCTCGCTGCGCTCGGCACACTATTTTATTCTCCCACCATGCCCTAGTGGATGGTAGGGCATGAAATACCGCCTGTCGGCACATGTCGAGTCAGAAAACTGTGAAAAAACCCATGTCGACCTCGCGACCTGTCGACTTAAAGTCATGTTCACAGTTTCACCTTTACATTCTATATATGCATGGCGAGCACAGCGAGCCCGCAAGGGGGGGCGATCCACGTCCCTCCCTTGTCGGGATTTCGGCGGTCGGGGTTCCGGCGTCGGGATTTTGAACGCCGGGATCCCGACCGCCGGGATTTCATACTGCATCCGGTTAATTCATAGGCATATTTCCTAGGTTCAAAAGTGGCAGTGGAACTTGGAAGCGACTCATCTCTGGAATGTTTTTAAAGCAAATGCTCCCATTAGGCAAGTCCATTTGACTGTTGGTATCTAGAGCTGCTGTTCTTTGCGTTAGACTCAAATTAGTCTATTTACTAAGCCTTGTAGAGAGATAAAGTAGAAAGACAGAGCCGGCCCTAGCCTAAATGATGCCCTAGGCAAGATTTTGGCTGGTGCCCCCTAGCAACGCCACTAGTTCCGTCTCTGACCCTGCTCCCCTTTCCCAGCACCATCAATCCTCATCATAGCAGTCATCATTTTGGTGCTGCTACCCGCAATATTTTAAATAGAAACAGCGCACACATTCGGTGCGCAGCCCAAACAGGGGTGTGTTCTTGCTGGGAAGGAGCATGGCCACCCAATAGTACCCCCAATTCAAATTATGCCACACAGTAGTGCATCTTTATTCACATTATATAATGCGATGGTGTCCCTTATTCACGTTACATCACACAGTAGTACCACTGGTACTTGTTTCCTAGCACGGCCACAACGATCATAATCGCGGTCATCGGGGGTAAAATCGGGGCCATCGCGGGCATCGCATGCGCAAAAAAATCGGGTGCGATGGGCCAGACGCGATGCCCGCGATTTCCCCATAGAGAACAATGTTAAATGCCTCAATTTACCCGCGATGACCCCGATTTCCCATAGGAAACAATGTGAAATGGATCAATTTACCCAAATTATCATAGGGAACAATGGTAAATGGCCCAATAAGCACCCCTGAACATTAAAATGTCCCCCCAAAAGTACTAGACGCCACCCCGCGATCAACGTGAACCCGAAGCGTGGCGAGCGCAGCGAGCCCGCGAGGGGCGGCGGTACGCGTCCTCCGACCTTTTCATACCCCCACTATCCACGTCGGCGTGGAGTTGAGAATAGAATAGTGTGGCGAGCGCAGCGATCCACCGAGCCCGAAGCGTGGCGAGCGCAGCGAGCCCCGCGAGGGGACGCCGATACCTTCACAGTTATACGCGTCCCCTCGCGGGCTTCCCAGGTGTCCATGGCGACGCGGACACCTGTGAAGCCCGCGAAGGGACGCGTTTACCTGTGAAGGTATCCGCGTCCCCTCTTGCCTCACGTGCCTAATGGGAAATTCGGCTCTGCACAGCGTAGCGAACCTTTCTTGTGTATTGTACACATTAGACCAGTACTTGTAATAGAGTATCCTTTCGCAGTACTTAGTACCCAAACTGCGAATACCTTTAAGGACAATGTCCGTTTAAATTGTGTCAGTGATTAATGAGTGCAGCTGTGCAGCAGCTAGGTTGTCTGAAAAATGTGAACTGTTGGTAGCTCTCGTAGGCTAGGGCTGGCTACCACTGCTCTAGTCTGTATGGTCTCTGGAAGCAAAAACAATAGCGTTGTTTCGCTGAGTACAGACAGCACTTAAACCATGCTGGGAAGCATCAGTCAAAGCAGGAAAACTGGCATTAAAGAAGTGAAGAACTTGGACTTCAGATTGAAGACAGCAGTCATGATAAGTGTTTAAATGGCAATCAATGTCAAAAACTGGTGAAGTGGGGAAGTAACCTCACTGTAATGTGACAGGGTCTTTCAGAGATAGTTCATGTTTAGGAAAACTTTGGAGGCTGAATGGGCATGCGGAGAACAAAATCACTGCGCTCCTGTGTGAATTCACATGGAAGCACATCAACTAGAATCAGGGCCCATAGTTTGATTAGACGGAGAGGTTTAAAAAGCTATTGAAATATGGGAAAAAATTGTTATGGCAAAGAGCTACGGTATAGCAAATGCATTACTTACCATCTCATCCAGGGCCGGATTATAATGGAGGCACAAGGGGTCAGTGCCCCTGGGCCCCCCACTAGCTAGGGGCCCCCTGTGGTTGGCATGTATTTTTTTTAAAAAAAGGTTTTGTGCATGGGAGTGGGGTAGTGCTGCAGCTTCACCTATCTGCCAATGTGACAATGATTAATGGTGCTGAGCATCAGGAGCCAAGGCACACTGATTGCACAAGTGTGCAGTGCATTCCTGGGAGTTGTCTAAGTCCCATGACACTTTAAACCAGAGGGCAGAGGCTGAGAGCATTGTGCTGAGCTCTAATTGGTGGAGCTCATTACATGCCCATGGAGAACAGCAGCAGCAGCTTAGTCATGGGAGGGTTTTTAATCAAAGGCAGCACTAGGACTGTGAGGTCTCCTACAGAGTAAGGTGCAGAGGGACAAACACAGGCTTTTCATATGGTATATATATATGTGTATGTGTGTGTGTATATATATATATATATATATATATGCAGTTACCCATTGACCAAGTTTATACTGCCTTTACTCTGTGTTTTGACAGTGTAATATTCTCCCATGCAGTGTGCGGCCAGTAATGACAAGCGCAAGGGGGCCCCCCTGGCTAAAGTACCCCGGGCCCCCCGAAGGCTTAATCTGGCACTGATCTCATCTGATTAAGAAGGCACTGCCCTAGTGATCAATATATTGTACAATGCATGGGGACACTGCAGCGACCAATAAACATTAAACTTCATATGCAAAAAAATAACTCACTGTTGACATTAAAACCTTTATTTTTACCTTAAAAACAAAAATCTAGCTATACAGCAACATTTTAGGCATTAAAAGTAACAGACTTTTAATTGATGTAACACTAAGGGGGGTATCCAATTAGCCTTGACAAGCCACAATTTATCAGGGATTATGATTTGTGTGCCTCAGGCATGCTCAGCAAAGAGCCCTATAGCCAGCCTTAAGGGTCCTACATACGCAGAGATTTGTGCCAGAGATTCATAACGGGAAATTTAGCATGGGAGATTTAAAATCTGTCACACAGAAACACCATTGAACATAAACTCTATAATATACATTTAATTGGTGAATAAATTTACCATCTGACTGCATGCCTGTAATATCTCATTTGTATGTTTATTTTATGAAGCCTGTGTTAAATCATTAGGTTCCACACTCCTAAACAACAAATTTCTCATCAAATTAGGGTCAGTAACCAACATTCCTCCAGACAGCATCCTTTGTACCATGGACTTGTTTAATCTTTACACAAGCATTCCTCAGGAAGAAGGCCTTAGGGTGTTGCGGGACTTCCTCCTGAAAGAAAAATCTGAGATCCTTCAAACTGATCTGTTCATCCATCCGTTAAAGTTGACATTCACAAGGAATTACTTCCTATTCAACGGGAAATTTTGAAAACAACTAAAGGGGTGTGCCATGGGCAGCAACGTGGCACCCTCCTTTGCCAACATATATATGTTTCAAGAGGAGGAGTTCAGCTACTTCAGTGATGCCTACATCAAGTTGTCCATCCTGGTATACACAAGATACATAGATGATATCTTCATGATATGGACAGGAGGAGCTCCAAAATTCATGGAGCTCATGGACAGCATCAACCAAGCAGCCACAGCCACTCGATACATGTACCAATGGAGCACGGACTCAATCCACTATCTGGATGTTAACATAACAATGAAGGACAGCAGGTTACAAACTTCTCTTTTTTCCAAGCCGACCGACCGGAATAATCTATTGAGGGCCAACAGCCATCATCCCAAAGCCTTATTAAAGGGACTTCCCAAGTCCCAATACATCCGAGGGGCCAGAATAACCAGCGACCATTCCAAAGTTCCTGAAGAATTGGAAAGAATGACTAACAAGTTTTTGGAGAGGGGGTACGATAGAAAAATCCTTGAAAAGACCAAACAGGAAGTCTTGAAAATCCCACGCGAAGTTTTACTACAACCAAAGGCCCGCGAGAACAAAAATGTTATTCCATGGAAAAACACATATTCCACGGCCAGTCGGATCATTCCGAAAGGCGACCAGGGCATTATGGCCCATAGTGAAAAGGGACAGGGATCTTCCCATGTTCGCCAACAAGAGACCCATGACTTGTTTCACCTGATCAAGAAACATTTGTGATTCCATCGTTCATGCCGATGTTACAGGCTTCGACAAGATCAGCTCCAAATATTTTCTCACCAAAGCACCTGGGTGTTACAAGTGCATCAATTGTGCCACATTAACTTATCTTATGACTGGTTTCACATTCAAGCATCCTCACGATTCCTCAGACATCAAAATCAAGCACATCCTGACCTGCTCAAGAACCTTCATGGTGTACATCATCGTATGTCCGTGCAATCTTTATTACATTGGCAAAACGTCTAGGACGTTGAAGGAAAGACTAGCCATGCATTGGTCTTCCATCAAAGCAGAAATGAAGGACAAAATAGCGACCAACTGGTAACCAGACATTTCCTAGAAAAAGGCCATCCACCCACCTCAATTAGATACATGGCCATCGACCATGTCACCCCCCCCATTCGTTGGGGGGGGGGGATCGCAAACTCCTACAATCGGAAGCCAAAAAAAAGTATCACTACAATACGGTACTCCCCAGGGGTTTAAATGAAAGGATGCCCTGGAACGTCTTTTAAGGAACTACGTCGATTATCCGCATCATCTTTGATAGAAATCAGATCATTTCAGCACCATCTGCATCATTGTTCAATCACTTCATTTTTTATTTTTACTTTTATTATTTTTATTTTCCACATTTTTTTCTTTGTTTTCTTTTCTCTTTCTTTTCTTTACTATTTTTTTCTTTATTTTTTTTCCTTATTTTGTTTCTGTACTTTTTTGTATTCCTTTTTTATTTTTTTTCCTCCTTTATTCTTTTTTAACTTTCACTTTTTTAATTTTCATTTCTTTATTTCACATAGTTTCCACATTTATTCATTTTCATACACATCTGCACATTTTTTTTCATTTTTCTTCATCTCATCTTCATCGTCACCTTTACTTCCAGCTTTCATACTTTTTCGTTCTCATTGCATACATTCTTTCTAATACATAACTTCTCAGTTCCCCCCTTTCTTTCTTATATCCTTTTTTCTCTCATACCCGTCAGTTCATTCAGCAGTCAGTGACCAATTTTCACAGCATACAAGACATCACATAGATGCACTCCCAGCAGTGTTCGGCTTTGCCAAGTTGGCTTACATTGTAGCATAACTCTTAACAACCATTCAGCACATTTGGGCCATTCACTGCAGAGCCAGTTCCACCCTTCATACAGCTGTTTTTTAATGATTAATGATTAATGATTTTTCAACACTTATCCTTCACTTCACATCTCTTTCACTTTTTCTTCGGCATACATCACATTAAGTCACGCACAAATTTGTGATTTATTCATTCCCACCGTAACTGAGAATATTGATAGACTCTTAAATCGCGTTGTACACATTGTTCATTATGCTGCACACAATGTTGTGTAACATGCACTGTTTTGTTTTTGCCCGACAACAGGCTTCCCGCTCCGTCAACGGTTTGAAAGGAGAGGATCCATGGCAACTGGACGCCGCACTCAGCGTCCGAAAGGTATCCATGGCGACTGCCCGATCTGCCGGACGGACGTCATCCTGAAGCACGCACCCGGAAGTGTCGCACGGGGAGAACCCGGAAACACTCTCCGGAGATAGCGTGCGTGCGGGAGATGCCGGGAAGCAGGGTATGTGTTTGCTTATTTCCGATTTAAGACACTTTGTACACACTGTTTGCTTTGTTCACACCTTGAAAAAGAGGCCCAGTAGCCTTGAAACGTCAGTTTATGTGACAGTTTTTCACTAAAGATTTTTTCACTTTCAAATCCGTGAGTGCCGCCCTCTTTTGTCCTTATATATATATATATATATATATATATATATATATATATATATATATATATTTATATATAGGCTAAGCAAACCTCACCCCCTGATGACGACAGTTCCAGTGACGAAACGCGTTGGGCGTGGCATGTTCATTCCGACGTAGTGACGTCCTTCTTCCACCTGAACTCCTGCTGGTTCCCGGTCCGTCTAGTGTGTGGCTAGTGCATGGCTTGTTCGTTGGCTTGTTCCCGGTCCGTCTAGTGCGTGGCTTGTTCGTCTGAACAAACAAGCCACGTGCAACGCGTTTCTTCACTGGAACGGACTTCATCAGGGGGTGTGGTTTGCTTAGGCTAAGAAAACCACACCCCCTGATGAAGGCTGTTCCAGTGTCGAAACGCATTGGGCGTGGCTTGTTCGTTCCGACGTCGTGCCGTCCTTCTTCCACCTGAAGTCCTGCTGGTTCCCAGTCCATCTAGTGTGTGGCTCCGGCGTCTTGGTCCTGGATCTTGTGGTCTGCGGCTGAGTGGCGGTGCCCCGGTTCATCTGTCCGGAGGTCCTACTGTGACTGTAACCAATTAGGCTGGCAAGCATTTTATTTTAAACTGCAATGTATGTGAGCTTTATTTTTCAGTAAATGTATCTCTAAATTTATTGCTCATTGGTGCGTTTCTTTCTAGGGGTTTTTGCAAGTATCTACAAACAGATTCTGGTACGATAGTTCTGAATGGAGACTGCACATATTGCATAATACTGTGGACTTTGATATACATTAAGGACAGTGCGCTGGGTATCATTGTCTTATATATATATATATATATATATATATATATATATATAAAAAGGCAAAAGGTACCTAACACCGCGCCCTAATAGCCCAAAGCAGCACCCCTGAAGGTCCCCTGTTAGCTGGAACCCAGGACAGATAGAAATACAGAAAGATTCAGGGTGCGCTAAGGTGAATCAAACAACTGGTGATAATTCAAAAGTACAAATATTTAATATAAAATGCCACAAATATGGCTAAAATAAGAAACAAGCGAAGTTACATCATTATATCACACAATGTGTTTACAATCTGAAGATAGGCCCAACGCGTTTCGTCAACCACGTGACTTCATCAGGGGCGTTTGATATGTTGATTGAAAACTCGTGTGAAAACACTAAAAAATGATAAACATACATATAATAAAATACTAATTTGTACTGAATCTGAGAAAAATGAGAGAGTTGGAGGAGGAGAGAAGGACAATGGAGAGAACACGTAATTGATAGGACATAGTTTGCATTCATATATAACCCAGACTGATATTTAAAATATATAATCATTATTACAGGGCAAAAAAATTATTTGGGGGGCACAATAATTCTTATACAAAAGGGAGAAGACAATTCATCAATATACAAGATGTATCTCTTTCATAATAAATCAATAAAAAAACTTTTAAAATCGGTACCTTCTTAGAGCGGCAAATTTTATAATATCCCAAAAAAACGGCGTTTGTCAGAACATCCAAAACAAGAATTGTACAGATGTATATCTGAATAAAGAGATATATATATATATAGTGGCAATGTCAAAGGTTTTCTCAAAACCCACCAAATTAAACCATCACCATCACCCTTGAAATTCAAAAGACTTACATATTGCCAATACACTTAAAGTGTTGGTGAAAATAGACAACAAACAGGTAAATCCCCAGATATTCCGTATCTCCACACCTTTGTAAATTGGTGTAAGCATCAAGGATCAACCAGAAACTTAAAAAATAAGTCAAAATAATTCCATTGAGTATGCATACAAACATAATCAGTTATGAGACAGTAATTAAATAAAAGGAGCAATAATAATGCCAAAAAACCCCCAAATTGAGTACTTACGTAGGACAAATTGACCAAGGTGCTCACTCTAGTGTGTCCAACAGCTGATTTTGGGTGCATTAATCTAGATTCATAATAACTCAGACTTATATAGTTTTGTTAGATTACCACTAGAAGCGATTTGTTGCTTCAATAACTGTTAATTTAGCTGAAAGTAACAGATGAATGGAGGCACACTTCATATATACTTTTGCGTTCCAGGATAAAATGGCGTCCATTTGGAACGCATGATGTATTCATTGTGGAGTTTATTATAATTCATCCCTGTTTATGTATCAGGTGGACTGAGCTCATTATAATTTATTCCTGTCTCTGTATCAGGTAGACTATACCACCATAGTTATAACTAAGTCGAGCCCCTGGTGATTTAATTGATGTCAGGATCAGTAGTCGAACGGAAGCGCATATTTGCGTTCCAGAAGAAAAAAATGGCGTCGATTTGGAACGCACGACGCCTTCGCCGTGTAGTTCATCTTAAACTTTTTTTAGTTCATCCTTTAGGTGGATTACACCACCATAGCTCTGATTAAGTTGGACCTTTTATGTTTTAAATTCTGGTATGATATGTAGATAAATGGAAGCGCATCTTATATGCACATTTGCGTTCCAAGGTAAACAAAATGGCGTCGATTTGGAACGCACAGCGTTCCTCGCCTTTTAATTTGTATGGCTCACTCCTACTTATTCCTTTGGTGCAAGACACTATTATAGTTTTCACTATGGTAAACCCCTGGTGACATTATAAATGCCCCATTATTTACCATTAGTGTGATAGAATAAAAACAAGTTTTTCCAATAGAAATTTAAACAGGAAGTGACGTTTTCCATCTAGCCCTATATATAGCCTTGGATACATGCTAGCAGTCATTCAGCTGTTGGACACACTAGAGTGAGCACCTTGGTCAATTTGTCCTACGTAAGTACTCAATTTGGGTTTTTTTTAGCATTATTATTGCTCCTTTTATTTAATTACTGTCTCATAACTGATTATGTTTGTATGCATACTCAATGGAATTATTTTGACTTATTTTTTAAGTTTCTGGTTGATCCTTGATGCTTACACCAATTTACAAAGGTGTGGAGATACGGAATATCTGGGGATTTACCTGTTTGTTGTCTATTTCCACCAACACTTTAAGTGTATTGGCAATATGTAAGTCTTTTGAATTTCAAGGGTGATGGTGATGGTTTAATTTGGTGGGTTTTGAGAAAACCTTTGACATTGCCACTATATATATATATATCTCTTTATTCAGATATACATCTGTACAATTCTTGTTTTGGATGTTCTGACAAACGCCGTTTTTTTGGGATATTATAACATTTGCCGCTCTAAGAAGGTACCGATTTTAAAAGTTTTTTTATTGATTTATTATGAAAGAGATACATCTTGTATATTGATGAATTGTCTTCTCCCTTTTGTATAAGAATTATTGTTCCCCCCAAATAATTTTTTTGCCCTGTAATAATGATTATATATTTTAAATATCAGTCTGGGTTATATATGAATGCAAACTATGTCCTATCAATTACGTGTTCTCTCCATTGTCCTTCTCTCCTCCTCCAACTCTCTCATTTTTCTCAGATTCAGTACAAATTAGTATTTTATTATATGTTTGTTTATCATTTTTTAGTGTTTTCACACGAGTTTTCAATCAACATATCAAACGCCCCTGATGAAGTCACGTGGTTGACGAAACGCGTTGGGCCTATCTTCAGATTGTAAACACATTGGCCCTTATTCTGATTGATGCGGACTTTACCGCGTTCTTACGGATTGCGTCTTTACGGCGTCTGCGCATGCGTGTAGAACGCTACGCGCATGTGCCACGCCTTGACTCGGTACCAGTTCGGACAAAGCCCGTCCAAAACTGGTCACCGCAATCAGTCGGGAAATAGGGGCGTATTATGGGCGTCATGCGGAATGACACATGGGCGTAGTTTCAAAGTGGGCAAAACGGGGCGGAAACATGGGCGGACACGGGGGAGTACACTTATGTTGGGGGGCGTACATTCGGAAACCACTCCGAATGCACGCGAGCAAAAAGGGCTGAAATGTGCGGTGTCCACAAGTGTACTATTGCTTTGCGGACACCACTCGTTCATGCGGTAGGCGAACGTACGCCTAATGACTACAACCATTAACACCTGAACCCAATACAATCTACTCCTTTACTCATTACTCACTAATAGGACGCTTGTCAGTGCTTTAATTGAAACCATTGCACTTACATTGCTGTAAGGGTTAATGTGGGCTATGCATGTGTTAGGCATGCTTGTAAGGATATATTGGAATCTAATTGATTCCAATTCCAAATAAGCTGTTTTTTATGAGGCTAGGTAATTGAATAAGTGGGTCATGTGATGTTTTGCAGAAGATAGTTCATAGTGGGTTTTTTGGCGTAAATACTCCGCTTACGTGCGGTAGCACCGCTTGGCTCCCGTTCGGATGCGGTATTCCCGAGCATACTCTGTAATACTCTGTGATACCGTGCCGAATCGGAGTGTTTCTCCCGCACACGCATGCTTTGTATGTCGTCCGTAAACACGCCCTGTTCTTAACGAGTGAGTCCGTCCGAATGCGGAGTACACGTGGGCGTTTCTACGGACGATGGCCGCATGCGGCAAAACACCGTGGCGTGCGGACCGCTCCGTAAGAATGCGGGAATATCCGCACCGATCTGAATAAGGGCCATTGTGTGATATAATGATGTAACTTCGCTTGTTTCTTATTTTAGCCATATTTGTGGCATTTTATATTAAATATTTGTACTTTTGAATTATCACCAGTTGTTTGATTCACCTTAGCGCACCCTGAATCTTTCTGTATATATATATATATATATATATATATATATATATATATATATATATTTTTTTTTACCCAATAGTGGTATGGCGCCAATAACAAAGTCCAAGTGCAATAATTTGCAAATTCCATATCCAGTGAAGTAATACAGGAGGTCTTTTTCCAATGATTTGTTTATTTAATATTCTTCACAGGATAAAAACGCTTGTAGACAATCCCAACGCGTTTCGTCTCACAGAGACTTCATCAGGGGAAATACAATAATCTTGTGGTCGTGATTTTTGTGAAATCTGTAGGATACTTTCTCCATTAACCAGATATTTTCCAGAATAGATTAATTATGTAAGACATGATATCTCTTAAACCTAGGATAATGGGTATGCTGGTAGGTTTGTATAAAGCCAATTAGTGTGGCCTAAAATGGAACAGATCTTAAAAATTCCTGTCGGCCTTCTTTGGGTTGGAGTGGATAATAATTGCCTATGAAGTTGCAGGTATTAGGATTCCTGTCAGCCTCCTTTAAATCGTGCTAAAATAAATTTTCCTAAAAACGTGGATGATGATTCTTCATCCAAATAAAATAAACATGTATATCTCCAAAGAGACTCCTGTGTGCTTCAGAGAGGCTAGCAGAATATATATATATGTAGAACAAGAAGGTAGATGGATCTGCGCTTGGAGGCGGTCACCAACCAGACGATAACCACAGGATGGATATTCCTGGATGACACTAAGTCCAACAGGTACAGGACTGCAGCTTTCTACACAAATTACCCAGGACTTGTGGGGTGAAAAGATCTGTTTTTTAAAAAGGAAAAGAGAAGCGCTCCATAGTATTTTATTAAAACACAATCAGTGCTACAGCATGTAAAATCAATGAGGACTTGTACCATTAAGGTAACCGCTGTGGGCTGGTTACCACAAGTTTTTAAATAATAAGCCACTGGCAAAACTCCAACCTCTGTCAGGACACGGCAGGGCAACGGAACCACGCTGGACACACACTGAGTGAGAGCGGGGTGTCGGAGACTCCAGACTGGAACAGACGCGGTGAAGGTAGCCGGGGCACAGGTAGAGCTGCCGTCACCAACCCCTCCCTAACGCGTTTCGTATCAAATTTCGTCAGAGGGCGTGGTTGGTGACCGGCAGCTAGCAGCTTAAGAACGTGCAATGACCAATTACATTTAAGGTTTGCCGGGGGCATAACTTTCCATACGGCATAACAGTACATAGTAGTAACAAATGTAAAACATAATAAATAAAAAAAAACTACATAGTAAAATGCAAAAGAATACACAAATACATAATCAGATCAGATACAAAATGAAAATACATCGAGATACATAAAAAACACAGATATTTATCATAAAAGGCAAAATAAGCGCCAACTGATAGGACGCTAAAGCAGGTAATACATATACAATATTAAACTTGCAATCAATTTAACATCATATAATATAATACATTTCTACAAGGAGCACTGTCTAAGACAAATTAAAGCGAAGGCTGACAAAAAGGAGAGACTATTGATGTTAATCGATATATAGAGCCGAATGCAAAATCACATAACTTGATACAGACAAATCCCTTATAAGAGAATTACTTTCTGAAAATGAGAGAAATGGTACACTTCAGCGATTTATAAATGGTGTAATCTCGTACCCCTCGTTAAGTCCCTGAGGTGTCAGGCTACCAAGGGTCAGGATCCAATAGGTCTTGCGTCTAAGCAGCGCACAATCCCTATCACCTCCCCTATCACCTCCCCTTTTGCCAATAGGTACCATTTCAAGACCTCTAATTTTGGTACCATCAGGGTTACTATTATGGCAGTTCTTATAGTGTCTAGGGATGCTGTGATTTGTCACGCCATGTTTTATGTTCCTTAAATGTTCTTATATACGGACCTTCAGTGAACGTTTCATTTTTCCAATATAATTGGAACCACATAAGCATGTTAATTGATACACAACGTAGGTCGAGTTACAGTTGATAAACTGTTCTATTTTAAAACTTGTACCGTCACGAGATCTGCCACAAGTAAAACAGCCTTTCAGAGTGAGAAAGGAAGATGGAGCACTTGTAGTTAGTACAGGAGGCACAGCCTCTAATTGGCTCTTTGATGTCCAGGCACTGATGGTTTTAGCCCTTGTGAAGACTATTTTAGGGGTTTCATCTATGTGGTCACCCAATATAGGATCACATTTAACAATGTGCCAATGTCTTTTTAAGATATTAGAGATCTGCCTCTCTCCATCATTGTATTTTGTGATAAACAGGCAATCACTATTTTTGTTCTCAGTGTTTTTAACTTTATACTGGAGCACCTCCTCACGTTCTGACTCCCTGGCTTTAGCAAGTGCTGACTCCCCTATCTTAGTGGGGTAACCTCTTTCCCTAAACCTTTGGGTGTAGATAAGTGCCTGTTCATCAAAGGTCTGCAAGTTGGTACAATTTCTGCGCAATCGCAGGAATTGGGAAAAAAAGTATGTTATTTTTCCAGGGTTTTGAGTGACAACTCTCATACTCAAGATAGCTATTGCTATAAACACTTTTGAAAAATTTACAAGTCTCCACATATGGTATTTGCGGGAAATTTTCAACACTCAACAGTAGATCAAGGAATTCGATTTTCACAGTTTCAAATTAGACGTAAATTTAAGATTAAAGGCGTTAACATTTAGATCACTCATAAATTGATTAAATTCACTTTCATCTCCTCTCCACACCAAGATAATATCGTCAATGTAACGATGAAAGAAATGTATTTTTGGTGCCCATATACCTTTAAACAGATCACATTCCCACTCCCCCATGTAAAGAATAGCCAGGCTAGGGGCACAGATCGTCCCCATAGCTGTGCCCCATAGCTGTAGGTACCACTCACCCAGGAACTCAAAATAGTTGTGTGTGAGCACAAACCTAAGGCACTCACACACTAAGTCCCTCGCTGCCACCGATATAGAGGGATCACGAGTAAGGACAGCTTTCACCGCTGCTATTCCTCCTTCATGCGGGATAGCAGTATATAGAGACTGGACATCAATAGACGCCCAGTTTAAATCCTTCTCCAAAGAGATTGTTCTAGCTAATTGGAGCATATGTGTGGAATCCCTTACATAGGTCTTAAGTGCGGGGACATAATGTTTAATTACCGAGTCCACAAACTCAGAGACTCTTGAAGTAAGGGAGCCCAAACCGGCCACAATAGGGTGACTGGGGGGCTTATCAAGCCCTTTATGGATCTTGGGGAGATGGTAGAAAGTGGCCAGATTAGGATTAGGATTAAAGAGATATTTAAATTCATCAACAGACAACACTTTATTTTCAAGACCCATTCTGAGTAACGTTTCAAGCTCAAGGATGAACAGGGGAGTGGGGTCGGAGTCCAACTTGCAGTAGGAGATGTTATCATTGAGTAGTCTGTGCGCCTCGCCCACATAGTACTCCCGATCCAGGACAACGACTCCACCCCCCTTGTCTGCACTTTTTATAACAATTTCAGTGTCAGTTGATAGACTTTTCAGTGCTTCAAATTCTTTCCTGGTGAGGTTCCTTTTCTTATTTACACTCTTTATTTTGATATTATCTATATCTTTTTTGACCAAATCTGAAAACAATTCGAGATGGGCACCCCTCGATTCTACAGGGTAATAAACAGACTTTGGTTTAAGTTTAGTGAGTGGGTTAATACTTTGTAAATCCTGTGAATTATCCCAATTTCTAAGGGGGGCATCAGTTTTTTTAAGGAAGTTTATATACATAAACACAAAAAAAATTGTAATTACTGTATTGTCTTAGTTCTCTTACCATCCATTGGTTGTGATCATTTAATTTTAACAGATGATCAAAAGATATTTTACCATACTGGTGCCTAAGGGGAATAAGGCGGCACTCCACGGATTTGTTGAAAGATAGATTTTTATAGATACAAAGTGAAAATGGTGTCCACATGATTTTCACTTTGCATCTATATAAATCTATCTTTCAACAAATCCGTGGAGTGCCGCTGTGACCAGACGCCTGCCCGTACTCTCTGGTTACGCCCCTTCGGGTCCACCGATAGCGGTTCCTGGTCTCATGGACCTGGCCAATAGAGGATTCCCTGTTACCGTCAGCAACCGCCTGTTACTGACTCCACCCACTACTCAGTGGGCGGGGTTATCGCTGCCACCACCAGACTCCTCCTATGTGGCGTCTGGAACCACGGATACTGACTCAGGCCCAACCACTGGCACCTGAGTACTAAATGCTGTAGGGTGTGCGCCGACACGCTGCCAATACACCTCCGACTGGCCTCGCTTGGTTCCCCACTGGTCACAGACCAGGCCTCTGCTTTGGTAGCTGGCAGGGCGGAGATTGGGAGAACGCTGGATACTGGTACCCAGAACAGCCGGAGAAGGTCACAGACCAGGCCTCTGCTTTGGTAGCTGGCAGGGCGGAGATTGGGAGAACGCTGGATACTGGTACCCAGAACAGCCGGAGAATGGAACGTTTCCTTATAAACACCTTTTACACAGGGCTTCAGACACAGAGCCTACTCCCTGCTGTGTATTGGCCACTCACAGACCTTCTGACAGGAGGAGGCTGTTTAGCATCTAATTTCCTCATCACCAAGATTTGCTAAATTCCTTCCTCCAGAAAGGTACAAAGTGCATTGTAAGTGTAGAATGCATTCCTCAATATTCAATACAATATACAGAATAGATGGTGCAGTCCTAGCTCAGTGCTAAACATGTATTTCATAAATACATATACTTTGTGCCTGGTGCCCAGCAGCAGGCTTCATCTCACATCAGCACTGCAGCAGGGGTCCTGTCCCAGCTCAGTGCTGCTCATACAGTTTAAAACATGGCAAGTGCCCTTGTTCTGAATAACGGCAAAGCACGGAGAGTTAACCCCTTCAGTGCTGTAGCCGCCATTAACCCCGTGTTCCGGGCTTTCCGGCCACAGCCGCCTTATTCCCCTTAGGCTCCATTACAAGCCGCGGGGGATCCAGCCAGCATACAAACCACTTGGGAAGGCACCACGGTACTTGATTATTTGTCCGGAGTGCCGAACAACTGAGGATCTATATATATATATATATATTTATATATATATATATATAATGGGGGGGAGTGTGGTCCTTTTTCTGCGCTGGTTAGTGAGCAGCACTTCTACTGTACCTAGCTGTTAAATGTAGGCACCAGGTGGGATAGATAGAAGAAGAAGAAGAGGTAGATGTGCGCTCTGTATGTTTCACCACTTTAGTACATTAGCAGTCATGCATTGGTACATAAAAGAAGTTTTTTATTATAAATTTCAGTAAAAAGGCTTATACAAAGTTTGGTTCACTTTTCAAATTCAGATCACAGTATTGTTCAAATGAGTAGCATCAGATCCAACTTCATGATGTGTGTAACTTCTTAGGATGCGAGAACCCTACGCGTTTCGTCCCTTTAGGACTTCATCAGGGGTAAAATAAGGATCTGAGTGGTGAAAAATATGAATATGCCATAAGTGATGTAATTTTACATCTATACAAGTGTATATTTTTAAGTCTCATTAGAGAGGGTTATACTTGGCTGGAGGAGGGTGAAGGTGAAAAAAGAGAGGGGGTGAATTCCATGAGGTGGTGAAGGGAGAACGAGACGGAAGAAAGACAGCGTGATCTAATTAAGTGTGGGTTATTCCCAAAAGGAGTCCCAACTGGGTGAGGAGTCCGAAAGATTATAAATAGTTTCAAAAAAGAACTTATGTCCTAAAGTTGACATAATAAAGTGATATAAATAGACTTCAGTAGAAGTCTAAATGATTAAGTGATAGACCCCAAAGGTTAACGGGGGGAAAATTTTTTGTGTTAAGGTCCTAAATATTAAAGTGATGTGAAAGACCATTCTATGAAGGTTCAATAGTAGTATAGTCAGAACAATCACCAAGAAGACGGCATATAAGTGATTTGAGAACCAATTAAGTGAAATATCGATAATTATATCGTCAAAAAAATCACCAAGAAGGTTAGTGGGAGAAAAAAGCTCCCTGTGTATGAGTATTAAAGATTTTTTAGGTGTGATATCAAATCAAACACCTTAGTGTAAATAGAAAGAGTGAGTGAGGTATAAACTCTACATACCCAATCTGAATTATATCGTGAGAATTAATTACTTCCGGTAATGAGGATAGATTTGTGAAGGGTTACTGACCACGTTCAGATAAAATCTCTGTCCTGCAGATATATGGGACTTCAAAAAGTCCTATAGATAAATGTAATAATTAGCTATGTCAAAATATGTACATGAATTATTAAATTAAATGTTGTGGGTGGAAGTCGCACCCTAAAAATTCCACATACCAATTTTCGCTGATAATAGTGAAACTGTCCTGCAGAGATATGGGACTTCAAAAAGTCCTATAGATAAATGTAATAATTAGCTATGTCAGAATATGTACATGAATTATTATATTAAATTTTGTGGGTGGAAGTCGCACCCTAAAAATTCCACATACCAATTTTCGCTGATAATAGAGAAACTGCTCTACCACAGAGGTCACTCCCACGTATGTGTGGGTAAAAAGCTAGAAATGAATAAATGTTGCATTAAAAAAACATTCTTCTCATAGTATATTTTAAATTCAACGTAGCCCTCTATGTATGACTGAAAGTAACTCCATTTAGTATGGGTCATATACCGATACAGGGGCAAATCAAGCTATGTTTTATACAAGCAAGGTAAAGGGATACACAGTGCTACTTCAATAGTTACATATAGATACATAATAATGCCTTGTACAACAGTTATAACATCCTAGTGGTGACTCATGATACGCATAAGCAACAGCTGATACATAGTAATAGTAGTATTTAATGCAGAGATCAAGCTGCGTTCATGGACATAAGGAAAATCAATGTCTAAGTCTAAATCCAGGTTTCTCTTTCAAGAATCTAAAAACGATAGTCTAATAAAGTACCTAGTTACTTCAGAATGCATATATATATATATATATATATGGCAGCGTGTCATTAAAGCACTATACTTGTGTGACCATAATGCAGCTTAGCATCGATGCAGAACATAATAAACAGTGTAACAGTTCACAAAGTATATGGGACCAATAAAGTGCAACCTACCAAATAGTAGTGAACATCCAACTCCTGTGGGTATGCAGCGAGATCTGCTTGCTCACCTGCATGGGTTTAAACTTAAAAATATACACTTGTATAGATGTAAAATTACATCACTTATGGCATATTCATATTTTTCACCACTCAGATCCTTATTTTACCCCTGATGAAGTCCTAAAGGGACGAAACGCGTAGGGTTCTCGCATCCTAAGAAGTTACACACATCATGAAGTTGGATCTGATGCTACTCATTTGAACAATACTGTGATCTGAATTTGAAAAGTGAACCAAACTTTGTATAAGCCTTTTTACTTAATTTATAATAAAAAACTTCTTTTATGTACCAATGCATGACTGCTAATGTACTAAAGTGGTGAAACATACAGAGCGCACATCTACCTCTTCTTCTTATATATATATATATATATATATATATATATATATATATATATATATATATATATATATATGGGAGTGATCCGGCACTCAATATACGTAATGCTGTTTGAAAAGTACCTTTAAAAGGATAAATGCTGCGGTGCCTTCAGTAGTAAGTCCATATCCATAGGAGAGGGCAAACAGATGTAAGGAAGGATGGAAGCGGCACTCAGCAGACTGCAATTAAAATGTCCTTTATTCCAACGGTTTCGGGGTTACCCCCCGTCGTCAGGGATGGACACAGCACACACAAGATCATAAAACAAATGGCAATATATACACAAAAACACACCCCATCCCACCCCTCCCCCCACCCCAATCAAGCAAGCCCTGCACTCACCTGCCGGAACTGGGAGCGGCCCACAATGCCAGGTAACCTGTAAAGGTACTCATGGCTGTGGGTGTCCCTCGGGTCCAGCTGACAGTAATAGAAGCGTCTAACACATCCCTTAGCTTACTGAGACAGCGGGTGTGCTGCGTGCAGGCAGCCGGAAGTGACAGCCTCGCAGCTGCGCTTCCGCCAACCACTGACACGCGCACCACCCGCCAATCACAAGATGGCCGCCGGGAGTGTGACGTTCCATATGACTGCCGGAGGGCAGAGCATTGCTATGCAACAAAGAACAACAATAACGGTAAACAAACAATGTGTCATCATTGTTAAAATGATGAATGGCAAAAACGCCAGTTATTGATGAATAAAGATACATAAAACCACAATAATATATAAAGCGGAGAAACTGACAGAACATATATCCCAATGCAAATAAAACGGCAAGTGCAAAACATTATGGCATAAAACATGTAATATTGATGTGGCAAACAGCGGGGTCGACTCAACATGTCAACTCAAATCGATCCCACTGTGCACCACATCAGGCAGACACCACCACATCTGGCTAAAGCATGGAATAATTAGAGCAAAGAAAGCACCGTAGCATGCACATGTTGGGACATTTATCCAGACAAATGAACCAATCATAATATCGATACCATACAGTTTCACAAAAAACACTGGAGCCCCAGTGTCTCATTAAGGCCTCCCGGGGCCAACGTGCCCAAATTGAAAATCCACCTGCTCTCGCATTGAAGTAGCTGCTTATTTCTGTTACCCCCCCTGAGATTTTTGGGGATCTGGTCAATTATAAGAGATTTTATCTGATTGCGCGTGTCAGTGGTTGGCGGAAGCGCAGCTGCGAGGCTGTCACTTCCGGCTGCCTGCACGCAGCACACCCGCTGTCTCAGTAAGCTAAGGGATGTGTTAGACGCTTCTATTACTGTCAGCTGGACCCGAGGGACACCCACAGCCATGAGTACCTTTACAGGTTACCTGGCATTGTGGGCCGCTCCCAGTTCCGGCAGGTGAGTGCAGGGCTTGCTTGATTGGGGTGGGGGGAGGGGTGGGATGGGGTGTGTTTTTGTGTATATATTGCCATTTGTTTTATGATCTTGTGTGTGCTGTGTCCATCCCTGACGACGGGGGGTAACCCCGAAACCATTGGAATAAAGGACATTTTAATTGCAGTCTGCTGAGTGCCGCTTCCATCCTTCCTTATATATATATATATATATATATATGAATGCTTCAGGTGGCCGCACACATGGGTCTCTGCTCGTCAGAAAATAAACATGCAAGAGCCGTGTCTTACAGCAACGTTTCGGGAAGGTTTATTATCCTGTCCTCAGGCTTCAACAAAGTATAACATACAAAGACTTGTGTAAAAAATTTTACCTTATATTCCCTTCTGTGCTCACGTGTATGCTGCGGCGTCCTCCTTTTGTCTCCAGCCCACTTCCGGGTTTAGATCCCTCCTCCCCACCTACTGTGTTGTTGGATGACGTCAGGGGGAGCCCTGCAGCTTGTCCGTGGCAGCTTTACAAAGTATACAAACTGTGAAACAAATAAACAGACAATACAATAAGATACATGTTTAAAAACAGTGAAAAAGAACGCACCTAGGGTGCACTGCATCATTATAAAAAACAATGAGATTATCTAGCTTGGCCTATAGGATCGCATATTTAAATATTAGTGAAAGCAATCTACACAATTAATTCCAAAAGATGAAAAAAGGGGAAAGTTAATGGCATGGATCTCAAATGAATACATTCCAATTAAGTTGTTCATTTAATCCCTTAGGTTTCAGACTGTCTAAAGTAAAAATCAGCACTAATGGCTGAGCGATGTAGAGCGAATGGCTCTACATCGCTCAGCCATTAGTGCTGCAATCAAAGGGAAAGGCAGCGATCAACCATTGGCCAAACACTTCGCTGAGGCTAAACATAACCTGGCCAATTTCCGTCACATGGTCATCGACCATGTGCCGGATGATGGCAGAGGAGGTGACAGGCACCTGAAATTATTGAAGTGTGAAGCCAAATGGATTTTTACTTTAGACAGTCTGAAACCTAAGGGATTAAATGAACAACTTAATTGGAATGTATTCATTTGAGATCCATGCCATTAACTTTCCCCTTTTTTCATCTTTTGGAATTAATTGTGTAGATTGCTTTCACTAATATTTAAATATGCGATCCTATAGGCCAAGCTAGATAATCTCATTGTTTATTATAATGATTCAGTGCACCCTAGGTGCATTCTTTTTCACTGTTTTTAAATATGTATCTTATTGTATTGTCTGTTTATTTGTTTCACAGTTTGCATACTTTGTAACGCTGCCACGGACAAGCTGCAGGGCTCCCCCTGACGTCATCCAACAACACAGTACGTGGGGAGGAGGGATCTAAACCCGGAAGTGGGCTAGAGACAAAAGGAGGACGCCGCAGCATACACGTGAGCACAGAAGGGGATATAAGGTAAAATTTTTTACACAAGTCTTTGTATGTTATACTTTGTTGAAGCCTGAGGACGGGATAATAAACCTTCCCGAAACGTTGCTGTAAGACACGGCTCTTGCGTGTTTATTTTCTGACGAGCAGAGACCCATGTGTGCGACCACCTAAAGCATTCCTGTATTATCCTATTTTGAGCCAGCACCAGGGCAGCTGTATCTGATTGGATGTGTGCCAGCACATCGCCCCATATATATATATATATATATATATATATATATATATATATATATATATATATATATATATGTACCCTGGGCCCTCCACAGCCTTAATCCTACTCTGGCGATGCCCACAGAGCCCTGCTGTTTATAACTTGAATTTTTAACAGCAGATTAATAATTCCAGTCACAAAACTCACAGTAATATGTGGCAGTTTCTAAACTGACCACATCCACTTTTCCATGGATTGTGGCGCTCCAGCGGCTCATAAAGAGTTGGATGCAATTTATGTTAAAAGTGCAGATGTAAACTGCAGGGGCAATTGTCATCTTTGCATGATCCTCTTTACAATCCTTTTTGTGATATCTTTGTGGTCATGTTGTAATCATGTAGTCATGTAGTAATCTGAAAGCAAAGGTAACAAAAAAAAAGATCATTGTCTGTATAGTGTTATTAATATATGTGACATTTGCTTTTACCAACAATTAATTTAAGAAAAATGTGAGGAAAAGCACAAATTAAATGCTATAAAAAATGAAACAGCATTTCTTCAATATTCCACCCAGTGCAAATGCAAATATCAATTAAATATAAAAAAAAGCCAGTACATCATGCAGCTGGAGGCGTCGGATGCAATCAGCCAATTGGAAGTAGCTGCCAAAGGCCATTATCACAATGTCAGTCACCCACATTCAGAGATTGAATGAACAAATAAATAAATTAATATTTATAAGAAAGAATTTAAACATGAATTGTTGTTAATGTAAGTGTAATAATACAACAAGTGCATTAATGATCTTATACACCAGATGGCGCACGTGTTGTTCATCAAACTTTTTTCCCCACAAGTGTAAAGCCTCATACACACTGGGCATTTTTGCGTATATGAGAAGCGATGATGTGATTTTCACCCGTCCCAGTGATTTCCTGGGGGGTGACCCACTTTCCACAGTAGGAGACTGGAAAGTGGTTCACTCAGCTGGTAAAATGGCAATGATGTGGAAGCGTGCATCAGCACTCATAGTTCTTTGGCGGGGCATGCACACTGGGAATTTTGAGCTGAAAGTAGCTCAAAACACCAAAAGGGAGCAAATGTATTATTTATTTATTAACAGTTTCTTATATAGCGCACACATATTATTAGAGATGTGCGGCGGCCACTTTTTCGGGTTTTGGTTTTGGATCTGGATCTCCCTTCGTGTTTTGGATCTGGATTGGTTTTGGCAAAACCACCCTTGTGGGTTTTGTTTTTGGATCTGGATTTTTATGAAAAAATGCTAAAAATGGCTAAAATAACAGAATTTGGGCCTGTTTTTGCCCCTAAAGTATGATTGACCTCAATAACATTAGTTTCCACTCATTTCTAGTCAATTTTGATCACCTTCACAGCTCACAAAATTGTTTTCATTTACTGTAGTTGGGCCAAAAGGTTATACCGAGGTAGCTGGATGACTAAGCTAAGCGACAGCAGTCGGCATCACATACATGTGGACCTTACACTTCCAAACTGGCAGAACGGCACTGCAGGGGCAGACAGGGTGGCAGTTTAATAAACTATCCCAAAAAAGAGAAATGCTCCAAAGAGCAAAAAATACAAAGAGGTATCGGCCTTGTCATGACTGGTGGTAGCAGCTTCAGCACTTCTATCAGGTTGCTGATCTCCCACTATTTCCTCCTCCATCATCCTCCAAAAATGTGTTTTTATTTTATTTATTACTTTTATTTATTTTTCTTACTTTACACTGGACACAGCCTGTCACACTGGACACAGCCCCTTGGACACTGGACACAGCCCCTGGACACTGCCCCTGGACACTGGACACAGCCCGTCAACCTGGACACAGCCCTTGGACAATGGACACAGCCTCTGGACAGAGCTCCTGTACACTGGACACAGCCGTCACACTGGACACAGCCCCTGGACAATGGACACAGCCTCTGGACACAGCTCCTGTACACTGGACACAGCAGTCACACTGGACACAGCCTCTGGACAACGCCTCTGGACACAGCTCCTGTACACTGGACACAGCCGTCACACTGGACACTGCCCCTGGACACTGCCCCTGGACACTGGACACAGCCCGTCACCCTGGACACAGCCCCTGGACAATGGACACAGCCTGTCACCCTGGACACAGCCTCTGGACAATGGACACAGCCTCTGGACACCCCCCCTGGACACAGCTCCTGTACACTGGACACAGCCGTCACACTGGACACTGCCCCTGGACACTGGACACAGCCGTCACACTGGACACAGCCTCTGCACACCGCCCCGGGACACAGCTCCTGTACACTGGACACAGCCGTCACACTGGACACTGCCCCTGTACACAGCCCCTGTACACTGGATACAGCCCGTGTACACTAGACACAACCCCTGTACACTGGACACAACCCCTGTACACTGGGCACAGGCCCTGTCACACTGGACACAGACCCTGTCACATTGTACACAGGCCCTGTCACACTGGACACAAGCCCTGTCACACTGAACACAGCCCCTGCATAGCCCCTTGTACACTGGCCACTGCAGCCCCTGTACGCTGGACTTGTGTACAGCAGCCCCTGCAGACCCTAATCGAGGGAGCAGCAGCAAAATAATATATTATTATTATAGCACAGCACAGAGCACAACCACCCTCTTCCCTCTCCTATGCTGGAGTAAAGATGGTGGGGCGCGCGTGCGTCTTATATAGAATCCAGATCCCGCAAGAATCCGACAGCGCGATGATGACGTTTTGCCTCGTTTTCGGTCCGGAATTTAGGCGGGAACTGCCGAGCCGGCTCGGATCCAGACTCGGATCGCGATATTCGGATCTGTCGGATCCCGGAGATCCGGACCCGCTCATCTCTACATATTATGCAGCGCTTTACAGAGTATAGTTGAACATTCACATCAGTCCCTGCCCCAGTGGAGCTTACAATCTATATTCCCTACCACATGTACACGCACACAGACATTCTAGGGTTAATTTTTGTTGGAAGCCAATAAACCTACCTGTATATTTTTGGATTGTGGGAGGAAACTGGAGTACCCGGAGTAAACCCACACAAATACGGGGAGAATATACAAACTCTGCAGTTAGAGCCATGGTGCGTTCAAACCCATTACCGCAGCGCTGTGAGGCATTAATGCTAACCATTACACCATCCTTAAGCAAAGCATGATTAAAGGTTCCAGGTGCCCTAGGCTAAAACACATGTAGCTCCCCTGGGATACAGTCACTAGGTCAACCCTGTTTAGTTCAACATTGCATTGAGTCCTCCAATGAAGGTCGAGCGGGCTTAGGTTGACACCTGAAATAGGTTGACATGGCTAAGGTCGTCAGGGTTGGAAGGTCGACACAACCATTAGCATTAACAATGGCAAAGTCAACAGTGAATAGATTGAAATTAGTTTATTTTTTTTATTGAACCAACATGTGCCGACAGGCGGTATTTCATGCTCTACCATCCACTACGCCATGGTGGGAGAATAACATAGTGTGCTGAGCACAGTGAGGCACCGTTCCCTAAATCATACAAGGGGACGCGGTACATGTCGACTGTCCTTTTGACTGTTGACCTTGCCATTGTCTACCTGATGCTTGTGTCGACTTTCCAACACTGATGACTTTTTTATGTCGATCTATTTCAGGTGTCGACATAAGCCTTGTTGACCCTCAGTGGTCGACCCAATGCATGTTGACCTAAATTGGGTTGACCCAATGCTCCTTTGTTATGGTACTAAACACTTGTGTATGGGCACTCAGGGACTCCCCACTCATACTGCCCATGTGCATGTACCAAAGGTTATACAACCGGCATGTAGGATCTAATACTTGTGGTGTGTAAAGGAGACTTTGGCTTTAGGCTGGAAACTGTGAAAGTTATTTGCAGCCTACTATTAAGCAGGGGCTATTTTGACTACTAAGAGGCGAAAAAGGGGTAAAATGTTCCACCCAGCAAACTTGTACCCAGTTGAAGCATATGAGATAGTTAGTGTACATTATAAGCAAAAATAAACTGTACATTTTGGGGAGGTGGAGTCTGGGCTGTTCCATTGACAAATTCTGCTTTGTTCTGGAACAAATTATTATTATTATTATTATTATTATTAATAATAATTGTATTATTATTATTATTATTCATTTATATAGTGCCAACCTTTTTATGCAGCACCATACAGAGAATAGATCTATTTCATATCAGTTCCAGTCCCATTGGCACTTACTGTACAAAACCTGTTATTTTCTTTGAATCATAGGTACCTGGTGACTGATGTCTTCCCTTATGCAAAAAAGGTCAAAGCCTCCCGAGGGTGGAAATTGAATGAGTAACTTTACATCAAAGCAGCTCCAAGATGCTCTTACAGCTCTGTCATCCATGTAAACCCTCTGTTCCTCTTAAGAAGTTCTAAGTGCATCACATTTGTTATTCCTTCAAAGCACTTGGCATGACGTAGCACTTGAAAGTAAAATTCTCGAGTGTTTTTTCTTACATTGCCTAAAGCTACATAACGATTTTTAGAGCTATGTTTCAGGGAATTTAATGCAGCTGACACAGTTTGAGTCAGCTCCAGATTTCATGCAGAAGGGTCTTTCTAGTGGTGCTGTCTGTCTGAAAAAAAAAAAAAAAGCAGAGATATAAGAAGCGCAATGAGAAGGCAGCAACATTTAAAATGAGGCCATGAGTCCCAGTCCCACCTGTGTCTTTTAGCCACACCATTATGTCCTCCATGCATCTCCTTGCCATGTGATCATGTCCCACTTGGGGATTTATTTACTAAGAGAAGGGAGTTCTATTTCAGATTCTATTAGGGATGAGCAAGTCCAGATTTCTGAAATTCGAACTCTATCGAACGGCAGGGATCCAAACTGTGTCCCAAGCACTGTTCGGTATTTCCCGCCAAGCTTAGCTCGGAGAACGAGGCAAAACATCATCATCCCAGTGTAGGATTCTCACGAAATCCAAACTCAATATAAGTTCCCCATCATCTTCACTCTGGCATTGGAGAGGGTTGAGGCAGGTTGTGTGGGAAGCTGGCATGAGGTGGCGATCTGGTCACAGTAATGGTGTCCTGTGGTGTCCAGTCCTGTGGTAGCATGCTATCTGCTGCCGGAGTGGGTGTCCTGTGCTGCTGTATAAGTTCAATGCAGTGGTGCTGTGCTGACTAGTGCTACCTATAAGTCCAGTGGTACTACCGTTAAGTCCAGTGGTACTGCTAAGTCCACTTGTACTGCTAGTTCAGTGGTACTGCTGTTAGATCCAGTGGTACTGCTAGTCCAGTGGAACTGCCATTAAGTCCAGTACTGCCATTAAGTCCAGTACTGCCATTAAGTCCAGTGGTACTGCCTTTAAGTCCAGTGTTATTGCTGTTAAGTCTAGTGGTACAGTGGTACTGCCATTAAGTCCAGCCGTTCTGCCATGAAGTCCAGTACTGCCTTTAAGTCCAGTAGTACTGCCGTTAAATCCAGTACTGCCATGAAATACAGTGGTACTGCCATTAATTCCAGTAGTACTGCCATTAAGTCCAGTGGTACTGCCGTTAAGTCCAGTAATACAGTGGTACTGCCATTAATTCCAGTACTGCCATTGACTCCAGTGGTACTGCCATTAAGTCCAGTAGGGGTATACTCTGGCCGCTTATAATAAACCCAAAATAAAAGTGTTATTTTATTCCATATATTTTTTTTATGCTTTGCTTTGTATGTGTGGTTTAGGGGTACACTCTCCTGTGCCGCCCGCTTATAATAAATAACTCCAAAATAAAAGTATAATTTTAATGCGTATAATTTCCTCAGGGTTTGCCGTGTGTGTGTGTGGTTTAAGGGTACACTCTCCTGTGCCACCCCCATATAAAAAATTACCCCAAAATAAAAGGGTTATATTAATACGTCAAATTTTTTTCAGGCTTTGGCGTGTGTGTGTGGTTTAGGCTGGGTACACTCTCCTGTGCCGCTCGCATATAATAAATAACCCATAAATAAAAGGATTTTAATCCATCTAATTTTTTTCAGGCTTTGCCGTGTGTGTGTGTGGTACACCCTCCTAGCCGCATATAATAAATAACCCCAAAATAAAAGGTTTCATTTATTCCATCTAATTTTTTCAGGCTTTGCCCTGTGTGTGTCTTTTAGGCCGGGTACACTCTCCTGTGCTGCCCGCATATAATAAAGCCTGCATATAATAAATAACCCCAAAATAAAAGGGTTATTTTAATACATCTATTTTTTTTAAGGCTCTGCCATCCATGTGTGTGTGGTTTAGGCTGGGTACACTCTCATGTGCTGCATATTATTTTAACTCCAAAAAAATAATAGAGAACCAAAATTTGTACGAGAAGAGGTTGCTCCTTCCACTATTTGCAGCATGCCCTTTGCATATGCTGGAATGATAACCCACAGTCCAGTTCCTGATCTTGAGATTGAAGGTGTCAATTTTGTACACCAGGAGGAGGATATTGATGTAGCTGGCTCTGAGGAGGAAGTCGTTGAGCTGGATGCTGCTGATGGTGATGTGGTTTACTTAAATGAGGCTCCGGTGAGACAGTTGTATTCCATGGGATGTTAAAGGTCATCGCCATGCCTGAGCAGAAGACTAAGAAATCCACCTCTTTGATCTGGAATTATTTTTATCCTGATCCGGACAACAATTGTCTCACCATATGTAGCTTATATAACGCTGCAGTAAGCAGGGGTAAGGCCATTGGCCACCTAAGGAGATCCTCACTTAAGCACCACTTGAAGTTCATTCATAAGTCAGTAAGGTCAGAAACTGTGGCTAGGACCATAAGCAGTCCAAAGACCCCATAATACCTTGATTCTGTTGTATCCAAGCACCTGAAAATCAAACCAGCAAGTCACTCCTCGTCAATTTCCTCCTTAATCCTGATCGGAGGTAGTCCTGCAGGCAGTGGCGTAGCTACATTTTGGGCGCCCCCCCGCCGTTAGGGGGGGCGCCCCCCCCCCCCCCGTCGCCACCCCACCGAGCACCCCTACCCCGCCGCCCCGCCGTGCACCCCTACCCCGCCACCCTGCCGCCCATGCAAACCCCCCCTCAATCCCCCACAGCCTTACCTATCGCGCTGGTCCCGGTGGCTCCGTTCTTCTGCTGAGGACCACCAGAAAATGGCCGCCCCCATACAGCAGACAGTTTCAGAGAACTGTGTGCTATATGGGAGCGGCCATTTTGTGGTGGTCCTCAGCAGAAGACCGGAGCCGCCGGGACCAGCGCGATAGGTTAGTCTGCGGGGGATTGAGGGGGGGTTTAACTATAGCACCGCAGCCCCCGGCGCCCCCACATGCACAGCGCCCCCCCGTGGTGGCGGGGGCTGCGGTGCTATAGTTACGCCCCTGCCTGCAGGCCATGTCACTGGCATGACCGACTCCTCTTCTATCCAGAATTCCTCTGGAGGATCCTGCAGCGCTAAACCTGCTGTTGTTGCTAGGAGTCATCCATCATCCATTAGGGGAAGTCGGAACACCGCTACGTCTTTCACTAAGCAATTGACCATCCAACAGTCATTTGTGATGAGGAGTGGATAACTGAGGCCTTGACTGCTATGTTGGTCTTAGATGTGTGTCCGGTGTCTTCCATCAGTGGAGTGGGATTTAGACGATTGATGGAGGTGTTGGGTGACATTTAATAGAATGCGAGTTTTTCACAATTTTTTTTTAAATCGCACCATATCGCCGCACATCGCACTTTTTTCCGCATTTTTCCTGTGTAATTCGCATATTTAATGGGATGCCAAAAAGCGACCAAAAAGTGCGAATAAATGCGATGTGGTGCGAGATTAAGACACATAAAAGTGTGATTTAATGCGCCAGTCATGTGCGAGTTTTGTACCAACCGGAATGCGATTTACAACACTGCCTCCGCATGCCAAAGAACCCCCTAACCTAAGTCCACTACATTATGCATCACACCCCCTATATAAAGGGGCACTGGCGCCATTTTAATCTTATATAGGGAGTATGGAGCATGGAGAGGAGAGGAGGTATTGCAGTGAGCGGAGTGAAGTGTGGAAGGAGAGTTGGGAGAGGCAGCAGGGAGCCAGTCACACCCAGCACTACCAGAGGAGCCAGGGGGAGAGGCAGCAGAGGTATGCTGAGAGGCAGCAGTGCCAGAGGGAGAGGCAGCAGTGTGGCAGGCAGCAGGGCCACAGCAAGGCCAGCACAGGCCCCGGAGGAGCAGGCCCAGCAGGAGGAGGTTTAGGACCCTCTGGCATCCCCATCACATTCTCTCACCCAGGATGTGTTCATCACCCAGACAGAGGAGGAGGGACACATCTCAGAGGTCGACTGGGGTGAAGTGGAGGAAGACGGAGGTGAGGAGGAGGGGGAGACTGGCATGGAGGAGGAGGCGGACATGGCCATGGAGGAGCTGGAGGAGGAGCGAGATACTGGGCGGAAGGTCAGATTTGCCTATGAAGAGAAGGCAGCATTAGTCAGGGCCATTATCCCAGTATATGACTGGCTGCCGGGGAAACACCATCATAAGTCCACTGCACAGCATAAGAGGGCCATGTGGCTGTCCATTACTCAGGCCATCAATGCAGTGAGCAACCATAAGCGCAGTGTCAAAAATGTCAAGAAGCGCTTCAATGACATCAAGAGGCACCTGAAGGCCAAAATGGCCGATGAGGTCAAAGACACTACCCGCACTGGAGGAGGAACTTCTATACCCATCTCATATACCACCTATGAGAAGAAGCTGAAAAGGATCATACCACCCGAGGTGCTTGCTGGCCTCCATGTGGCAGATACTGATAGGCCACCAACGCCACCCACAGCTGGTAAGTGTCCCTAATTTACAACTGACCCATACATTGCAATGTTTTTTACATCTAATGCTCTCTTCTAATGTTAGCATAACAATAGTGCTGCTGTGGAACTACATATCCCAGCAAGGTCATTATAGATACATGTAATGCTCATACATACAATGTGTTCATTATGCTGGGCCATGTAGTTCCACACCTGCTGCTTTTCCACAAATGTATCCCAGTTTATGTAGCAGCTTAACATGGATGTGAGCCCACACTTAGGTGTCCTGGTGGTATACCATAAACTGCTATACTGTATAACGAACATATCATGACAGTCGACAGTCAAAATCAATTTTTTTAATGGCACTCAATGAGTAATGGACAGCCACATGGCCCTCTTATGCTGTGCAGTGGACTTATGATGGTGTTTCCCCGGCAGCCAGTCATATACTGGGATAATGGCCCTGACTAATGCTGCCTTCTCTTCATAGGCAAATCTGACCTTCCGCCCAGTATCTCGCTCCTCCTCCAGCTCCTCCATGGCCATGTCCGCCTCCTCCTCCATGCCAGTCTCCCCCTCCTCCTCACCTCCGTCTTCCTCCACTTCACCCCAGTCGACCTCTGAGATGTGTCCCTCCTCCTCTGTCTGGGTGATGAACACATCCTGGGTGAGAGAATGTGATGGGGATGCCAGAGGGTCCTAAACCTCCTCCTGCTGGGCCTGCTCCTCCGGGGCCTGTGCTGGCCTTGCTGTGGCCCTGCTGCCTGCCACACTGCTGCCTCTCCCTCTGGCACTGCTGCCTCTCAGCATACCTCTGCTGCCTCTCCCCCTGGCTCCTCTGGTAGTGCTGGGTGTGACTGGCTCCCTGCTGCCTCTCCCAACTCTCCTTCCACACTTCACTCCGCTCACTGCAATACCTCCTCTCCTCTCCATGCTCCATACTCCCTATCAAAGATTAAAATGGCGCCAGTGCCCCTTTATATAGGGGGTGTGATGCATAATGTAGTGGACTTAGGTTAGGGGGTTCTTTGTCATGCGGAGGCAGTGTTGTAAATCGCATTCCGGTTGGTACAAAACTCGCACATGACTGGCGCATTAAATCGCACTTTTATGTGTCTTAATCTCGCACCACATCGCATTTATTCGCACTTTTTGGTCGCTTTTTCGCATCCCATTAAATATGCGAATTACACAGGAAAAATGCGGAAAAAAGTGCGATGTGCGGCGATATGGTGCGATTTTAAAAATTGTGAAAAACTCGCATTCTATTAAATGTCACCCAACACCTCCATCAATCGTCTAAATCCCACTCCACTGATGGAAGACACCGGACACACATCTAACACCAACATAGCAGTCAAGGCCTCAGTTATCCACTCCTCATCACAAATGACTGTTGGATGGTCAATTGCTTAGTGAAAGACGTAGCGGTGTTCCGACTTCCCCTAAGGGATGATGGATGACTCCCAGCAACAACAGCAGGTTTAGCGCGGCAGGATCCTCCAGAGGAATTCTGGATAGAAGAGGAGTCGGTCATGCCAGTGACATGGCCTGCAGGCAGGGGCGTAACTATAGCACCGCAGCCCCCGCCACCACGGGGGGGCGCTGTGCATGTGGGGGCGCCGGGGGCTGCGGTGCTATAGTTAAACCCCCCCCTCAATCCCCCGCAGACTTACCTATCGCGCTGGTCCCGGCGGCTCCGGTCTTCTGCTGAGGACCACCACAAAATGGCCGCTCCCATATAGCACACAGTTCTCTGAAACTGTCTGCTGTATGGGGGCGGCCATTTTCTGGTGGTCCTCAGCAGAAGAACGGAGCCGCCGGGACCAGCGCGATAGGTAAGGCTGTGGGGGATTGAGGGGGGGTTTGCATGGGCGGCGGGGTGGCGGGGCGGCGGGGTAGGGGTGCTTGGCGGGGCGGCGACGGGGGGGGGGGCGCCCCCCCCTAACGGCGGGGGGCGCCCAAAACGTAGCTACGCCACTGCCTGCAGGACTACCTCCGATCAGGATCAAGGAGGAAATTGATGAGGAGTGACTTGCTGGTTTGATTTTCAGGTGCTTGGATACAACAGAATCAAGGTATTATGGGGTCTTTGGACTGCTTATGGTCCTAGCCACAGTTTCTGACCTTACTGACTTATGAATGAACTTCAAGTGGTGCTTAAGTGAGGATCTCCTTAGGTGGCCAATGGCCTTACCCCTGCTTACAGCAGCGTTATATAAGCTACATATGGTGAGACAATTGTTGTCCGGATCAGGATAAAAATAATTCCAGATCAAAGAGGTGGATTTCTTAGTCTTCTGCTCAGGCATGGGGATGACCTTTAACATCCCATGGACAACAACTGTCTCACCGGAGCCTCATTTAAGTAAACCACATCACCATCAGCAGCATCCAGCTCAACGACTTCCTCCTCAGAGCCAGCTACATCAATATCCTCCTCCTGGTGTACAAAATTGACACCTTCAATCTCAAGATCAGGAACTGGACTGTGGGTTATCATTCCAGCATATGCAAAGGGCATGCTGCAAATAGTGGAAGGAGCAACCTCTTCTCGTACAGTGATGAGAAGGTCAGGCATCGCAGCCACCAACACCCTTGGACTCTCTTTGTGGATTTGTGATACCATGTCCTTAGAAGGCACAGTTGTTTGCTGTGTTTTTGATAACAGCTTAGATCATTTTGTGAAGCTGATCCACTAGTCATGAACATAGCCTTTCCTTGCCACTCCATGTTGTAAATGGCATATTGGCAAGTTTACGTTTCTCCACAAATTTGCATAATTTTTTTTCTTCGTGTTACTGAACTTTGGCATTTTGGATTTTATATACCCTCTACAATGACATTGGGCATCGGCTTTGCCAGGCGACATTGATGGCATTTCATGTTCTATGTCATGACTAGTGGCAGCAACTTCAATTTTTTTAATGGCACTCAATCAGTTCTTCAAATGGTCACAAATGCTGCCCATGTAAGGTCCATAAACTCTGTCCATCATTTCCTTTGCAGATCATCCATCCCAAAGTGCTCACGCACCTCAGCGCTCCAGAAGCAAAAAAGCACCATTACACATACAGTACACACACCCATTTCACATACACACAAGGCAGCATTACATTAATATCCAGTTGCCACATGGCTACGGAAAGGAATGAAATGACAAACAGCCATCACTCTTATTACCAATGCTATCATTATATGAAGTCACAGGGTACATGTGTACGTACATAATACCCATTGGTATGTGACATAACCCTCAATACACCTTAGTTACATCTAACTAGACATAAACTACACTAGTATGCTTCAATACTTACCATTTTTTATGTATTCACAGGACCATCACAACTAGGGCAACACCCCACAACATCATCAGAAATGTTTGAAGAAGATATGGAAATCATTCTACAGCCGGTGGACTCGTGGGCACCTGAGGAAGAAAGCATGCCACCACCAGACACTCAGAATGCAGCAAATGTGGTGACACCAAACCGACCCACACCCACCCCATCGACCCACACACCAATGACACCAACAAAAATTGCTAACTCATTGCATACTTTCAAAAATAGGCAGCTTGAGTTTATGGAGATGCAAAGTCACCAAATAGGCAACATCCAAGGGTACATTCGCAACTTGTTCCAACAAGTTAAAAAATTAGGCAGCAGTGTCCGTGTTGCTGTGGGCACACAAGTGCGGATGGCTACTACCCTCGACACCCGTTTGTCCGAAATAAGTAATGGGCTACGGGAACACAATACTCATATTGCCACCCTTACAGAAACCATTATTGGGCAAAATAAAGCTTTAACTGCCCAAACAAATGCTTCAATTGCTATGCAGTCTCAAATGAACCATATGGAGCTTAATGCGCTCTCATTGTTCTCATGAACAGGCCTCTGTCTACTCCCCTATATATTGTTGAGAAAGTATGGTATTTGGATCCGTTTATGCGTGCACACTTACAGGCAAGGTACAGGGTAGGTTAAAGGACACCTTTACTTACCTGAAAAGTAGCGCCTGATGATCTCCCTGCGCATCAGATCCTCCCTCTGCGTACCCCGCACTACCGTTGCCAAGGTAGTTTGAGCTTCCTCCCTCCTCCTGTGCAGCTCCTCCAAATGTGCATAATCACATAGAGCCAACTCCAAACCACTCTGCAAAATCTCCATGTGTAAAACCCTCACAGGTGTACTTAATGATGTTGGGGTATAAGTAGGGGAGTTTATAACCATGTGTGCATTTGACCAAAGTTAGTTCTGGCCCAAATCGCCCATCAGAAAATGGTCTGAAAAAAGTGCGATTTATAGACACCTAAAAAGTGCGATTTCCATTTGCGCATGCCATTAAATAAGCGATTTGTATACTTTTCTGTGCGAAAAACATCTGGATGCGATATAAATGCAATTTATTTGCACACTTTTAGAAAGTGTGATTTATCGCCAAAAAAATGCAAAATACGGGCTGTTGCACACCCTATTAAATTGACAATTTGGGTAAAAAATGCGATAACGCCATTTTGTTGCGAAAATATCGCAAAAAAACACAAATCGCATTCTATTAAATGTCACCCATTGTGTCCCTGTTACCAAATCTCATCTAGATTCCACAGAATGTACGGAGACATCCAAAAAAGTGTCCTCAGTTCCCGGAAAAAGGCGGTTGTACCCATGGACATGTGGACAAGTGGTTCAGGGCAAACTAAGGACTATATGACTGTGACAGCCCACTGGGCAGATCCATTGTCTTTCACAGCAACAGCAGCAGCATCTCCAAAATGCCAGATCCTTCCAAGAAAGGCATCACAGTGTATCACCAGTTTCAGTAAGAGGCAACCTCTTAGAAAGAAACTGAGGGAAATCATCACGCAGTGGCTTACCCCAGTTACACTCTCGTGGGGATTTGTGTTATCAGACAAAGTCAGAAACATTGTGCGGGCATTACATATGGGCAATTTCCAACATGTGGCATGTTTTGCCCACAGAATAAATTTGGTGATGCAGCAAGTGACAAGAGCGTGCCGGAGATGCTTGTGGTGGCCTGCAAAATTGCGTGACACTTTCGTCATTCTGCCAGTACCACACAATAAATTTGGTGATGCAGTATTTCCTTAAAAGTGACAAGAATGTGCCGGAGATGCTTGCGGTGGCCCGCAAAATTGCGTGACACTTTCGTCATTCTGCCACTGCCTGCCAAAGACTGGAGAGACATAAAAAAATCCTGAACCTGCCCGGCCATCACCTCAAACAAGAGGTTGTGACTTGCTGGAACTCCACCCTCTATATGCTAGAGAGAATGGTGGAGCAGAAAAAGGCCATTCAAGCGTACACAGCCACCGACGACAAAGGAGCGGGGATGCAATTGACCCAAGCGCAGTGGAGACTGATTTCCATGTTGTGCAAGGTTCTCCAGCCATTTGAACTTGCCACACATGAAGTCAGTTCCAGCACTGCCAGCTTCAGTCAGGTCATTCCCATGATGAGGCTGTTGCAGAAGCAGCTGGAGGAGGGGCTAAAGCATTGCGATTCTGCAAAGCGTGTAGCTCTTGTGGATAAAGCCTTTCATACGCTTTGCCAGGATATGAGTGTGGTCAGTCTAATAAAGTCAGAGGAATACATTCTGGCCACCGTGCTCGAGCCTCGCTTTAAAGCATATGTTGTGTCTCTGTTTCTGGCAGGCACAAGGCTACAGCGGTGCATAGAACTGCTGGTAAGGAGATTGTCAACTGAAGAGGACCATGACATGACAACAGCTCCTCCTTAATTTTCTCCAACACCTGTGACTGCGAGGAAACAGCTTACATTTCCTACCTGACCAACTGGTGTGGATGCAGGGCAGGCCGGAGCAAGTTTGGACATCTGATCCAGACTGAAGGACCTGCCAACGATTCCTGACATGTCTACTGTCACTGCATATGATGCAGTCATCATTGAAAAATAGTGGAGGATAACTTTGGTGACAGCATCCAAGTACACATGTCAGACAGTCCGTACCTGTACTGGCAGGAATAAAAGACAGTTTAGAGGCCCCGCTCGTTAGGACGGCCATGGCAAGTCCTACTCTGACTCTGTTGTCTAATCATGAGGGTGGCTGGTACCTGCGGGGCTAGATGTTCACCTATAATAGCCAAGTTTGTTGGGGCGAATTAAGTCTGACCCAACTCTGGTGCCACCAGGTTTTACAAGAGACAAAGTACCCTACGTAAGTGACAAAAGGACCTAACTGAACAATTGGTGGCTTGCCATGAATCGCTAATGCTGCTAAAAGCACCAACGACCTAGTCGACCTAGAAACTATCACCAGCAGGGTGATATTATATTATTATATATTATAGGGAGAGGGGACATAGTCACATCTTTTACAAAAAACATACATATCATGGGTGTGTGCAGATCCATCATCATCGTAATTTATTTGAACTGGAAAGTGGGCCCCTCCTCCATAGTTCATGAAATCTTCCCATTGATATTTGAGAAGTCAGGATACTGTATATGTACTCTAGAGAGCAAAGACTCTAGAAGAGGAGAGGCATTCCTGCTCTCCCTCCCTCAATGACAGTGCTCAGAGGAGGAAGTTTATAGGCAGAGTAGCAGAGTGTGCCAGACTGGCCATGATGCACTCGCCTAGGTGACACCTCACCCAGAGATGTTCTTATGCACCACTCATCCATGATTAGGCAGCCTCTGGACAGAGTTGTTAAATTGCTAACAAATCCAGGACAGGGGCAGGATTACAGCAAGTAGCCTTTGTGTGGCCATCCATGTTTTTCATGTAACTTTCAGGGGCAAACGCAGGATTTTCAGAAGGGGGTTTCCAGAGAGGGGCGGAGCAAAGCATGGAGATGGACACTTAGGTGACCCAGTATATGCCGGGTCAGTTAAAGTATTATAGATAGACAAAATGTATATAAATAATAATAATACAAATTATATATATATATATATATATATACACATAACAGCAGTGTAGACCCCTGGGCATAGCAATGTATTGGGGGCCCTACCGATCCTCCAGCGGTAGGGGTGGGGGAAGCTATGAGGTTCCGCGGGTGGTAGGGGGTATTATATCAACTGCTCAGCATGTAGGGCCTGGATCAGTAATTTCCACTAATTACCGCTTTACTGCACAGATGGTGGGAGATGGGGTGGGAGAAGGGGGCATTGGGCTGAATTAAGGGGCCCTGATACATAACTTCCAGGGTGGTAGAGGATGTTTAATATGCAGAGGAGGTGTGTATAGTGGAGTGGGCTTATTATTCATAATTTTCTGGTGGGAGGACAGTTTGCTTGACTGCAGATATCTCCAGTTCCCAGAACTATATTTATTAGCTTTTAATGGAATTAAAAACTAGAGAATCCCACCTACCAAATGGTAATGGGACTAGGGGATCAGAGTTCAGGAGGCAGAGCAATCCGCCAATGAGAATATAAAACTACATACCAGGTGTGTGGAGCTGGAGTAGTAACCAGCTGCTAGAAGGCTGATATCTCTGGTTCTGGGTATAGTAGAGACAAGCTACTAGTGTTCATCAAAGGGGGAGAGTGCCAGCTTTTGGAATATACCCTCAGAGAAACTCTAAGTCAGACAGAAACTGAAATATCTGTCTGAGGAGAGCAATTAACAGGCTTGGATGGGGACCACTGCTTTGAAGTCCGATATCTCTGGTTCCCCAGTGCCGATTTTTAAAATTCTTGTACCCAATGAAAGAGGGGACCCTCAGCTTTCAGAATAGGGCCCGTAGATTCCTGGAGGGGGGTTTCTGGGTACTCAGAAACCCCCCCCCCTGTGTGGGCTTCTGACTTTCAAGGTAATATAAGCTTACACAGGGCCGGTGCAAGGCACCGGAGCGCCCCATGCAAGGGGGGGTGGGTCGCGATCTGGCGGCGGGGTCCCTGCAGTGATGCCCGCTATCCGGCAGCCAGGCGGATAGCGATGGGTTTGAAAACTCGCCGCACGCTGATTGGCTGAATCTCAGCCAATCAGCATGCGGAATGTTTTGAAACCCAGCAGCGCTTCCCGCGCCGCTGCCTGGCTGCCGGATAGCACGCATCACTGCAGGGACCCCACGCATCACTGCAGGGACCCCACCGCCAGATCACACAGTGCCGCAGGTACCCGGTACGGACACCCCTGCAGCCTCCATGCAAGAGGCGAGGGGCGAAGTGCCACCCTCCAGTGGCTGGCGCCCTAGGCAAATGCCTATATTTGCCTAGTGGTGGCGCCGGCCCTGAGCTTACATTATATTGTGAGATATCATATTAGCAGATGTTGCTGATAATGATTTTTTTTACAATATAACCCTTTGTGTTTTAGTAAATTTATTTTAACTTGTATATGTATTTTGATACTACTTTTCAAATTTGTGGTTTCCTCCCAGACCTGCTTGAAGACAGAGGGTGACATTTATTAGAGATCGCTGTTGGGTTTTTGGCAATTTATATTGCAAAAACAGCCGTTTTTTTTTTTCCCCAAATCAACTACTTAATGGGTGGCGATTTGCGGCATAAATCACACTTTTTGCCGCTAATTCGCACTTTCTGAAGTGCCGATTTACAACATCACATCCAGATGTTTTCCCATTGAAAAAGATACAAATCGCTAATTTAATGTCTGCCGCATTTGGAAATCGACAGCAAAATGCGATTTTTGCCCCCCAAAAAAACAGACCAAGTACAGGGTGGCGATTTGCTTAAAATCGCCAGCGTTTGAGCGTAGAAACGGTTAAATATCTCACAGGTGACCCACATAGCACTTACTAACTCCCCTACATATACTCCCACATGATTATGGACACCTGTGAGGCTGTTTGAGACGGACATTTTGCAGAGTGGACTGGAGGTGCTAGTGTGTGAGCTTGGGCGTTTGGAGGAGCTACGCAGGAGGGATGATGCTGCCCACCAGATCCAGGTACCCCGACCACTCCGTGCTTCTCGACGGTACCATGCTAGGGTGTACCTGGACTCCCTCTCTGATCAACAGGTGGTGGACATGTTTAGGTTGAACCGACAGAACCTGTTGAACTTATATGAGCAGGTGAGAGATGATTTGGACCCTTGTGGGGGGGCCAACTATGCAGTGTCTGGGCTGCAGAAATTAATGTGCGCCCTCCACTTGTTTGCCACAGGCTCCACTCAGTCTGTGAGCTCATGGGCCTTGGGGGTGTCACAAGCCACTTTCTCTAAACATTTTTCTCAAGTGTTAAATGCATTAAAGAAGCTGTGGCGCACATATATCACATTCCCACGTTGTGAGTCTGAGTGGCAGGACCTGAAGGTGGCATTCTATCGGCTCTCAGCATTTCCAAATGTGCTGGGAGCCATAGACTGCACCCACATTGGGATTCGGGCCCCGCACGTGAGCGAGCATGTCTATGTTAATCGCAGGGGCAGACATTCCCTCAATGTGCAGGTGGTCTGCGATGCCAACCTCAGAATTCTCAGTGTGGTTGCAGGCTACCCCGGGAACTGCCATGATGCCTATATCCTGCGGCACTCAGCTCTCTGGGACCGTTTCCACAACAACACCATGCCAGAGGGCTGGCTACTTGGTAAGTCACTTACCACTGTTTACATGCTGTTTGCTTACCTATGTCTTTCCCTTTAACATCCATGTGTGAAACCTTCTAATCAAGAGTCATTTCTGTTGTAATTGTTTATACCAGGCCAAACAATGTAGTATAGGCTGCTACTATTATGTACCAATTACCCACATGATATGTGACCACAAATCCCTTTACATGTTAGGTGACTCAGGATATGGGTGTCATTCGTGGCTCATGACACCTCTGTGGAACCCACAAAGCCCTGCACAGCACCACTACAATGCTGCACATATTGCTACCCGCAATGTAGTGGAACGCACCTTTGGGGTGCTGAAAAGCCGATTTCGGTGTTTGGACAGGTAAGCAGGTACACTGCTATACCACCCTGCCAAAGTGGTTTTGGTTGTCCAGGCTTGCTGCATGCTGCATAACATAGCTTTGGGTCAACCAAATTATGTAGATGTGGCCCCTGCAGCAGTCGTGCAGGAAGCTCAAACTACTGATGTTGTAGTGCGAAGTACACGGAGGGGGGATGTGGTTCGTACACGGATGATCCTGCAGCATTTCACAGGTAATTAGTGTGTGTACAATGATTAGTAATGGGGAACCTGTAACACACATACATTGGTAACATTACATTTTTCCCTGTCCATGTTAATTGCCCAGAAGCAGACCAACAATAATGTCCAACCCCTGCAAGCTACCCCACCACAGCATACTTTATGCCTGGCAACATGATTACACCTATAACAATGTCAAGTAAGTACTGTAGTTTTCTGTGTGTACAAATGTTGGCTAATACAAATTAACATAGGCTTAATGGATGGAGGTGACATGGATCATTGATCTCAGGTGCTTGAAATGTTGCAAAACAAGTGGCGCCTACATACAGTATGCAATTCCCAATGCTTATCCCCTTCAAATGTGACTATTTGCTTAAAATTCCATTACAAATAAGCACACACAACCCAAAGTCCCATGTCTGCTAAAATGTCACTAGTTGACAATACATAATAGAACAATGTAAGTAATCATTTGTAAAGAATGACAACAAGTTTGCTGGATGCAAATAATTTTTACTTGCAGAAAAATTTAGCCATAGGCCATAGCATATGAAACATTTGCAGGAACAATCACTGCATGAGTGAAGGAAAAAAATAATGAACATGATACACATGTAAATGCAAAGATCATTATTCATGTTTAAAAACAGCCCGGGTATTAGCACCCTTACCACTAGTGGCACCACCACCCCTAGTACGGACACTACGCCGTGGGGGAGTAGTGGGGGACCCACTCATGGGTGTGGAGGATACACTACTGCTTTGGGTAGATGTGGTTTGGTGCTGACCTAACAAAGTAGTTGCACTGAGGCTGATTTGCGTTTGTAGGGACATCAACGCAGTTGTTTGCCCATTAATTGCTTGGGTCTGTTCAACCATATTGGCATTTAGACCTCTAAAATTTGTAGTTTGACCCTGAATGGCTTGGCCAATTTCTGCTAAGCGTGTGTCTAATGTAGAGACAAGATGAATTTGTGTCCCTACATTAGCCCGCACACTTTGAGAAATTCGTCTCATTTGCAGAGCTATGTTCCACACATACCCCTTCACCGTTTCTAGTTGGGTGGTCTGCACCTCCATAAAAGCGAGTTGTTTCCCCTTAAAAAGGTGGATGGATTGCGCCAACTCCTCCGCACTAGTGGGGGTGTTGGTGGCTGCAATGATTGGGGGCTGCTGCCTATGTGACTGCGTATAGGGGGCCTCATTGACTGGGTGTGCTTGGTTTTGTGCAGGTTCCAACGATGGCACCGTCTCCAGGATGATTTCACTCATGTCGTCCATATTTTGCATGGGATCCGTTGGTTCAGGCATCGGTTGTGAAGGACCTACACATGAGAAAAGAGTGGTAAGTATGCTATGCAGATTGGTGTATGGTGGGTCATGTTACCTTAGTTGGAATGGTTAGGTGTTGTTCATGCATTATGCATTGGCCCAGGCTACTGTGGTGGGGACAGCCATGTGTGAATTGTGCAATGTGTGTGTGTAACACTATGATATCTCACCTGCAGACTGGACAGTGTGAACAATCAGATGTGGCTGATGTTGGTCAACAGCAGGCTGGGACTCAGGAGCTGGAGCTGTTTGAAAGAAGAAGACATTTCCCATTATTATCATTTGCACCTAACTGGCACTTTTCCAACTATGCAGATAAAAACTTTACCTCAATCAAACTTTTTTACCGTGATATGATTACATAAGGAATGTGAAGACTTTGAACTGAAGTGGTTATTTGAGTATTATGACTGTGAACGATATTTTGAATCCACTTGCTAATAACAGGAAAGACCAGCAGATTAGACATGTAAAAGTGACTGTAAAGTGCTTTTCCAACTACCCAGAGGATTGATATGGATTAACAATCAAGTACACTGCAGGCCTACAGTGTTTAGGACAGCACACATTAATTGGATCTGGGGAACTACATAACCCAGCAAAATGCACAGTCCATTATTTAGCAATGCAAGGTAGCAAAATGTGATTGTGCTGGGATATGTAGTTCCACACACAGCAATCTTTTGGACACATAAAGCATAGCACCATAAGAGCATGCGCACATGACATAGCAAAATGGGTAGTTGACATGTGTGGACACTTACCAGTTGGCGGTGGAGTGGGGGGCCTGTCTGTGTCGGCAATGTGGATGCCGGGAAGCACCTCCGGTGGGATGATTCGGCGTAGCAGCCTCTCATAGGCCTTAAAGCGGACCTCCTGCCTAGGGCCACCTCCTATGCGACAGGCCTCTTTCTTCTCCAGGGCAAGCTTGGCTTTGAGGAGGCACTTGATGTCATTGTAACTGCATTTACCGCGGAGGTAATACTGTCCCACATCCCCTACTTCCTTGCCACACTTGTGCGGTGATGGTGAGGACCAAGTAGCCGGTCATACAGGGGCAAGAGTGCACGCACCAGGGCCATATTCTCCTCATAAGAGAACCTGACTTTCCTCCCACTAGCTGTACGAGCTGCATCATCATGGTTCTTCCCCCAGCACCTCCAAGTCAGCTTCCTCTGCCTCCTGCACAGGCCAGTCCACCTCAGAGAAGTCAGCTCCTCCTCTGTGTGCCTGGCACTCTGTTCCTCCTGTGAGGACACCTGGCTTGTGCCTGCTTCCTCCTCATCCTCCATAGCCACCTGCTCAGCTTCCACCATGTGGCCTCTCCCTGGCGCAGCTCTTGCTGGGAGCATGCTGGCTCTCCCTGTTCTGCCTCTGGCAGTGCTGCCTCTCACTCCCCTACCTCTCCCAGTGGTTGGGGTGTTTGGGCCCAAGCTGGCTGTCCCTCTGCCTCCTCTGCACCTAACAAATCCTCCTCCTCTCCTCTCCATCTCAAACGCCTTACTCCCTTTCAAAGGGTAAAATGGCGTCTGCGCCCCTTTATATAGGGGGTGTGATGCGTATTGCAAAGGACTAAGGTGTGCCAATAGGTTAGCATGTTGTATGGGCTGTTCAGGTGTATTGGTGTAAATCGCATTCCGGTTGGCCGCAAATACGCACATGACCTAACCCGGAAATCGCACTTTTATGGCGTATTACATCGACTCAATTCGCACTTTATCGCCGTCTATCGCCATCTATCGCACTTTTCTGGCGGCTTTGCGCCAGCCATTCAATACGTGATTTCTGGGAAAAAAATGTGATATATAAAAATGGTGATACACGGCGATTTGAGTTAAAATCGCATTTTCACAAAAATGGTCAACACAATAAATCTCGCCCAGTGGGTCAGACATGTATATATATATATGTCAGAACTTGAGTATCTGTTGTTACCAGCTGTGGCAGCAGTGGGCAAGTGGAGGATACTGGAAACTTGAACCTGGGCGATTTAATGTAGTGATAATGCATGTACTAGAAGCACTGGAACACTGGGGGTTATTTTGGTTCACTCTTTCTGAAAAATTCCTTCTTAGATCGACAAAACCATGTGCACTGCAGGTGGAGCAGATGTAACTTGTGCAGAGAGAATTAGATTTGGTGGGGTTTTACTTCAAAGTAAGATCTATATTGCAGTGTAAAAATAAAGCAGTCAGTATTTTCCCTGCACAGAAACAAAATAAGTCACCCAAATCTAATTCTCTCTGCACATTTTACATCTGTCCCCTGCAGTGCACATGGTTTTGTCCATCTAAGAATGATTTTGTCAGAAAGAGTGAACCAGAATAAGGCCCACTGTGGGCACAGCTAGGGAAAGTGGGGCAAAAACTCTGAAGAGAGGCGCGGGGTCTAACCCTATTGGTGGTCTTCTCCAGAGAACCCTGCAAGTGGATATGGTTTTGCGGTAACCGATGAGCAGGTCTCTGTCCACCATTGGTCCACCATTGTTGTCTGCAACCTCTACGCTTCATCTACTGCTGCTGCTCATCTATCCGGTACCAATAAGCTTCTACCAGACACCTCTCAGAAAGTCATCCTCGATACAGCCACCATCAGTGACCCAACATCGCCCAACTGTCATCATAGGTGTACTTTACTCATGTGCCTGTGTTATTGTATTCCGGTAAGCTGCCACTACTGCTTACCTGCAGTCATTGTTGTCTCCAAAATCCTATCGATGGTCTATGTCACATCTTACAAGTGAGCATTCGTTCTTCAATCACGGTTGTCTCCAATATCCTATCAATGGTTCTCAAGAGGAACATTTCCTCTTCAAGTATTGTTATCACCAATATTCTATTGATGGTCCACAGTGTGTCATGCTAATGAACATTCATCTGTACCACAGTTCTTCTAACATCAATACCACAGTCCTTCAAAATCAACTCTACTCACTCCAGTCAGTACAACTACTTTCTCTGAAATGTTACCATCAATGTTCTAATCATCAATGCATAATCTCCACCTGAGTGTTGAGTCATATTGAGCTTGAGACTGTACTGTTTGAGTTACCTCTGTGGATATATATATATATATATATTTTGCTCTGGGAACCCATCAGACAATACAAATAATTATAGGACCCCAGCAAGTGACTGCAGAAGGTCATCACATGACATGTGTAGTCAGCAGACAGCACATACATGGCAGCATTGTGGAGGCACAAACTGATGGGAGGAGTCTAAAATAACAGACAATTCAACAGATTGTTCAGACTCCTTGAATTGCTGACTGAGATTAGAAAAGTTATCAGCCTGATGGTCGGCAACATGGAGTCGCGACCCCATGCTGAGAAGGTTGGGACTCACTTTTGGGTCAGGACCCACAGTTTGAGAACCGCTGTATATATATATGCTCATTGAAAATATTACAATCTGCCACTGTCATCTTGCATACTTTAATAAAGTCTTTGTCACACGCCGTTGCGGCGGTGCACGGCGGGCACTGTACTCACCCGTCCGTGTCCACCGCCGACTGGCGTGTGTCGGTCTCCATGACAGGTGAGGCGGCAGGCAGAGGTCCGGCAGTGTGGAAGTCAGCACGGGAGTCTGCAGCGTGGTCACGCTCTAAGGCTATAGATGCCGCGAGACCAGCGCCGCCATCTTGCTTAAGGGCAAACAGGGGATTGGGCCAGGTCAGGTATTCTCACCTGTTTCACTGTGACAGCCAATGGCAGCCGCCCTCTATGCATATAGGGGATCTGCCTAGGTAGTTCAGTGTCAGTGCAAAGAGTCTTCTGTGCCATGCACTTCCTGGAAGGCTCCTGACTCATTGTGCCCTTGCTGTTCATGCTGTGTCCTTTTGATTGTATTGGCCATAGACCCCCATCGCTGTATTCCAATCACACTGGAAGCCAGCTCCTTCCTGGAACTCCTAGGTGCTGCCTCCTGGATTCCTAACTCCAGTTCCGCCTCCGGAACCCCCAGGAATACAGTTCCCGAATCTTCAAGTCTCAGCCATTATCCATAATTCTTTCAGTCACTGGATCCATTGTTGTTGCCATCCTTTTCACTTCTTTTCTGGACATTCCTCATCATTGTTATCTGGACATTCCTCATCATTGTTATCTGGACATTCCTCATCATTGTAATCTGGATATTCCTCATCATTGTTATCTGGACATTCATTATCATTGCTAATTATTATTATTTTGCCTGCCCTTTTCTCAAAGAAGTATTTGAGTCCCTGTATGACATCATTTATTAAACCCGCTCGTTTTAACCCTACTGCTGCTGCCTCGTTTCCAGTCCCTGAGCATCACACAACCCCATCTGAACCTTCAACCGTGACAGTTTGCACTGACCTGATGGAGTCGGGTGAAAATCAGGGATCCTTGGCAGATGTATTGCAAGGCATCATGGGCCATCTGGAAAAGTTGGAGTCCTCAAAGCGGGCAAGTGGCGCAATTCCTACAAACGCTGACTTCCCCACCAGCTGCTCCTCCAGTTGCTGCAGCAACATCACAAGCACCTTCAGGAGGCTCTCCTTCTACGCCGCCAGCCGGGTCTATTATTCCTCCTCACCTGCCAACTCCCAGCAAATATGATGGGTCTCCTAAAGGATGTCGCGGATTCCTGAATCAATGCGATGTGCACTTTACTCTCCAATCATCCAACTTCCCAACTGCTAAAGCACGGGTAGCCTACATTGTTTCTCTCCTCGCTGGTCCAGCCATGGATTGGGTTTCGCCCCTTTGGGAACGAGCAGATCCTCTCTTGAATAATTATGACGAACCAGGTCGAGTATCATCTGCTGCTACAGAGATTCTGAGAATTCGTCAAGGTAGCAGACCAGTGGGTCAATATGTTGTGCAATTCCAGACGCTAGCATCTGAGTTAGGGTGGAATGAAGAGGCCCTTGTTTCTGCTTTCTGGAGTGGCCTAGCCGGTCGCCTCAAAGATGAACTGGCCAGCCGCGATACACCTACCTCCCTAACAGACCTAATTTCCTTATGCAACAAAGTTGATCTGCGGCTTCAAGAGCGACAACTAGAGAGAGCTTGATCTGATCGCCTTTGACCTCGCTTCACCCCTGCTGTTACTCCTCCTGTAAAAAGTGGATCGCCTACTGCTTCTGCCACAGAAGTACCAATGCAAATAAATCGGTCTCGTCTTTCCCTCGAAGAAAAGAACCGACGGCGTCGAGAGAATCTTTGTATGTATTGTGCCTCATCTTCCCATCTCCTGGTCTCTTGTCCACTCCTTCCGGGAAACGACCGCTCCTAATCCCCACGAGGGAGGTTAGATTAGGAGCGTTATTGCCATCTCCCCCCACCATAGACTCTTCCATCTCTGTCACGCTGAGTACCCCTCAGGGACAGACTTCCATACAGGCTGGACTCAGGCGCAGCTGGAAACTTCATTTCGGCCGATATCGCTGCACAGCTCTTCATACCCCTCCAGTCCTTAGAGCAGCCTCTGGTCCTGACAGGCATTGATGGTAGCCACATCTCCAGCGGTCATATCGTCTCTCAGACTGTTCCACTACACCTTCAAGTCAGAGCTCTGCACCATGAGGAGCTAGAGTTTTTGGTCCTTCCACAGTCCTCTCACGCTGTAGTTCTGGGAATTCTATTCTCAACTCCATGCCGACGTGGATAGTGGGGGTATGAAAAGGTCGTAGGACGTGTACCGCCACCCCACGCGGGCTCGCTGCGCTCGCCACGCTTCGGGTTGGCGTTGATAGTTGGGGTGGTACAGTGTGAAAAATGACATTTGGGGTGCATTTTACATGATGTCAACTCATGTCCATAATTTCTGTGAAAAATGACATCGCATCGCATCAGATCGCATGCGATCTCATGCGATCGCATGCAATGCGATGCGATTTTTCCCTGTACGATGCACATCGTGGGAGCCGTGAAAGTACACAAGTACCCCAGCTTTTTTGCAAACTTGAAAATTGCGTCTTTGAAGTTTCTTCGGTTCCCTTCCTGGGTCACATTCTTTCAAGTACTGGGTTGGAGATGGATCCCGAGAAGGTTCGTGCTATTCAAAGGGGTGCAAAGATTCCTCGGCTTCTCCAACTGCTATCGTCGCTTCATCCGAAATTTTTCCACCATTGCAGCACCTCTTACTGCACTCATTCAAAAGGGGGCCAATCCCGCCCAATGGCCGCCCGAGGCCTCTGAGGCCTTTCGACAGCTAAAACAGGCCTTCATAACCGCTCCAATCCTTCTTCAGCCACATGTGGATAGACCCTTCATCCTGGAGGTTGATGCCTCTTCAAAAGGGGTAGGGGCAGTTCTTTCGCAAAAAGGAGAAGATTCAGAGCTTCACCCTTGTGCATATTTCTCCAAGAAATTCCTTCCGGCAGAGAAAAACTACCCCACTGGAGAACAAGAGCTGTTAGCAGTTAAGATAGCCTTTGAAGAATGGCGGTACCTGTTGGAGGTGGCTCGTCACCAGATTACAGTCTTTTCAGATCACAAAAATCTTTCTTTCTGGGCCATGTTCTTCGAACGATTCAATTTCCAAATCAAGTATCATCCAGGTGTTTTAAACAACATTACTGACGCTTTATCTCATTCCTTTGATGCCAGTTCAGACTCCGAGTGTCCCAGTTACCAGTATTTTCAACAATAATCTGGACACCGGTGGGGCAGCTGCAATGTTGCTGTGCTTTGCGCTGCCTGTGTGACATGCGTAGGACACGCCTGGAGCTGCAGCTACAGCATGGACCAGCCCTGCTTTCTCTTCACTGCCTGGGGTAGGTGTACTGGGCTGGCTGCTACCAACCCCAAAACTGCTGGGAAAGGGGGAAGGGGTAGGTCGTGTGGTAATAAACACTTGCTGAGTGCTTTCACCCTAGACCACCAGGGAAATCAGAGTTACAATAGATAAGCTGCATATTTTAAAGATAATTTAATATGGTTATCTAAATCCACACAAATTAAATGTAGGATATATATATATATATATATATATATATAGCCTGACCCTAGCCCCCTGTTTGACCCAGTATTGCCAAAACTGCTATCTACCTTTACCATATAAGCATTTAATGGTAACTCCATGGCAAAGAGCATGAAACCCCTAGGAAGGAGCATGTAACCCCTGTATTTGAGCAAGAAACTTCTGGCAACAAGCATGTAACTCCTGGCAATGAGCATGTAGGTAAGCGCCACTTATGTGGCAGAATATATAACTGGCATTACGATTACGGTGTGTGGTATAATGTGTAATAGGCATAATGGCATGTGTTATAATATGTAATAGGCATTACGGTTGTGACATAATGTGTAATAGGCATTACAGTGGGATATAACATGTAATAGGAATTATGGTGTGTGGCAATGTGTTATGGGCAGTACGATGTGTGGCAATCATGTGTAATAGGATTGACGGTGTAAATTTTTGCGGGCGCCTACGGGGCGCACTATCACTGGTTTTGATGTGTGTGTGTCTGCGTGGGGGGGGAGGTACCAACGGCCCTGGCTCAGGGTCAAATGATCCTGCAAGATCTCTCTGGCTGGATGATATCCAGTCCACTCTCTAATACATCATCTGAATCACAAAATCTGATATCCAAACTGCTGGACTGCTCCCACTAACAAGCAAAAGGTTTTTTCCTCCGGTGTCCCCTGCACAGGTGCATCCAGACTCTCATTACATCTGACTGTCCGGACGTTACTTCCTCTCCTACCTTGTCAGCTCCCGGCGCTGGCTCCCTGCACATCGGGGCCGCGTCGGCTGTATTCCCTGCACAGGTGCGCAGAGACGTCTTCCACATCTGACCGTCCGGACGCTGACTCAGTCTCCAGCCTTGTCAGCTCCCGTCGCTGGCTCCCTTTCCATCGGGGCCGTGTCGGTTGTTAGCAGACTCGCTGAGTCCCACCTAAGGCACCTGCTCCCGGTACCGGCTCCCTCACCATCGGAGCAACACCGGTAGTAGCGGGAGTCCATTGGGATCCTATCCTACCATCTCACCTACCTGCAGGAGATACCTGGTAATATAATTCTCCCCTTTTTTTATATAAATAAGGAGCACTCCCCCACTGATAGCTATCAGCAACATTCCAGCTCAATTTATTAAAAGGAACTGTATTGATTCCATGGGAACTGTTTCAACTCAAGGCATAAATTAACAAATCTGGCAGATCACAGTCGGAAGGTTTTTATTAATGAATTTATAGTGCTTCATGCATATATTTTAAATTATTGTCTGTTTATTCATTTATATTATTTTTTATATTATATTAAATGTATTTCTAATTGTTCAGTAAAAATTTACAATTGATCAACACAGTGCGCTCTCTTTCTTTGTTATAATTTTTGTTCTCGATAAAAGGGACTTAGTCCTTTTTTTTTTTACTGGGAGCAGCATTTATTTAAGCTGTGTATCAATTATTATTTGAACATATATTATTAATTTTTTGCGCCTGATTTGCCCTGGGGGCAACCTTTTTCTTTATTCCTAGTAGTTTTTCTAACTTTTTTTGGGCTGCACTGTTTTGATCAAATGGCATCATCAAATGTTGGAGATAGAAATAGGAGGAGAGATAGATTAATGTTTGGTACATCAGATACACCTATAGAAATTCAAGATACAAATGCACCTAATATGTCTTCTCTGTTTAATAAATTAGAAGATCTTATCAAAATAGAGACTAGACATTGGCTTGATAAAAAAATGCTACAGAAATATTTGTCAGAAAAAATGATTCCGCGGGGTCTAAGAATATTTAAAACATGTTCCTTTAAAGAGGACGAAAATCTAACAAAAAAATGGAACGATGTACTTGATCAATGCTCCTTTAAATTAATGGAGCTTCTGGTTACACATCGGGACGATAAAATCAACTCCACGAATGCGGAGATTGAGAAAGTGCAGATTGTTTTGGAGCCCTTTAGAATAAGACCGGAATTTAATGATTTTGACCAAAAATTGAATCAAAAAATAGAGGAATTTGAATATTCCCTGATTAAATTTAAAAACAACAAACTATCCAGAGATAACTTTGATTACAAAAATAACCAGGTCCGCTCTTATAATAGAAGGTTCCAAAACCAAGATAATAGATATAACAGCTACCAAACTCCCTCTACACACAGGCAGAGACCTAATGCTAATGAGAACCAAATAAGAAGCCCTGCTTTTCGTAATGACAACAGAAGTAACAATAATTTTCAGCAACGTAGGAGGAACTCTAATGGGAGAGGGCCATATAGAAAAACATCTGCATCCCAATTCGATTACCAAACTAGAGGGGCTAGACCCAAGACTAACTACCAATACCCTAAACAGGGTACACTAACCCAGTATCAACAGAAATACCCACTGCGTTTTTTTTAGAGAAAGACCTTTATCCGATCTGGAAAACAACCAACAGGTTCCAAGCCCTGAGTCAAGAGTCACCAAAAAGAAAAGACTTAGATTCCGAGGAACGAGAGGAGGAAGGAAGAAGGTTATCCAAAAATCAAAGAAGAGAATAAGAGAAAAGGGAATTTATAATCTATCAACCAGAGAGCTAAGTGAGAGTGAGAAGGCAGTCATTTCAAAGGGACTTAAATTTGCCCCATCTAAACCACCACAATTATTTGATCTCTTTGTGGAACTAAATAGGTACACTAGAGACCTTTGTAGGAAAAGATATTTCCTTAATCAAGAACTAAATGGAGAAGAGCCCAGCAGCCAAATTAGACTGGAGACATCTGATAGTCATATTTTAGATATCTTAGAGGACCTAGAAAGGGAGAGTAATATTAACTTGCTTCCTATTTTTGATTTAGAAAATCCTACAAGAAACAAAATACTCAAAAAGAAGTCTGAATTTTATCCAATGCAGCACAAAAGTGGGTGCATTGAGGCCTTTTATGCCTTAACATTAAAAGACTTTAATGAATTTTGTGAAAAATTTGATCCCAAACAATTCAAAAAGAAAAGTAATTTACACCCAAATGAGCATAAGGCTCTTCAAAATTTAAAAGATGACAGCTCGATCACAATAAAAGCCGCCGATAAAGGCGGCGGAGTCGTAATACAAAATACTACGGATTACATTGCAGAAGCCTTGCGTCAACTAAATGATAAAAAATTTTATTCTGTGTTAAGTGCTGATCCCACATCTTCATTTTGCCATGAACTCAAACTGTTGCTGACGAAAGCAGTAGAGGAGGCAGCTATATCCAAGAAGGAATATCACTATATATTTAATCCGTACCCTGTAGTAGCAACATATTATCATCTCCCCAAAATACACAAGTCCCTCACTTCACCCCCGGGTCGTCCTATAATTTCCGGTGTTGGGTCCCTTACCACTAATTTGTCTGCTTTTGTTGATTCACATTTACAAGATTTAGTTTTTTCCCTGCCGTCACATATTAAAGACACTACTCAATTTCTAAAACTTATCATGGATATTGATTGGCAGCCAGATTATATACTTATGACATGTGATGTTGAGTCTTTATACTCAAACATTCCACACGAAAAGGGCATTCTGGCCCTACAACACTATTTGGATACTGATTTGAATCTTAGTGAAGAAAGAAAAGCATTCATTTTACAATCTGTTCACTTTATCCTCACACATAATTATTTTACGTTCAATGGTGTTTTTTATTTACAGTCACTTGGTACTGCCATGGGCACCAGGTTCGCCCCGAGCTTTGCAAATTTATATATGGGACTATTCGAAGAACAACATGTGTGGCAGAGCCCATATAGGGCGAACCAGGTGTGCTATGGCAGATACATTGACGATTTATTTTTCATTTGGCGTGGGGATTTTACTTTAGCACAGTTGTTTTTGGAGTCACTAAATTTCAACACTTTTGGTCTCAAGTTCACCTCAACAATCAGTAAAAATCACATAAACTTCTTGGATATAGCTGTCTCTATAAAGGACAACAAAATCAGCACATCAACCTTTAAAAAGGAAGTGGACAATGGTGGTTACTTAAACTACCACAGTTGCCACTTCAAACCATGGATAAAAAATATTCCTAAAAACCAATATTGTAGAATAAAAAGAAACTGTTCTGACTTAGTCAAATTTGAACAACAAACAAAAGAGATTACTGAAACTTTTCTAGAACAGGGTTATCCTAGATGGCTTTTGGAGAAAGCTGAAAGAGACACTATGAAGATAGATAGACAGAGCCTCCTCAAATCTAAAACAACCTCTAACCCCATATTCTTGGATAAACCAATTTTTGTCACAAAATATAATACATATTCAGACCAACTAAGATTAATAATTAAAAATAATTACAGAGTACTCAAATGTGACAACTTGCTGGCCCCCCATCTAGATGAGGAACCCAAAATAGTCTTTAAGAAAAATAAAACCATAAAAGACATTTTGGCCCCTAGCCATTTTGTAGACAAGAACAAAAAAGATCAAATAAAACATGCTTGTACCAAGGGATGTTTTAAATGCAAGAAAAAGAGATGCATGACATGCGACCATATAAAAGAACCCAATACCTCCTTTCAATCAACAAATTCAGGCTCCTCTTTTATAATTAAAAGTCACATTGATTGCCAAACGAACTATGTGATTTATTTAATAACATGTATCTGTGGATCACAATACGTGGGTCGCACTATTCGCACAATGAACACTAGATTCCTTGAACATAGAAGAAATGTGTTAAAAGGTTTTTTAAAACATTCCTTATCAAAACATATAAGAAATAAACATAATGGTGACCATCGTGTACTGAAAATACAGGGCATTGAACATATAGAAGAAACATCTAGGGGAGGCGACCGCTATGAACGTCTCTGTGCTCGCGAGGCATATTGGATATTCTCATTGGGGACCCTATTCCCAAAGGGTCTCAATGACAATATAGAACTAAATAATATTTAAATAAAAAGCTCTGTTCTTTTCCTCCCTCTTCCTTGTAGAGTGCTTCAAATTGACGCACTACCAAGAAATTCACATTTTTGTCCCTGCTTTTCCTCTTTTCTTCCTCCCTCCTCTTGTGTTAGTTTTTCTATAAAAAATTAAATATAAAAAAATCACAAATTCAGAAACTGAAAAACTGTTATTTCACTAAACAATAACCACTAAAGATATGTATATAAAAATAAAAATATGAACTAATGTTATATGATATATAATGTATGTTTTCCAAAAAATTGCCATATTGGTGACCTCTAGTCAGCGATATAGGTTTCGCCTCTCACTTTCTCTTTTTTCTTTTCTTTCTTTTTTGCTGCATTTCTCTCTGGTTGTATTTTCTTCTACAATTAAATACCAATCTTAATGACTGAAGAATGTTAAATAACTTATACAAAAGCACGAGCAGAAGTGTCATTTTGTAAAAATATAAAGCTACAAAAATATAAAGATACAGTATGTATTTACATGCCAATAGGCATCTATAATTTTTTTTCTTTATTTGTTCTTTATTGTTATCCATTATTATATATATATATATATATATATATATATATATATATATTTTATATTTTTTATTTTATTATCAGTTTTTATTATTGCGATTGTTATTATTTATTTATTTCTGATGTCCTTAATTGTATTGCATACGCTAATTTTGACATGACATAGAGCTACTTGATAATAATTTATCTCCACAAATTCTAATATAGTGTATAAATAAGCCATCAAATATAAGTACAAAACATTTTGAGGTGGCTCGCTCATCTTATACAAGGTCCTTCTTCACTTAAAAGTAAGAAAATAAATTGAATTGAAATTATTGTCTGACTCTGGTCCCAAAGCGGGATTAGAACCCTCCTCCATTGAGCTATACCTTTCATAGTCGAGTGTGCACCATGTAGTGCTATGACGGCTGCAGACTCTAACTATGTAAATTTAAATAAATCTATACCCTCTCTTTCTCCTTTAGAATAAATGTAGAAATGAAAAACGTTTGATGATGCCATATAAAAGATAATTCTTTATCTGATGATTTATGTATATTATATATGTTTTTTACTATGTATAAAGAACTTTTTTAGTTTAAGTATTTATGTATAAAGTACAAACTCACAGCTTGCTAATAAGCAATAAGGTTTCCGACTTGTGATTCGTCAAAACAACTAACAGGTGCATGAGATTGCTGCCCTCCTATGATTGGATGGGCCACCTTTTTATACCTGGGCTGATCACCTACAGACCATCTTCTGATGAAACCGTCAGCAATAGGAGGACGGAGAAACGCGTCAAGACGTTCCTAAATTCTGATCGTGATCCTTTTCCAGATTGCCTGAATTGACCCATTTGTACTCAAAACTGCTGGACTGCTCCCACTAACAAGCAAAAGGTTTTTTCCTCCGGTGTCCCCTGCACAGGTGCATCCAGACTCTCATTACATCTGACTGTCCGGACGTTACTTCCTCTCCTACCTTGTCAGCTCCCGGCGCTGGCTCCCTGCACATCGGGGCCGCGTCGGCTGTATTCCCTGCACAGGTGCGCAGAGACGTCTTCCACATCTGACCGTCCGGACGCTGACTCAGTCTCCAGCCTTGTCAGCTCCCGTCGCTGGCTCCCTTTCCATCGGGGCCGTGTCGGTTGTTAGCAGACTCGCTGAGTCCCACCTAAGGCACCTGCTCCCGGTACCGGCTCCCTCACCATCGGAGCAACACCGGTAGTAGCGGGAGTCCATTGGGATCCTATCCTACCATCTCACCCACCTGCAGGAGATACCTGGTAATATAATTCTCCCCTTTTTTTATATAAATAAGGAGCACTCCCCCACTGATAGCTATCAGCAACATTCCAGCTCAATTTATTAAAAGGAACTGTATTGATTCCATGGGAACTGTTTCAACTCAAGGCATAAATTAACAAATCTGGCAGATCACAGTCGGAAGGTTTTTATTAATGAATTTATAGTGCTTCATGCATATATTTTAAATTATTGTCTGTTTATTCATTTATATTATTTTTTATATTATATTAAATGTATTTCTAATTGTTCAGTAAAAATTTACAATTGATCAACACAGTGCGCTCTCTTTCTTTGTTATAATTTTTGATATCCAATCTGAAGGAACTTTATGGTTCAGTTGCTCGTGGCCTTCCTTCCAAGTGGCTAAATTCTTCTTCAGAATTTCCCCTGGTTAACCAGATTCTGCCTGCTGGTAATTCAGACTAGCGCGAGACTTTGATTTCGCTTTTGGAACAGCTAAAAGACCTTCTCTCCAAAACTCTTCAGTGTACGTCAAAACTTCAGGTGACCCTCCTGTGACACTAAAACCCTCCATCCTACTCGTTTCCCTGGAAACATCACCTCTGATTATAGGAAAGCTAGACCTTTGCCTCCTGCGTCGGGTGAAAGTTTCCCAGCTAAGTTATCTGAAGAAGAACGTGAACATCACAGGCGGTATCATCTTTGCTTCTATTGTGGCAGTTCAGACAATCAGATTGAAAGCTGCTCGCTTCGCAATCCTCAAAGGGGGCCAAGGCTAAAGTACTCTGGTCTTCCTCTGAGACCTCCCTTCAGGACAAGAGAGTCAAGAGTTTTGTTAATAAAGAGACTCAGAGACAGAATTGGGGTTCTGCAACCAGGAGACCCAGTTTTCAATTTGAGCACCACCATAAGTTATTAAAGAATTTAGTTACTTGTGATGTCCCAGTTTCCGTAGCTTCTAAAGAGAAATCCAATCCTCTACCCCAAAGAAGGGCATCTAGTATTATAGATTCTAAAGAAGCATTAGTCCTAGCCAATTCAGAAATCTCTGTATGTCATCTGGTTCTACCCTAGAGTCCAGAGTCCCTGCCGATCCCAGACGGTTCAAGCACCTCCAGGCATAATCCGGTTCAAGCCATCAGTCAGGAGTTTTATTCAGTTCCAGGAAATTCCTCTGTCTCTGGATCCACTCCAGTTCCATCCGTAGGTCCAAAGACTCCTCCGATTCCAGCCGGTTCAAATGCCTCCAGATCCAATCCAATTCCATCCGGAAATTTCTTTGGTTCCAGTTGATTCTAAAGACTTTGCTCCTCATCCAGTTCCATCTGTCGATCCAAAGTATATGTCTGTCCAGCCCCAAGAGGGGGCCTGCAGTCTCCAGCTCCAAGAGAGGGCCTGTAGTCTCCAGCCCCAAGAGGCGGTCTGCAGACCTGAGCCCCAGGAGGGGGCCCGCAGTCCTGAGCCCCAATAGGGGGTGCACAGTCCTGAGCCCAAAGAGGTGATCTGCAGTCCTGAGCCCCAAGCGGTGGCCTGCAATCCTGAGCCCCAAGAGGTGGTCCCCAGCCCCTTGATAGGTTCTACCTGTCCTTGCCAAGGCTCTTCCGGTTCCAGACACTTCAAGTTTGTCTGGATTCAAACCAGTATCATCCTTCAACCCTAGATTCTTGCAAAGTCCTTCCTGATAATTCTGGACAGTCTTCCAAGTCTTCCAAGTCTCCCATAGACTCCCGGTCTGCTAAACAAACAGTTTAATTTATGGAAATTTAGCTCAGTTACACGTTAACTCCTCTCTGAAATGGACTCAACACTATCAATGAATATAACCCCTACTAATCCCGTTTGACATCTTCTATTCTTCAAAAACAAAGCTTGGAATGGGCTAATCCTCCAATAGAGACCAACAATCCTATATTGAATGATCTCCCTGCATTTTTAAAATGAGTTCAGAATTAGCTTCGAAGCCACCTCGCTTAGGGTCATTCGAATATTCTCCTCAATCAACCTGAGCATAGCCCAAGACTTACTCAGCAGCTGCGATAGAAATAGGCTGATCATGGCTGGAGCTGACATCACACATCCATCCTCAAAATGCCTGGACATGCCTGCATTTTCCTGACACTCCTTGAAAACTTCCTGGTTACCACCCCCAAACACCGACTCCATGTCAAACACCTTGTGAACAGCGAGCAATTAAAAAAGTTGCAGGCTTATTACGCAGGTTGGCCTCGGGCCATACATATGCGCAGTCTATAGATAATCTCCCGATCTCCTGATTAGCAGCCATGCAATCAGTTCTTTAGGCCCAATGATTTGTGGGAAGGTCATAATGTTGTGTATGGTGAGATTTGTTACTAAAGTGCAGCAGTGTATAGCAATGTTCCCATAATATGCACTCTCCAAACTCCATGAAGATCTGTGAAACATTACAGACACTATACTATATATCAAAGACCCCACCAACACCACCACGTCCATCACCAAAACAATGTTGTGCTGACATGTAGGATCTTCGATATTGTGCAATGACATAGAAAGCCAAGGAAATAACTTGCATAAAAAAAAAGAAAAGTGAAATAACTGCGCTATTTGAGGAAATAATTCACCTTATAATATTAAACAATTTATTAATCAATAAAAAAATATTTTTTAAAACATAATGAACATGATTAATGTATACATAATAAAAATAATTTACTTAAGAATGCCAATATGTGGCTGGCTGGTAGTGCAAATATGCAAATTGAATGTGATTTAATAGCCCCACTTGATTCTGGGCAAACATTTTTTGGATAGTGCACCCCACTTATCCTTTTGGTGTGTGGATCCTGTTGGTATTAACTCCTTGGACACTGTGAATGAGGGGGGGGAGAGAAGCAGTCAATGTCACTCACATATCTGGGATATTGCCCACTTTTCCAGGTTGTTCTAGAGGTGGTCCCCGTGAAGTGGTGTGTTGTCTCCTGAATGATCCCCAGTTGAGATTAGGTCCGAATTTTTGGAGTCCCAGGTTCAAGAATGGTTTACCCGGTTTTGTAATCCGTGGTCCACAATACAGTATAGATGGGGGTGGCATTGACAACTGCGATTTGCATATTTGCACTACCAGCCAGCCATGTATTGGCATTCTTAAGTGAATTATTTTTATGTATGTATACATTAATCATGTTTATTATGGTTTTTTTTTTTTTTTTATTGATTAATAAATTGTTTAATATTATACGGTGAATTGTTTCCTCAAATGCACTTATCGGGGACTGACTAACCCCATTTATAACTGCTGCTTGATTTGAATACAGGACCATACGCAGCGCCTGTTAATTACCCTAGTGGTAATATACTATTTTCTCCAAGGAAATAACTTGGCCTATGTGACAGCTAAGGTAGGCTTAAAATGCCATGTAGAACTCTGAAACATTGAATATTATTTGGGTACCAACTTGACATTGGGATTCATGTGAGACTCAGGACTATCTCATGTTAAACTTAATTTATAATTATCTGATTTTGGGGCCAATTCAAACCTGTTCAAACAGCCCCCCCAGCGATGGTGGGCCACTGTGCAAGCGCATAGTCACTATTGCGAATGTGCAGGGCCAGGCTGCAAGCAACTTACAGACCCGTTAGTTTAACATCAATTGTGGGTAAACTATTTGAAGGATTTTTAAGGGATGGCATCCTGGAATATTTAGACCATCACCATCTACTCAGTACTAACCAACATGGGTTTGAGAAAAATCGTTCATGCCAAACTATTCTATTAGGGTTCTATGAAGAGGTTAGCAAAAACCTCGATAATGGAAATGCTGTAGATGTGATTTTCCTAGATTTTGCTAAAGCATTTGATACTGTCCCACACAAGAGATTGATTAATAAAATGGAGAACCTAGGATTGGGTGAAAATATCTGCAGATGGGTAGGGAATTGGCTATGTAATGTCAGGTCCCCCGGCCGCCGCCGGTTCTGCAGAGCATTGCGCCGCGTGCATTACTAACCTGCACGGGCGCTGTACTCCTGGCGGTGCTACACCCATCACTCAGCGCTTCCCCAACTTGGTGTCACTGGCGGGGACGGGGGTATGTCCTCTGGGGGTCCGGCTGTTCCCGCGGTCGGCTCCTGGGACGGGTGCCGCCATCTTGCTTGTGGCATTAGGCAGAAGGGGGCAGGGTCTGATATAATCTCTGATTGTGACATCACTGCCTGGAGGAATAAAAGGCTGGGCCGCCTATTGTCCAATGCTGCTGCTACTTCTGCTTTCTGCTCAGTGTCCTGCTGACAGCCAGTGAGAGTGTACACAGCTCCAGGTCTCTCTGAGTCCTGTTCGCAATCAGAAGCATCTCGTTATCCTTTCAAGTGCCTCCTGAGTTCAGTTTACCTTCCAAGTGTCTCCTGAGTTCCGTTAACCCTTCAAGTGCCTCCTGAGTTCTGTTTACCTTCCAAGTGTCTCCTGAGTTCCGTTAACCCTTCAAGTGCCTCCTGAGTTCTGTTAACCCTCAGAGTGTCTCCTGAGTTCTGTTAACCCTCCGAGTGCCTTCTGAGTTCAGTTCACGTTTCAAGTGTCTCCTAAGTTCTATTATTATTTCAAGCGTCTCCTGAGTACAGCTATATCCATCTGTTCCAGCAAGCGTCCTAAATCTCCTTGGAGGCTCCTGATTGGAGGGCCGCGACCTGCTGGGTGGACGCAGCTAAGTCCAAATCCCCTTGCGGGGGTCCCTGGTGAAAACCGCCACTCAGTTAGACTCCGCGCCTCTGATTAGGAGTATAGCCAAACTCCTTGGAGACTCCTATGAGACGCCAGTATATTCGACCAGCAGTTCTTTCTCCACCATTGGCATCCGTGTCAGAATCCACGCCCCCAGTGGATCCTCAACAATCCATTGTGACATGTAATAGAGAACAAAGAGTGGTTGTGAATGGTGCCGTATCAGATATGATACCGGTACTAAGTGGAGTGCCCCAGGGTTCAGTTTTGGGGCCCATTTTGTTTAACATTTATATTAACGATATTGGGATAGGGTTACTCAGCAATGTATCCATCTTTGCGGACGAAACAAAACTTAGCAAAGTCATCAAATCATCAGAAGATGTTACCATGTTTCAAAATGATCTTGCAATTCTAGATGAGTGGGCAAAAAAATGGAAGATGAGGTTCAATGTAGATAAATGTAAGGTTATGCACCTTGGGAGACACAACCAGTGTGCAAGTTACAACCTTAGCGGAGAGGAACTGGGTAATTCCATACTTGAAAAGGATCTAGGAGTCCAAATAGACAGCAAACTGGGATGTAGTGCCCATTGTACAAAAAAGGCCAACAAAATTCTGGCATGTATTAAGAGGCGATGGAAACTAGGGACTCAAAGGTAATTATGCCACTGTATAAAGCATTGGTGAGACCTCACCTAGAGTACGGAGTGCAGTTCTGGGCCCCACACTATAAAAAGGACATCATAGAATTAGAAAAAGTCCAAAGGCGAGCAACAAAGCTTATTAGGGGAATGGAGAATTTAAGCTACGGGGAGAGATTAAGCAATTTGGGACTATTTACATTAGAAAAGAGACGTTTAAGGGGGGACATGCTCAACATGTACAAGTATATCAAGGGCCAATATAAGGAACTGTCACACAACCTCTTTTCTACTAGAAAGGAATCTAGGACGCGAGGGCATGAGTATAGATTAGAAGAAAAAAGATTTCATTCAGCTAGTAGAAAGAATTTCTTTACGGTCAGAACAGTCAAACTCTGGAACTCTCTTCCCAGAGAGGTGGTAACGGCTGGCTCATTAAATGCGTTCAAGGCAAAGTTGGCCAAGCATTTACTGGAGGAAAACATCCATGGGTACAAATAAGAAATATAATTTGTCTGTAAAATATCAGAACCTACCAAATCAGCAATGGATATCTATACCAGGTTGAACTAGATGGACGCAAGTCTTTTTTCAGCCTTACCTACTATGTAACTATGTAACTTCAGAATGTTTTCCCTTCGCTGAGGTGCTAACAGCCTAATTAACAGGCAGGGGGCATTGCTGGGTGGACCCCCAGCATTTTATGGACATGCCCACAAGAACGCTGAGCATGTTCATAGAAAGGCTGGGCAGGCCCCAGAAAACGCAGGCATGATTTCAATGAACCACAAACAGCCACCGAGTGACTCCTGGGTCACACACGTCTTCAAGTGTCGGCTACAGGAAAAGAAATCACTTGATGGTTAATAACATCCATTCCCATCCCTGCACAGGGACTTTGCAGCATAGGGGCGCCAGCACTTGGCAGGGCAGTGTTAACTTGCTCACAAGGCTGTGAAAACACACAGCCTAGCAGGCAGGTCTGAATTGGGCCCTTTATCGGATCCATGTTGCCTGTAGATTTGGCTAATCTGTGTTATATATCTGTATTACAGGTAATAATATGGGACAACAAAAACTGGGATGTAACTGTACTCATAGGGCGACCATAATCGCCTTAAAAATTCTTAAGTTGGCGAATACATCCCCTTTTCGGCATGTTTAATGTGTGGGAGAGATACTGTAAATAGACCAGATGGTTGTTTGTTTATTAACTCTGTGCCAGAACCAAATCACAAAAACTCTTTAGAGTGCTTCATTTGACAAAGTTACAGGCAGTTGTTAGAGATTGGAGCATCTTGGAACCAGGTCCTTGACATTATATAACTGTCCTTTTAAAACTTGCTATCCCTTTCATGCCATGCCTAGTGTTTCAAATCATGGATAGATATCGAGGATAAACCACACTTTGCAATTGGTGTATACCCACAACCGTGGCATGGAGTCTAACACTGCAGTTCAGAGACTCCTGCAAGTAAGTTTATGCTTCACTGCATCCGACTCGTAGGTCGCGGCCTTCTGTCTGGGTTCCCAAGTACAGGGGTGGAATACGCTCAAGCTGAAACTGATGTATACCGATAGACATACAGAACATGGGGCGTGATTCAGACCTGTTTGCTAGGATGCGTATATTTGTAGCCTATTGAACAGGAAAACGCCACCTGCCCAAACATCCACCCACCGCCACGCCAAATCCTATCGTTTGCATGCGAGGGGATGTGTTCCCTAACAAATCCCCTCACATGAGGAAGACGGGAGAGAAATCATTCAATGTTGGCACACCATCAAATGAATTCTCTCCCCTTCATTAGTAAAAGTCAGCCTAAACTGATTTTTATTCTGGCTGCAGATCTCCGAAAAGGGGGCGGGTGCTGACATCATGTGAGGTCAGCCGTCCGCCCCGCAGGAATCGCCATGCCTGCGTGTGCAGGGGAGCAGCCGAAATTTTTATGGGGACGCCCATAAAACGTCACAAGTTCCCCTGCTACCACCCCCTGTCTGCCTCCATTCTAAATGACCCTTTATCCTTTCTGCTAAAGGGAAGCTAGGAGTCTCTATATGTTAGAGCCAAGTTAGAGAATACCTGGGGAAATGTCACTGTGAAGTGACGTCATTTCGGGATAGGAGGCTGCATGGCATTGTGGGAATCTGACATTCGTTGCTGCTATATTGAGTTTACAAATGTGTTGTAGATGTTAATACAAAGTGGAAATCTGCAAAATAGTATGTAACGTATCACAGCTAACATGTGCGGAAACTACTGTGCAGAAGGAAGTGGGCGAGGACGTTGTGCTCATAACCATCATGATTTGAGCAGGAGATTGGCGTTGAAAATGTGCTAAGCAACCGTTATGCGTATTGTGCTAGAGGGAGAACTGTAAATAAAATGATTCTGTTTGTTCATCACCAGATGGTCTGGCAATGAGCATTATTGGATTTACACTGTTGCTGATGTCCTTCCACCAGGCACTAAGCAGAATAGTATTTGGAGGGCCCTTCTGTTCACAGATGCTATACTCATACCACACCTGTAGCAGAGTGGCCTCATCTAGAGGGAGCGTGCAGCCACAGTGATTGCATCACAGTATAAGTAAGGTACATACTGCAAATGTGTGTATATATATATATATATATATATATATATATATATAAATGCTTTAATAAAGAAAAGGGGGTACTTATGTAGTATCTGGGCTGCCGATTTTGTGATTGTATGCCTTACCTTAAGGCATACAATCAGATGTGATGCGATGCGATTCGATGCGATTTTGCATAGGATTCAATGTTAAGAAGGTCCTGTTCATTTCCCCACTATCCAAGTGGGCATAGAGTTGATTTTATATAGCGTGGCGAGCGCAGCGAGCCACCGAGCCCGAAGCGTGGCGAGCGAACGCATATTTCTTAAAAAGTATTCTGTGTCCCCTCGCGGGGCTCGCTACGCTCGCCACGCTTCGGGCTCGGTGGCTCGCTACGCTCGCCACAGGTTTATATCCAACTCCATGCCCACTTGGATAGTGGGGAAAGGAAAAGGACCCCCTTTTCCCATTGAATTCTATGTTAAAATGGACTCAGACCATTTTAACATTGAATCCTATGGAAAAATCTTGACCATCGCATCGCATACGATTTGGTCGCATGCGATGCGATACGATGCGATCCGATCCGATTTCTAAATCGGACGCCCAGATACTACATAAGTACCGAAAAGGGTTAACTAAGAGATACTCATGATTACCATTTTGGTATAAGCCCATTTTACATGTCATGATGCAACTATTTTGGGGGACAAACAGTATGACCCTAATATTGTTTTGACAATACTGGGTACTTATGTAATATCTGGGCTCCCGTTTTTCTTATGAGACCGCGTCCCCTCGCTGCGCTCGCCACACTATATAGAATCAACTCCATGCGTAGTTGGATAGTAGGGGTATGAAAAAATGGGGTGCATTTAACATGGGAGCCCAGATAATACATAAGTACCCAATACTGTATATATTCAATGTAAAATCTCCCTTTTAAATTTAGAGTACATAGTATACATATAATATTTTCTTGTGTTTGATTATTGGAAAATTCTGACCGCATACTAGGGCAAACATTCCTTATCTATGTTCTGCATAGGTAGTAAAAAGTCCATGTTACACTCTTTTCTTTCTATCGCCGACTGATCAATAAAGATAATGGTAACATTTATTATACTTATTCATACGCATATGTCAATTATTGTGGTAATAAAGATCAGATAGCCTAATCCTGTGCACATTATGGCTTGTACAATGTTTACACTATCAGCTTTTTTTTGTAAGAATTATTGAGAATTAGTGATATTAAACTGTAAACTTCTGACAATACACTGGGAATATGTATCCACATAACACTGTAGTGTTTGCTTATTGCTCTGCTTTGATGTATGTTATTAACTATTATGAGCCTATTTATCATTGGTGGCAAGCATTTTTTCCTTATTTATAAAGAATGATTGATAGATATATGTACCTTCCTTTTCTTGATTGTAGCGGCAAATGATTATACTACAGAACTCTGTCCTTGCAGTGTTCCGGGAAATGTTTGATGTTAGATGGCAAATGCACACAAAATATAAGGTGTGCCCAAATGAAAAGGAGACTGTAGCGGCGTTGACACACACCTACGGACAGAAACGGATGCATGAGCGTATTTGCCATAGACCTTACAGGGAAGACCCCCTGTAGGCCAACACTCCTGTGAGGCCACTTATCACTAGGGATGTGCACCGGCCACTTTTTGGGTTTTGAGTTCTGATTACCTTCAGGTTTTGGGTTCTAATTGCTTTTGCCAAAACAACCCCTAAACGTTTTGGGTTCTGATTTTTTTTTAAATGCATTAAAACTGCTAAAATTGCAGAATTTTTTTTTCTCCTACGCTATTATTAACTTCAATAATATTAATTTCCACTCATTTCCAGTCTATTCTGAACACCTCATAATATTGTTTTTAGGGCAAAAGGTTGCACCGAGGTAGCTGTATAACTATGTTAAGCCACACAAGTGTGGCTCATCTAGGAGTTGCACCAGGGCCAGACTGGCCACCTGGCACTTATGGCAAATGCCAGAAGGTCGATGGCCTTGTGGACCGATTTTGTGCAGCCATACATTCAGGAATTAGTGCTTACAGCACTGCCTCCTGTGCTGAGCACCGGGAGGCCGCGCACTTGATCCACTGAGTGCTGTGCCACAGCCGCCCGATCCCTGCTGTTGTGAGAGGAGGGGACGGGCCCCTCCGGAGGCTAGATAACAGATTTCTTGCAGTCCTGAACACCGCAGCCCTCTTGGAATGTCTCTCCCTCTGCCCAGGGGACCCCGCTGGACCTGCCTGGAGTAGGTGCTGGAGTGCCTGCACCTGCTCCAGTGACTCACGGTTGGTTGGCTGAGCTGTGCTGATGTGGATGTGCGGTCCTGTGCCCACGGGCTGTGGTCTGCGCACGCAGCCACTCCCTCTCCCTGCAGCAGCGCGCTCTCCCCTCATGCTGGAGTCTTGTGCACCCCCCTCTAACTAGGCTCTCCCGCTGTGGGAGCTCTCCTAGGGTTCTCTGTGTGTGCCGGCTGTGCTGCTGCAGAGAGGCACCCCTATTTGCACAGGCTGGGCTGCTACAGAGAGATTAAACCCTTAAAACCAGCATACAGCTTTCTTAACCCCTGCAGCCCCTGACTTGGCAGTGACCTCAGCATTTTACTGCCTCCAGCCACATACTGCATATTCATCAGCAGTCCCCATAAAGCTGCTCCCTGCCATTCCCAGCTATTGTACCTCACACTACCCAGCTTCTTCCATAATAAATGGATCCTTTCTCATACTAAAAGCTACGCAGCCATCAGAAGGTTAAACTACTTGCCTCATGCCTTTAAAGTTGCACAAATACTATTGCTTAGCTTTATTTCCATTGTTACTTGTCAGACCCTTTTTGCAGTTTCCATATATGGTTGACATGCTCTCCTTTTTGTGATGCCACACCTCCTTCCCTTTTCGCCGTGTGGCTTTGCCGTGCAAGTGTCCCCACTCCTGCAGGTGGGCCTGTGTGCTCAAAATGTCAGGGCCGATTTCTGGTCCCAGTCTGGCCCTGAGTGGCACTGCAGGGGCAGACAGGATGGCAGTTTGAAAAACTAGGCCCCAAAAAGACCCTATCTGGCTAGATCGTGTTTATGATGTGCAGCCAGGGACGTGCGGTGAGGTAAATGGCTCAAGTGTCCCTGGCAAGTACCAGAGCCAGATTTGCACACAATTTATGAGCCATGGGATACATGCCGGCATTATACATATGTGCAGCAGTATACACTGCAGGAGATTCGCTGAGTTTTGATATGAGATGTACAGAAAAGGTAGCCAGGTGAGGCACCGCCATAGACTTTTTACTCCAAAGTTTTGACTATAAAAATGATTAGAATAATAAAAATAAGATTTTTTTTATATATATTCTTTGTATTTTTTACATACTTTATAAATTAAAAATGCCGGCATATACACTAGAAGGACAGGAAAGGCTGTTCCTCACCTGCCTCACCCCACCGCACGCCACTGTGTGCAGCCAAGGAGCAGTGGACATTTCGTGCAGCGCTGAGTTGTTCTGCGAGTGTATTTTTGTCAGTTTATTACCCAATACGACCCCTATCTGGCTTGATCATTTTTACGATCAGCTGAGGAGCAGTGGGCTATTTGTGCAGCAATGCAATAGCTGCACTGCGGAGCTGCAAAGGAATGGAACCTACTGACCAGATATAACCTGGTATTATTTATACGGCTGTAGTTGCACCAGTAGACTGGTATTATTTATACGGTAGTAGATGCACCAGCAGAGAGGTATTGTCACGCTTTGCGTAATTTGTGGATCCGGTACTGGCACAGGAGCTTCAGGGGTGTCTGGACTTCGGCATAACAAACGTGCTGGGTGAATGATCGACTGTTGCATGAATAGATTTATAGGAAGAGGGTGTGTCCAAAAAAGGGCCGTTTTAACAGCAGTGTGGGCCCCTGGGCAAAGCAATGCCCTGGGGCCCTTACCCATTCTCCCCTCCTAGGGGTGGGGGGTGCTATCAGCAGCAGCTTTGATGTCCCATGGGTGGCAGGGGTGCTCTATCTTCCACTCAACATGTAGGACCTGGAGCAGTAACTTCTGCTAATTACTCCTTTACTGCACAGGTGGTGGGAGGGTGAACACTAACGTGTGGAAGGGGGCACTGAGCTGAATGAACGGTCCTTTGTAAATGACTTTCAGGGAGGTAGGGGGTGTTTTATATGCAGGGGAGGGTTGGATAATGGAGTGGGCTTAATATTCGTCATTTTCCGGTGGAAGTGCAGCTTGTTTGACTGCAGATATCTCCATTATCTGGAAATAGATTTCTTAGCCTTCAATAGTATAAAAACCTAGAGTCCCAACTTTCAGGAGGTGCTGGGAACTTGGGTATCAGAGATCAGGAGCCAGAGCAATCCATTGACAAAAATATAAAACTGTACACCAGACTTTTGGAGCTGGAGCAGGGACCGGCTGCTGGAAGGCTGATATCTCTACTCTCTGATATATACTCTCAGAAAAACTATAAATCAGAGAGAATCTGAGAAATATGACTGGGAATTGCAATTAACAGGTCGGATGTGGACTGCTGCTTTGAAGTTGGATATCTCCAGTTCCCCATGGCAGATTTTCAAAATTCTGGTATCCCTGGAAAAAGGGGATCCTCAGCTATCAGAATATTTTGATGACTGAACACCTGTGTGGACAGGGGGGTTATAGAAATACTGTGTAATGATAATAGCGAACAATGTTCTGCAACAATTAGTTCCTAAGCCACATAGATAATATAGATAATAACATTAGTCAGGTCCGTTCCTCACTTAGGGGATTATTCTGCTTGGTACGGTGGGACCATATACGGGCGGATCAGGTTTATTTTTCATCTGTGCATGCGTAGCTTTCGCAATGTGCATGTGCGGCGACCGCACACCGCTCACGGACGGGTCTCTCAGTGCGAAAAAACCTGTCTGCAAGAACACGTCATTGTGGGTGGCATGGGGGCGTTTTTAGGGGAGCGGCCAGAATAATGAGGAAAACTGGGCGTTAACATGGGTGTACACGGGGGTGTGCACACAAAATGTACGGTGCCACAACCGCCTCGATCGGCGAACCCCGAAAAGGTTGGCATAGGCCAGTCACCCCAGGGCAGCACACAAGTGAAAAACTAAGCTAAAGGTGTATTAATAAGAAAGTAGCAGAAGCTAGAGGTTAAAAAGTGAAGTGCTAGAAAGTATAATATATTAGTGGGAAATAAATAGTGCTAAATAAATGTTAGGGTGTGCCACCCCGAAAGCAACTCAGCCACACCAACCCAAGGGGAGCCGCACCCCCAAGACTAGCAATAAATGTCAATACTGTATATATTCGGCTGTAGTTGCACCAGTAGACTGGTATTATTTATACGGTAGTAGATGCACCAGCAGAGAGGTATTGTCACGCTCTGCGTAATTTGTGGATCCGGTACTGGCACAGGAGCTTCAGGGGTGTCTGGACTTCGGCATAACAAACGTGCTGGGTGAATGATCGACTGTTGCATGAATAGATTTATAGGAAGAGGGTGTGTCCAAAAAAGGGCCGTTTTAACAGCAGTGTGGGCCCCTGGGCAAAGCAATGCCCTGGGGCCCTTACCCATTCTCCCCTCCTAGGGGTGGGGGGTGCTATCAGCAGCAGCTTTGATGTCCCATGGGTGGCAGGGGTGCTCTATCTTCCACTCAACATGTAGGACCTGGAGCAGTAACTTCTGCTAATTACTCCTTTACTGCACAGGTGGTGGGAGGGTGAACACTAACGTGTGGAAGGGGGCACTGAGCTGAATGAACGGTCCTTTGTAAATGACTTTCAGGGAGGTAGGGGGTGTTTTATATGCAGGGGAGGGTTGGATAATGGAGTGGGCTTAATATTCGTCATTTTCCGGTGGAAGTGCAGCTTGTTTGACTGCAGATATCTCCATTATCTGGAAATAGATTTCTTAGCCTTCAATAGTATAAAAACCTAGAGTCCCAACTTTCAGGAGGTGCTGGGAACTTGGGTATCAGAGATCAGGAGCCAGAGCAATCCATTGACAAAAATATAAAACTGTACACCAGACTTTTGGAGCTGGAGCAGGGACCGGCTGCTGGAAGGCTGATATCTCTACTCTCTGATATATACTCTCAGAAAAACTATAAATCAGAGAGAATCTGAGAAATATGACTGGGAATTGCAATTAACAGGTCGGATGTGGACTGCTGCTTTGAAGTTGGATATCTCCAGTTCCCCATGGCAGATTTTCAAAATTCTGGTATCCCTGGAAAAAGGGGATCCTCAGCTATCAGAATATTTTGATGACTGAACACCTGTGTGGACAGGGGGTTTATAGAAATACTGTGTAATGATAATAGCGAACAATGTTCTGCAACAATTAGTTCCTAAGCCACATAGATAATATAGATAATAACATTAGTCAGGTCCGTTCCTCACTTAGGGGATTATTCTGCTTGGTACGGTGGGACCATATACGGGCGGATCAGGTTTATTTTTCATCTGTGCATGCGTAGCTTTCGCAATGTGCATGTGCGGCGACCGCACACCGCTCACGGACGGGTCTCTCAGTGCGAAAAAACCTGTCCGCAAGAACACGTCATTGTGGGTGGCATGGGGGCGTTTTTAGGGGAGCGGCCAGAATAATGAGGAAAACTGGGCGTTAACATGGGCGTACACGGGGGTGTGCACACAAAATGTACGGTGCCACAACCGCCTCGATCGGCGAACCCAGAAAAGGTTGGCATAGGCCAGTCACCCCAGGGCAGCACACAAGTGAAAAACTAAGCTAAAGGTGTATTAATAAGAAAGTAGCAGAAGCTAGAGGTTAAAAAGTGAAGTGCTAGAAAGTATAATATATTAGTGGGAAATAAATAGTGCTAAATAAATGTTAGGGTGTGCCACCCCGAAAGCAACTCAGCCACACCAACCCAAGGGGAGCCGCACCCCCAAGACTAGCAATAAATGTCAATTTTAGGTCTTACCTATATTGAGCCTCCTGTTCGCAGTATGGCAACCAGGGACCAGCCTCCACATAGTAATTGTTAATTCTGTGGCACGAAACAGGAGTCTGTTCTCGATAGATATATATATACACGTCAGTAGATGCACCAGTACACGTAGAATATTTATTTATATGGCAGTACAGTAGATGCACCAGCAGAGTTTACTAGTGATATAAGGCTGTGTAAAATTAAATGCACCAGCAGGGAGGTATTATACAGTAAATGCACAAGCAGACTGGTATACAAGTGGTTAACAACACATAACAACAGTGCTCATATACTGAACTGAAGTGGCCAGGTAGTACTGGCTGGGCTGGCAGCCACTGGCAGTGCAAACTCAGAGCATACACCAGAGAACAGAGCAGACAGTGGCACTAGTAGGCACTAGCAGTCGCCCCAGCAGCAATAATAAGACAGCTCCCTGACCTACCTAACCTAACAAAGCTCCGCACAGTCACAGACTCCTATCCCTAACCCTAACAACTCACAAGTGGCAAATGGTGACGGATTCTCGTGGTTTATATAGAGGTTCCGGATCTCGCAAGAGTCCGGCGCTGGACAATGATGTTTTGCTTGTAATCCGGGCTCGGATTAGTGATGTTCGTGCGAGCTCAGATGTGGAAAATCCTAGCTCGCACATCTCTACTTATCACTTATTTTTTATTATATGGCCCTGCCCAGAGTAGTGGCCCCATTCCCCTCCTGTCTACTGGTGTGTCCACATGGTGAGATTCCTTTGCTATGCAATCTTTGCATACAATTCATACTATCTACATTCAATCTGCACTATATAGTCCTGGGACACAAAGCCGGGAATTATCCAAGGTGAGCGGCACAACACAGTCCAGGGCTGCATGACCTGCCTCGTCTGGGGGAGAGTAACTGGCTTACCTCCATTGGGGGGGGGAGTGGCCTGCCTCCGTCAGGGGGGCTGGCTACAACCTGCCTCCATCCGGCGTGGGGAAGGGATATAAAAAGATATTCCAGCAAGTGAGAATGGCAATCAGTAGTGTTCAAACTATAATTAAGAAGTGGAAAATGAGGGATTCTGTGGAAACCAAATCACTTTCAGGTAGACCAACAAAAATTTCAGCCACAACTGCCAGGAAAATTCTTCGGGATGCAAAGAAAAATCCACAAATAACTTCAGCTGAAATACAGGACTCAAGGTTTCTAGATGAACAATAAGGAGGCATTTGAAGAAAAATGGGCTGCACGGTCGAGTCGCCAGTAGAAAGCCATTAAAATGCAAATGCAACAAAGCATCCTGCTTACAATACTCCAAACAGCACAGAGACAAGCCTTAAAACTTCTTGAACAAAGTCATTTGGAGTGATGAGAACAAAATTGAACTTTTTGGCCACAACCATAAACGTTACATTTGGAGAGGAGTCAACAAGGCCTATGATGAAAGGTACATTATTCCTACTGTGAAACATGGAGGTGGATCGCTGATGTTTTGGGGATGTGTGAGCTACAAAGGCACTGGAAACTTGGTCAAAATTGATGGCAAGATGAATGCAGCATGTTATCAGAAAATACTGGAGGAAAATTTGCACTCATCAGCTCGGGACGTACTTGAATGTTCCAACATGACAGTGATCCAAAACACAAGGCCAAATCAACCTGTCATTGGCTAAAGCAGAATAAAGTGAAGGTTTTGGAGTGGCTAACTCAGTCTCCTGACCTCAATATCATTGAGCCATTCTGGGGAGATCTCAAACGTACAATTCATGTAAGACAGCCCAAGAATTTATAGGAACTGGAGGATTTTTGCCAAAAAGAATGGGCAGCTTTACCATCAGAGAAAATAAAGAGCCTCATTCACAAATACCACAAAAGACTTCAAGCTGTCATTGATGTCAAAGGGGGCAATACTAAGATCTGGGGTATGTAAACTTTTGACCAGGGTCATTTGGGTAGTTTCTGTTGTCATTATGATTTAAAAAGACTAAACACAGTTGTTTGACAATAAATGGCTTCACCCAACCACTAACCATGAGTGAAAGAAAAGTTTGTGAGTTATCATTCATATTCTCTGATAAATGGCCAGAAAATCACAAATTCTGCTAGGGTATGTAAACTTATGAGCACAACTGTAGTTTTTCTTGCAACTGTATATAATCTGCTATTGAAAACCTCATTAATTGTGATACAGTATCTGAGCAGACCATTCTATATAAGGTAATCAAGTCAATACAGAAGTGTTTAATAATCAAAACTACATGATTCAGCTACATTTAATGGACAATACTGCAGGATGATAAAATACTATCTTCCTGTTTCTGTAATAGTTTTTAATTGCATAATTTGAATGTTGATTTTTATTTGTATTAATAATATTATGCTCAAATTACCAATTTTCAATAAGTTGCTTGGATATCAGTAAATTGCTTTCATGGGCATGTAAATTAGATTTTAATGCAACTAAGGGTACATTTGCTGAAGAAACAATGAACTCTGGTTATTATTGTTCTCATTTTGTGGCTTAATTGTTTTGTTTTATAATGCTATATGTAGTATTTTGCCTTGTGGCATTTCTATGTACTGCTCTGCATACTGTAGTTCAAAGTGCTTACTGCATTTCATTGCTAGTAACAATTTACATATTGCATTATAATAAAACAAATTGCCAGCATTGGTTGGGAAGACACATGTAACAAAGGTCTGTAGGGTCCCTGGGAGTTTATAATTTAATTTACTGCCCAGGGCCCAAAATAATCTTTATGAACCACTACTAGCTTATTAATATTTATAGACACATTAATGGCATCCTATTTCTAAAAGCGTATTACTAAAATTGCTTTACCAATGATGTACATATTTGTATGGTGTTGCTGCTGCATGATATATCATGTGAATATCACTAATTAGCTAAGCCCGCTCTAACCAAACTTATATTACATAGTCAATTAGGGGATTCATAATTTGGCACACAATATACTATATATAACAATGGGGTGTAATCTATAACCAGGGCTGGATTAAGGTCTGTGGGGCCCTGGACAACAAAATTGTGTGGCCCCGGACTGTGTAGCACAGCTCACCTTGGCTTTGTGTCCCAGTACGTCAGCACATGTCGAGCCATCACCTTGCTAATGACAGCAGCAGCTGGACCAAGCCTCCACGTTCATTGCCAACATCTCAAAGCGGATAAAGAGCCGGAGGTGTGTGCGGACTGAAGCACGCAGGGTAAGCAGGCAGCTGTCACCTGTCGCAGCGCTGGGGAGGACCCTGCTGCCTGGATCCCCATGCTAGCCAGGTACCAGAGGAGGGGGGACCAGTGTGGGAGATGTGTGGGGGCCCCCTGGGTGACCGCCCGTGTCACCCCGTGGATAATCTGGCACTGTCTATAACGTATGCATTGCAGATCCAATGGGACCTCAATCAGGCCTATTAGTAACAAAAATGCCACTGTTGTTGCTCACTATTCAGGGCAAATAAAGAGTTGTATAAAATTGGTATCTACATAAGTATAATTGAATGATGCTTGTGTGTGTGTGTGTGTGGATGATCCACAATAACTCTCAAACTAATCGACTAATCATCTTCAAATTCACACACACACACACACTATATTATCACCTTAAGGGACGATCTTAGTTCGAAGATGGGTTTAATTGTACAAGCCCTTAAGGGTGCTGTCATAAGGGTCCATTTTGTTTCCATTCATTGTTTATTGTGTTGTATTCATAAAGTCATAAGCTTTCCAACAACATATCACAGACTCCCTTAATGGTCTATCCTCTAAATCAGTGGTTCCCAACCCTGGTCCTCAAGTACCCCCAACAGTGCATGTTTTGCAGGTCTACACACAGAATCACAAGTGATATAATTAGCTCCACCTGTGGATCTTTTCAAATGTGCCTGAATAATGAGTGCACCTGCCGGGTGACCTGGAAAACATGCACTGTTGGGGGTACTTGAGGACCAGGGTTGGGAACCACTGATCTAAATGAAAAACATTTCACCCTACAAAACTTTTGACAAACTGAAATTAATAACCAACCCATCAGTAGAGCGGTCTGTGAATAGAACACTGCAGATATCGTTGTAAAAACCATGCTAGATCGATCCCCAGTCAGTTATTTTGTCTCTTGATTGTTTGCTTATTCATTGAGGGGTTTTGGGATCTTCTGTATCTGCTGCAGCAGCTTATGCCCTGCTGTGGTTGGGTAGGGTAGGTGGATAGTTGGAGTCTTGCTCTGGCTGCTGCAGCAGCTTTTTCCCTGCTGTGGTTGGGAGGGGTAGGTAGAACAAGAATTGCATAAGCATAAACTTTCTCCTGTCCGTTGGACAGACCTTAAGACCTTCTTATGTCTTAAACTCAAGCTTTCAGCTTTGTGGCTCTGATTCTGTGGAACTCTCTTCGGTACTTGTTTCCTAGCACGGCCACAAATCTTGGCCATCGGGGGTAATTTGAGTGGCCTGCGACGCGACCGACGCGATGCCCCCGATTTTTCCATTGAAAACAGTGAAAAATCGGGTCGGTCGCGTCGTGTGCACCTAAAAATGCTTAAATGGTCCAGACGCGATGCCCCCGATTTCCCCATAGGGAACAATGAATAAATGCTTCAATTTACCCGCGATGACCACGATTTCCCATAGGAAACAATGTTAAATGGATCAATTTACCCAAATCAGCATAGGAACAATAGTAAATGGGCCAAAAACACCCCTGAACATTGAAATTTCCCCCCAAAAGTAGTTGACGCCACCCCGCCATCAACGTGAACCCGAAGCGTGGCGAGCGCAGCGAGCCCGCGAGGGGCGGCGATACGCGTCCTCCGACCTTTTCATGCCCTACTATCCACTAGGGTGTGGAGTGAGAATAGAATAGTGTGGCGAGCGCAGCGAGCCACCGAGCCCGAAGCGTGGCGAGCGCAGCGAGCCCCGCGAGGGGACGCGGATACCTTCACAGGTAAACGCGTCCCTTCGCGGGCTTCCCAGGTGTCCGCGTCGCCATTTACTATTGTTCCTATGATAATTTGGCTAAATTGAGCCATTTCACATTGTTTCCTATGTGAAATCTTGGTCATCGCGGGTAAATTGAGGCATTTAACATTGTTCTCTATGGGGAAATCGCGGGCATCGCGTCTGGCCCATCGCACCCGATTTTTTAGCGGCCGCGATGCCCGCGATGGCCCCGATTTTACCCCTGATGACCGCGATTAAGATCGTTGTGGCCGTGCTAGGAAACAAGTACCCTCTCTTCAATTTTTTTTTTTTTTAAGTGTTTTATTGAAACATCATAGATATCACACATAAATAAAGTTGAATTGTTACATATTAATACATTTATCTAGTGTCATTCACAAAATATTATTTTTATCTTGTGAGAAATGAATTATCCACAACATGAAAGATATGAAAAAAAAAACATGTGTACTGGTACCACAAAGATCAAAGTAGTATCAGGTGAACATCAGTGGACCCAAATCTAGGACAGTATAACGCATGGGTGTCAAACACAAGGCCCGCGGGCCAAATCCGGCCCGCCAGACCTCGTCATGTGGCCCGCACGAGGAGATAGCACGCAGGGGCAGTGTGTCCCAGCTCCTGCCTAGGCCACCTCCTCTCACCCACCCCGCGCGCACTCGCTCGTCGGAGCTGCGGGGTTGGTTGCTGGGACTGGAACGTCACGCAGCTGGCGATCCGTGCTGGACTGCTGGTAGTAGCGGTAACCGTGTGTGCTATGGCGGCTGAATGAAATAGGTTAGTAGTGTATAGCTCGGGCTAGTCGCTGTACGTGGGGATCTCTGTCACTGAGGGTGACATTTACACACCAGGCCATGCAATCCTCTAGTCACTGCATGTCTATCTTGCTAGCCCACATTAAAATGTCTTTCCCAAAATGGTGTCACCTCCTCTAGCATCCCTAAGGCAGCTCTGTACCTTCTGTTCCTGTCTACCACTGAACCCTGCACCTCAATATAATTAGTACTGGATGTGGAATTAAATTTCTGCAGCATAGCTCTGTGTTTGATGGCCCACCATTTTTGTTATCGCATTATTGTTATATGCATTTCCTGTTTCATACTGCTTTAAAGTACACCTTGTACAAGTTTTCTGTCATTTGTACTTTTTGGGGGACCGGCCCTTTCAGGGTGACCAAACTGCTGATGCGGCCCCCGATGAATTTGAGTTTGACACCCCTGGTAACAGATTGATCCTGTGCCGCCACTCATCTTAAGTACTAAGTGGTATTTTTGAAGAAATTGTGTATTTGTCGATGCGTTATGATGGGAAGGGAATTTATATATGAATCCCATAGCATACATTTTTTTTTCCACCTTCTTTCCTTTGGGGGTATTTTGGTTAATTTGCTCGGATGCGAATTTGCATCCTTGTGAGTGACCCAGAACCTGCCTTGTGAATGGAGGTACGCCGGCCCACCATTCACAAGGCTTGTACATTTGCACTGGACACGAATGGATGTTTTACATAAACATCCATTCGCATGCCACTGGGAGCCTCACACATCTTTTGATGGTCGGCGACCATCGAATGATGTGGAATGTGCACACATATGTAAGGTAGCTCTGAGCAACCTTACATATGCGTGTACACTCAGGGAGAAGTGGGCGGGCAGCTGAAATCAGGTTCATCCATTCGCAAGCATGGGTGCGTGCACCCAGCAACCAGTTTGGTAGCCGTGGAAACACGCACCAAGTGCATGCACATGCGCAGAAATGCGCAATGCAAAAACATCAGCCCAGTGCGAACTTACACGGGCCTGCGAATGGACCAGAATAAGGTCCTTTGTCTATTATAGCCTACACTCAATCCATCCTGAATATGATGTGTAGTTTGGATATAAATAGGGAGATTTGTGGCTGGGAGCTATCAATCCAGCCCTGCAGTATAGACTTTTTCCCTGCTGCACTCAGACCCAGCAGTAACTTCTTGCTATCTTCAGTCTATTATTATTATTAATAATAATAATAATAATAATAATAATAATAATAATTATTATTATTATTAATTCATAACCATTTTAAATCATTGGTTTTAATCAGTAAATGGTTTTAAAGCCTAAGCTAAATTTTGAAACAAAAAATAAAAATAATAGAATTATTGAATATAGGATATCTGAAATTCTGAAAGCTGTGTGGTGTCAATCTTTAAAATGAAAGTTGTTGTCTAGTGTCTATCTAGCATATAAAGGGCAGGATGTACTAAATTGAAAATGCGCTCAAATACCTGAAATCTGCTATTTTTTGTAATTTGACCACATTTCCCCAGGGTTGCCGACCCTACCGGCTTCACCCGGAGAGGATTTTTTGAAAGTCTGCAACCCTGCATTTCCCATACGTACCATTTTTGTGATGCATTCTGGGGCTTGGCTGAATATTATGATACTTAATAGAAGCATATGGGATTCTCAATTTTCCTAAGAGAGAACCAACTGGATCCCTTTCAGCACCCCCCATGGCCACCGTGCAACGCGCTATCGATTGTTTATGTGGGCATTATGTAAAGGTGCAGCAATATAATCTGTGCTAGCCTATGGATCCAGTGCAAAATGTGCAGTATTACCTATGTCCTGTTATGAATATCTTCTTTGTATTCTTCTAATCATTTATATAGTAACAACTCCAGAGTATACTGGAGTATGGGCATAATTCAGCATGTATCACCGAAAGTATGTCTCCTATACAAAAGCAGTAATGCCCATTTATTAGTAGTTAATTCAGGAGCATTTTAGGGGACACATTTGTAACTATTGGCAAGTATATTAACTAATGGAAGTTGTATCTGAAACAGAATAATTATCTCTTACTGAATGTATGATCCACATAAAAACTGTGAAACTAGCATATCCCAAAGGCTTGGAAGTGAAAGGGTTAAAACACAGCAGGCCTGCTCCTGACTCAGAAAGGATTAGCTCGCCCTCTTTATTTAATAGAGGGGGTGGGGGCGAGTCTCTTCAAATATCTGGAGTTGCCTTGGTGCCACAATTGTGCATTTGATAAAGCAGGGATCCTGTCAATTGTTTGGTCCTGAAGAGGGGGCCCTGTGTGTGACAGGAGGGGAGGGTACGAAAAGTGTACAATATAGCCATGTTGGCCAAAACGGCACCTTGCATACACAGTAATGTGGTTCCAATATACAGTCTTTTGCAGAATTCATCACCATTGGCAGTATTTATGCAGAAACCAAAACAATACTATGTTACACAAGAACAGATTCACATGCACTTTTTTTTATAACCCCTAGCAGTGCCTACCCATATCGGCCAAGTGATTATTCATTTTATTGAATTATATATTTTTTTCTATTTTCACAAAGTTTTTAACAGGTTAAGTTGTGCTTGCATTAATGGATACAATTTTACCTGTATGGGAAGCATACATTTGTGCATACTTAGGTATATCAAGGGGGGCACAAGGCCCCATGTCATTTTTAAAATTCTTTATTTTATTTTTTGTCATGTGCAGTAACACATTATGGGGGGCGCAGGGTGACAGGCAGCCGCACGGTACTGTGACACAGAGACATCATGCCAGTACCCACAGAGGTTGGAGACTCCACATTCTCTGCCTCTGCTATACACCTACCCTGAACATTTGTCTATTGCACCTGCCTGATATCCAGCTCAACTGCGGAAAGACCATTATAATCCTCCAGTGGCCACGAAATCCAGCCCCTTCTCCAGGCCACCTACTAGAGAGGATCAACTTCCCCCCTCCCCCCCCCCCCCACACACACTTGGGACTACAACATCATCAAAATTCCTTGTTGGAAGTTCCCAGTGCACCGGCCCAGTTGGGCTCAACATCCACCCTGTGCAACTTGGAGGAACACTGGGATCGTTTGGGCAATTTTGGACTTCCACCAGCCCATCAATAACAAGATCCACCATATTGCCACAGCCCATTGGGGCCCACCATCTGCCCCCACAATACAGGAGGACACTGGAATATTTGGGCACTGTGAGAATTCCATCAACCCACTGGCAATTGATCCACCAACTTCAGTGTCCCTGCCATCTCTTCCACTGAGTGGTAACTATACTCCACCAATATCCACTAAGGTCACAGGAACAGGTCTAGCATGCAGAGTTTTATTACCCTCAATTTTATGTACATGATGTATGTTTTTTATGAATTCAGATTGCACTAATGCTGTCAAGACAGTGTGTGTGTTTTTTAAAATTTATCAAAATGTATAAAGTATATGTAAAGAACATCCAATCTCTTTAAATTTTTTACATTCTAACGCAAACATCTGTCCCCATCAAGCGCTGCCTAGAACTACCGTTCTAACCTTTTTTCTGTGCATGTCGTCGGGTACAACAAACCCGTTAGTGCAGCTGCTGTGAATTAGCCTCTCATACTCTGCGCCCTCAGGTGGTCACCCCCACACAGTGCCCACCAAACACTGTTGTTTCTCAGTATCCACAGAGCATGCCAGTGGCCGATCTGCAGTGCAGAATACACCAATGCGCCTTTAAGTGGTGCGCTCAAGCAATGCAAAACCTGGTGTTCCTGACACACGTCTACGTACGCATTCATAATGTTAGTTAATTGCATTTAGTGTAGTGGTGATAACCTGCTTGCTTAGCTCTGAACACTTGCCATCCTGAATTAGACCCTTTACTCTGCACTACATCACTACACTACATACCCCCTACACTATGTTTTCCCTATACTCCGCAGTATCTTACTACATTTTGTTCCACCTATACTCTGCACTACATCACTGCAATAAATACCCCCTATACTCCACACTACATCACTACACTATACTATATACCCCCTATACTGTGCAGTACCCTACTACACTATGTACCCCCTATACTCAGCGCTACATCACAACAAAATATACCCCCTATACTCCACACTACACTATATACCCCCTATACTGCGCAGTACCCTACTGCACTATGTACCCCCTATACTCAGTGCTACATCACAACAATAGATACCCCCTATACTCTGCAGTACCCTACTACAGTATGTTCCCCCTATATACTCCACCATACTCTACTACACTATGTTCCTGCTAAACTCCGCACTACATCACTACACTATATACCCCTTTACTCTGAACTACATCACTACACTATATACCCCCTATACTCTGCAGTACTTTAATACCGCATGTTCCCCTATACTCCGCACAACATCAGTACACTATATACCCCTTATACTCCATACTACATCACTACACTATATACCCTCTATACTCTGCACTACATCACTACACTCTATACCCCCTATACTCCACACTACATCACTACACTATATACCCCTTTACTCTGAACTACATCACTACACTATATACCCCTATAATATGCATTACCCCACTGCACAATATGTACCCCCTATACTCCGCACTTCATCACTAGACTAAGTAACCCTATACTCTGCACTACATCTTTATACTTTGAACTACATTACTACACATTATACCTCCGATATTGTACCGACATGGTCAAAATACCAACATTTTACATGCCGACAGGTCAACATGAGTTTTTAAGCAATTTTTGCCCTAAAACAGACTTTTTTATACTTTACCATCCCGGAGAACCTAGAAAGGGAATATAATAGTTTGCAGAGTGCAGTGAGGCACCGTGCCCTATGTACAAGGGGACGCGGTACACTTAGATTTCAGTGTTTCCCAAACTCAGTGCAGGTTTTAAGCATATGCATTAGGGCGGAGTGAAAAAACTGAAATTGAGAAATTCAAAATCGGCTAGTGTGGAAAAGTTGTGACTTGACCTGAATAAGAAACATGCAAAAGCTTTTTGATCTGTGTCAACATCTTCTGTTCTGGTAATAGGCCTGAAGTTTCACTTTTTTGGTGAAAATGATGAAAACTGTGAAGATGCTCCGATCTAGTTAAAATTATGTCAGGATGTCTTAGAGTGGTTTATTAATATACTTTAGCTTAGTAAAAAATATAGTACGAGCTTGTCCTAGTGCAAAGTGACTGACTTTGGTGGGAGAAAAAATCCCTGATAAATGACCAATTTTCATGGTTTCAATTGTGAATATGGTGTTTTCTCCGGGGGGGGGGGGGGGGGGGGGGGGGGGTTGGGGGGATGCTCTGTAATTGATGTGATCAAGAACAGGGTAAATCCCTTTTGTTTGCCTTTTAATAGAATAGTGCATCTATGTGTCTTCTAATTCCCAACAAACTCTTTGCTGAATGCTCCAGTAAGTTCAATAACAATGCATTACACTCTGTTCTTTAGGTGCAGGATTTAAAACACTTCTGATTGTCTTTACTTGTGGCAGTTTATTTGTTTGAAAAACAGTCTGAAAAACAGTTTGCATCTCCTATGCTGGGAACATAAAAGGGCTGCATTACAGCATATAGTTATGCCAAAGATAAGCCAATATATTAACAGTTAAATTGTTGAAGTGTATTATGATGTAATAAACAAATACATCTAATGTTTAGTGATATTTAAAATGATGCATTAAACAGTTTACACTGTTACTTGTAATACTTATTGTAACAGTTACTGTTTTTCAATAACAGACTGCAACAGTTATTTCTTATTAGCAAGATCTGACAACCAGACACTCTTATTGATAAGACACAATGGGGCAGATGTATGAAAGATCATTATGGGGAGAAGGGGTATCAGCGCACGTTATGAGGTCAGGTATTATTTAGCTAAAAATATGTCCGGCAGGAGAAGTTTGCAGAGTGCGGATTCACTCATGTCTGTAGCGGTTAGGGAAGTACACAGTGTGATGATATTAATTTCTGGAAATTCAACAAAAAGCCCTTGTACATCATGGCTGCAATGAAACTTGCACAGGTTTACTTGATCATTACATAGCTGTAAAACGGATTTAGCTAGCAAACATATTTCGAAGCTGTTTGAGCAGAATACATACAGATGACTGGTGGTGGGGACGCCAGCATCCCGAAGGAGAGATTCAGATAGGGGCAATGGCGTAACTACCATAGGTGCAAGGGGTGCAGCTGCAATGGGGCCCAGAGCTGCAGGGGGCCCATCTTTGCTGTTTAAGTAATATTTTTCACATATATTTATCACCATCAGTTGCAAAATAGGGGCCCTTACAAACTTTTGCTATGGGGCTTTTGAATATCTAGTTACGCCCCTGGATAGGGGTCCACTCTGTCTCCTAAACCAAACCCCCAGATTAACCCTTACCCCTTCTAAGTGCATAACCCTAACCTCAACCCACAAAGCCTTACCATAAATCTGCCCCCAGGGCCTAAACCTAATCTCCGACCCCCCTCTTACCACGACCTCATACTTACGTTCTGGATTCCTTAACAGCATTATGGGCCCCTGGGCAAAGCAGTGCAGTGGGCCCCTGCCTTATTTATATATATACACAAATATATATATATATATATATAAATAACACACACATACTTTACTGACCCCGCTTTACCACCCACTATATTACTGGGACTGCTGCTCTCATTCATACATACATACATACTTGCACTGCCACACTCATACATACATATATACATTGCTGCACTCATTCATACATACATGCATTGCAGCATTCATACATACATGCACTGCCGCACTCATACATACATACATACATGTACTGCCGCACTGGGATGTAGTCAAAATCCCGACAGGGTCAAATTACCGAATGGGTCATAATACCGACAAGGTCAAAATCCCGACAATTAAAATACCGACAAGGACAAAATCCCGACATTTAAAATCCTGACAAGGTCAAAATACCGACATATAGAATGTACACAGGTGAAACAGGTCGACAGGTCGTGAGGTCAACATGGGTTTTTTGAACCGACATGTGCCGACAGGCAGTATTTCATGCCATACCATCCACTAGGGCGTAGTGGGAGAACAAAATAGTGTGCCCGAAGCATCGCAAGCGGCTGCGGTTCACTTCCAACTGTGTCCATCTTCCGACTGTGTCGACATTCGTGTAAAAAAAACAGTGAAAAAAACCATGTCGACCTCGCAATCTGTCGACCCAAAGTCATGTTTACTGTGTACATTCTATATGTCGGTATTTTGACCTTGTCGGGATTTTAAATGTCAGGATTTTGTCCTTGTCGGTGTTATGACCCATTCCGGATTTTGACCCTGTCGGGATTTTGACCGTTAGGATTTCATACCAAGGGGGAGATTCTCTAAGGTAAAAATGCTGTAAAAACCCTGTTGGGGTTTTTACCGCATTTCGGGATGCTCTAAACATCCCCCGCCGGGTTACCGCGGCGGGGGGCACCACTAGAAAAATCTGGCAATGCTCCATAGAAGCCAATGGGCTTCTAACGCGAACCCACCGCACGGACCCCCGCCGCCCCCTCCCCCCTCACCTGTGTCCGGGCAGCACAGAGCTGTGCTGCCCGGACCTGTGACCTCCTCCCTGCACTGATCCTCTTCCGGGTGCAGGGAGGAGGAGAGCCCGGCGCAGCAGAAGCAGCAGCACCGGGTGTGGGAGGGAGGGGGAGCCGCCGGGACCTGGCGACTCTCACCGCAAAAGACAGCTCTTAACGCAATAGCTGTCCTTTGCTATAATTATCGCATATGTTAGAACATATGCAATAATTATGATGGCGAAGGGGGCGGAGCTGGGCGGCGAGTTTTAGAGAATCTCCCCCCAAATCCGCTGCACTTATACATACATACATGCACTGCCACACTCATACATACATACATACATACATGTACTGCCAGTCCCACCAGCAAACTGTCTCATGGCGGGACAGCTTTCCGATTTCCTGGGGTAGAAGGCTTGGGCCCCTAGGATTATGAGGCATTTGGGTAACTTCCTATCAAGCCCATGCATTAAGATGGCCCTGCATCAGCATTCTGGCATCCTGTTTGAGCTTAGAGGTGTAGAACAGGAATGGATATGAAAAATAGGTACTCTTTACTTAGAAGGGCGCCCACGATTTTGATCGTGGGCATCGTTAGTAAAAAATCTCGGGCATTGAATGCACTAAAAAATCGGGTGCGATCAACCGACGAGATGCCCGAGATTTCCCATAGGGAACAATGTTAAATGTCTCAATTGACCCAATTTTCCTGTTCAATGCCTCAATTGACCCGATTTTTCCATAGGAAACAATGTTAAATGGGCCACAGAGGCCAAATAGGCACCCTGAAGTGTATAATGGCCACCCGAATTGTTAACGCCACCCCACGATCAACGTCAACCCGATGCGTGGCGAGCGCAGCGAGCCCGCGAGGGGCGGCGGTACGCGTCCTACGACCATTTCATACCCCCACTATCCACGTCGGCGTGGAGTTGAGAATAGAAAGTGTGGCGAGCGCAGCGAGCCACCGAGCCCGAAGCGTGGCGAGCGCAGCGAGCCCCGCGAGGGTACGCGGACAGCTGTGAAGCCCGCGAGGGGACGCGGATACCTGTGAAGGTATCCGCGTGCGCTCGCCACGCTTCGGGCTCGGTGGCTCGCTGCGCTCGCCACACTTTCTATTCTCAACTCCACGCCGACGTGGATAGTGGGGGTATGAAAAGGTCGTAGGACGCGTACCGCCGCCCCTCGCGGGCTCGCTGCGCTCGCCACGCTTCGGGTTGACGTTGATCGTGGGGTGGCGTTAACAATTCGGGTGCCCATTATTCACTTCAGGGTGCCTATTTGGCCTCTGTGGCCCATTTAACATTGTTTCCTATAGAAAAATTGGGTCAATTGAGGCATTGAACAGGAAAATCGGGTCAATTGAGACATTTAACATTGTTCCCTATGGGAAATCTCGGGCATCTCGTCTGTCGCATCGCACCTGATTTTTTAGTGCATTCAATGCCCGAGATGCCTGAGATGGGCGCCCTTCTAAGTAAAGAGTACCGAAAAATATTATTGCTATGTACTGCTGCTTTATTTTACTGTGATCAAGCATTCACTCATACCATTAAGGAAGAAAAGCAATGCTGCCTGTTATACCAACATGCAAGTACATCTAGTATGCAAAATAAGCAACATGGTCAGTGGCGCACGCAGGGGGGGGGGGGAGTTCTGGGTACCCAGAAACCCCCCTGACGGACCAAATTTTAATGGTGCTGCTAGAGGTGCCAGTAGAGCAGTGGCGGCTCCTGCTATTGGGCTGCAGGGCTGAAGCCCCTCCAGTTAAAATCACAACACCAGAGAAACAGAAAGACAGCACCAGAGCTCCGGTGGTGCGGGCTACCTCCGGAGTTCTTGTGCTTGCTGTCTGTGTCTCTGACACCCTCGTAACCTCCTCTCACCAGGCTGCATGAAGCAGCAGGGCAGTCACAGCAATAGCCCAACCCTGTATGTGGTAGCTTCCTATTGGAAGCTGCTACTGCTCATCATACACAGAGCTTGAAACTCCTCCCTCTCTTGGGCTGCCAGTACATGGAGTGATAACAGCAACAGGTTCCAACAGGAAGCAATTCTGTGCAAATCACCAGAGCTACAGTGCTTCTATGGGCTGCTGTTTTTGCAGCCCAGAAGCAATTCCTCTGCAGTGAGCATGCCCAGACTTCAGTGAGTCACTCATTGTGATGCAGCTGAAGGTATGCATTACACCAGAGAGGTGCATGGAAGATTTTTTATTTTAAGATTTTTTGTGTGTAGATCTTTTTTAAGAGTATAATGCTGCTTTCCCACTGCAGACCAGTTTAAAGTACTGGTAATCTTAAATGGTATTTAAAACGGTATTAGCATTCCCACTGCAGCAGATTACCGTTTTAAATACAATTTAAGTACCATTCCCATTGCAGTGAACCGTGTAAAATGTAGAGTGCCTAACCCCCCCCCCCCCAGTTTAAAGAGTGCCTAATTCCCCCCCCCCCCAAGTGTAAAGAGTGCCTAACCCCCCGTACCTGCCCTGTGCCCCCACCTCCCCTCCCCTTGTACTTACCTGCATGGGATGCAGGGCAGTTGGGAGGCAGCGGGGGTCCATGCAGGGTCCATGTGGGGTACAGGCAGTCCCAGTGCCTGATGAGAACTAGTAGTTCTCACTTTGCGCATATGAAATGAGTGCACATGCATACTAATGAGCCGCTCATTACATATGTGCATATGTAATGAGCGGCTCTTTATTATGCACGTGCACTCATTACACATGCACAAAGTGAGAACTACTAGGTCTCATCAGGCACTGGGACTGCCTGGAGGCTAAATAACATTTAAGAGGCATTCCCACAGCCTCTTAAACGTTATTTTAACGTGTAGGACTCTGCTTTAAAAACGGGTTGAAATACCATTTAACTTTAAACGGTATTTCAACTCTGGCACTTTCCCACTGCAGCCTTTAAACGGTAAATTGCGCTGAAAATCGGCAATTTACCGTTTTTTAGCTGCAGTGGGAAAGGGGCATAATTTATTGTACGGTACTTATGTAATATCTGGACTCCCGTTTTTCTTATGAGACCGCGCCCCCTCGCGGGGCTCGCTGTGCTCACCACGCTTCGGGCACGGTGGCTCGCTGCGCTTGCCACACTATATAAAATCAACTCCATGCATAGTTGGATAGTAGGGGTATGAAAAAATGGGGTGCATTTAACATGGGAGTCCAGATAATACATAAGTACCCATCATTTATTTACAGTAAATGCACACAAACAGTTGTACAGCGCAAATCAAACTAATAACCTGCAAATAATTAATGACCATTTGCAATGAGCAGTAGCCAGGAAATTGCAGCCCCCCTTATGGGCTATTTCACACACTCCTGCCGGGCGGCGAAACCAAGCACGGGCAGGAAGCCGCACCCAGCAGTTTACAATGGTAGGGATGGCCACAGCCCGGCAGCCGTCACTTCCAGTGGTTGGATCTGGCTGCAATAGGGCCGTGGACGTCCCGTGTGAATGGACATATTTGTGTCCATTATTAACTATGGTGTGCGGCACGGCTTCCTGGCCCTGCCCGGTTTCGCCGCCCGGCAGGTGCCGGAGCCTGTGAAATAGCCCTAAGTCTAAAGGCAGGAGCTGTCACTGCGGCAGAGGATTCAGTGCAGGGAAGTTGCGCCATTCAGGAGAGGTGCTCTCTGTACTCTGCATCCCCACTGCCATACACCTGTGCTTACTACCTGACAGGCAGCTACGGAAGCTCCGTCCAGCAGCTGATGATGATGTCCTCACTCCTCTCCCTGCAGCTGCAGCACAGGCAGGAGGGGTTTCTGTGCATAGTCACAGACTGACTCTCCCTCCTCACAGGCTGGTGCTGCAGCCTGCATGACATCCGCCCTACTACAATACTTCTGTTAATGCTCATACTAGGAGGCAAGGAACTCTACTCCCTGCACTCAGGTTACTCAGCCCCTCCCCCTCTACATGCTGCATGGAACCCGGCAACCACACCAGTGAGTATTAACCCACTCACACCCTGGTGGTTATACAGCATAGCATATAGTCAGTTACAAGTGTAAGTACATTTTATTTATATAGCGCACTTTCTACAACAGGACTCAAGATGCTTTACAGACATTAAAAATAATTCACATACTGTAATACAAAGGGTTATCAGAACTAGCAACAATGGCAGTACAGATATACATCACACATTCAGATATGCACTAGATGTACTCTAATGAGGGACACAGACATAGGGAACATAATTACTGAGCTGTGCAGCACCCAGGCAGCCATTCAGCGGCGCCACATGGTGATTGCATAGCCAGCTAGGTAGCCAGTAAAGGCCCCCATACACTATACGATTTGGGCACGATTTCACCCGATTCGGATGAATCGGGCCATGAAATCGGCCCAAATCGCATGGTTTGACAGCCCCCCCGATCCGATGCGCGGTCCCGTGCGCATCGGATCGGAGTCGGGCAGTCGGACCGGCTGCACATAAGATTTCCTAAATCTTATGTGCAGCCTCCGGGCGGGGGACGCCAGAGCCAGGCAGGGGGAGAGCGGGCAGCGTCAGCGGTGACAGACGCTGGGGAGGGCGATGCTGGAGAGCCGGGCTGGGGACACAGGCAGCAGCGGGCGGGGGTGGACGCCGGTGAACGGAGCTGGCCGGGCGCAGCATGACCGGGGACGGGGAGAACGCTGCAAGAAAAAAAAAACATTACAAATGAATTGGAAGCCAGTGATTGGCTGAGAGAGCTCTCTCAGCCAATCAGCAATTGGCTGAGAGAGCTCTCAGCCAATCACTGGCTTCCAATTCATTTGTAATGTTTTTTTTTTCTTGCAGCGTTCTCCCCGTCCCCGGTCATGCTGTGCCCGGCCAGCTCCGTTCACCGGCGTCCACCCCCGCCCGCTGCTGCCTGTGTCCCCAGCCCGGCTCTCCAGTGCCCCCCCACCGCCCGCTGCCTATTTGACAGCTACAATGCCCGGCTCCCCCCCTGTTGCTCCCCAGTGTCCCTCACCCCGCTCTCCCCCTGCAGCTCCCCGGGAGTTTTATATGATAAATCGCATGGCGATTTATCATATGCACAACTTGGCACATCAAGTGCCTTATCATGATGGAAACCTCCCGGGGAGCTGCCGGGGAAATCGGGTCCGACTTGTCCCTAAGACAAGTCGGGCTAATGTATGGGGGGCTTAACAGTACTGATGAAGTCCAGCCATTTGCATATGGCATAAGTGATGAAACGCGTTGAGGGATAACCGTTTACTACTCCAGCACTCATTTTACTTATGTAAGCAATTTTGTTCACTTTACTTTGAAGCACTTTATTAAAAACTCCTTTTTTATTATAATTGGAGTTCTCTCTTCTTTTCCACTGTGGGATACCTGGTCCCTAATTGCACGGGATTTTAAAAGAAACTGTGGACAAAGAGGATTCTTTGAAAACGGCACAATCCGGGTACTATCCTGGTAAAAGAACCCACACAGACAAAGAATTGTTTGATGAGCACAAAATTTATTTTTATACGGTACGCACAATATTTAATTACAGAATGGCTATGAAAACTACTACACTATAGAGCGCTATTTTCTCACCCCTTTTTCCCAATATATATATATATATATATATATATACACACACACACACACACATATATATATATTTCTATAGATATAGAGAAAACGGGCGCTTCATAGTGCAGATATCTTTTAAAAAGTTTGTATTTATTTGAACACGTAGATAGATAAAATAACGTTACCAAAGGTGGCGGCTCCAAATGCTGCACTGTAAAAGCATGAATACACAGACGTCCCGGCATCTGGTACAGGGAGAGGTTACACTCCTCCGGACTCTCGCTGGTCTGATCGATGCTGAGCCACGCCCCTACGAAGTCATCGTGACGAAACGCGTAGGGGCGTGGCTCAGCGTCGATCAGACCAGCGAGAGTCCGGAGGAGTGTAACCTCTCCCTGTACCAGACGCCGGGACGTCTGTGTATTCATGCTTTTACAGTGCGGCATTTGGAGCCGCAACCTTTGGTAGCGTTATTTTATCTATCTACGTGTTCAAATAAATACAAACTTTTTAAAAGATATCTGCACTATGAAGCGCCCGTTTTGTCTATTTCTATAGAATTCTTTTACCTGCTGGATTCAAGTGCCCTGAAGGGCTTAAACGGAGCAGCCGGGTTTCTATCACCTGAGTGCAATCACCCTACCGTGGAAGAAGCGGCTTGGTGTTCCTGGGACTGATAGTTCCACAGAAGTACTTTTTTACATATCCCTCATATAAGACTTTGCGCACAATCTATTTTCCTTCTGTTATATATATATATATATATATATATATATATATTTGTGGTACAAGATCACACTCCATTCAGTGGAAAAACAACTGCCAGGGTGATGTCCAGAAGTTCATGTATATAAACGGTAGAGAGGACTCACTCTCCACTTATTTATGCAAGTAAAATCAGCTGTGTATTTTTAAATTTCATATGCAGCAGAAATAAAGTTGACACTCAACATTAGCGTTTCAGTCCGAACAGGACCTTCTTCAGGAGTTAGACAACCAATACATCCATAACAGGGTGAAGCACAGCATGGACCACACAGCAGGTTCCTACAGCGTATATTTATATATGTGTTGAAATTTGCAGGGGTGTCGCAGCATAGCAGGGAGCGGGCTTTTGTTTCCCCTATGCCATTTACATGGATACGTGAGTGTTTGTCTATATACACACACCTCATACCTGGAAACCCCCATTAAAAATCCTGTGTTTGCCACTGATGGTGAATAGCTAACAGTGTAAAACGCATCAAACAAGAAACCAACTGTTTGTATTTTTATTTATTGAAGTATGACAAATACCAGCTCCAGGCTGAAAAGTACGAAATATACAAATACATATTTTTTTATCTAACACAGTAAGACTCACATTGTACAATATTCAATTTTTTTTCTTGCTAGTTTGTTAATTAGCACATAATTCTACAATCAACAGAAATGGTCATGGAGACAATTACATAAATACGTTACAATGGATATTTTTTTGAGCACTGGGTGGAAGTACAGTATCTATGTTTTATAAACATAGTGTTGTAAAATTAAATATGGAATATCTGAGGCTCTCTGATAAGTAGCCGCTCGCCATTGCTTCCGGGAAGATTATTATCTGGTCACTTCACAAAAAAAACCACTGGGGCAGATTTATTAAGCTCGGTGAAGTGATAAACTGTCTGGTTTTTATCACCGGCCAATCAGCTCCTATCTGTCATTTTTCAAACCAAGCCTGTAACTTCACAGGTAGGAGCTGATTGGCCGGTGATAAAAACAGAGTTTATCACTACACCAAGCTTAATAAATCTACCCCACAGTGATAGAAATGTTAGCCTGTAGCACAACTAGATAAAAATACAGGTGCTTTTGTTTCTAAAATAAAAAAATGTGTAGCTATGTATTAAAGAAAACACACACACACAACCACAGCCCTTGTAATAAGTAAATATTCATACATGCACACGTGATACATGTTTATTTCATGCTTGCTTATACATACACACACACACACACCATGTAAACCCCTGCCTGTTCTTATTCAGAATTGCCAGGCGGCTGTCAAAGCCACAAGCACTGTGCTGACTATACAGAGAACAAAGAACGGCAGTGTGACACAGCTAAATGATGTTTAATAAATGAGATTGCTCTAGCAAACCTTTTATTGATCAGTTATTGAGTTGCCACATGACATGACATTTCAGAGACCTCTGAAGGAATCTGGGTTGTCCCATACGTTTTAAGTGGAGACAATATAAAAAAAAAAAAGTTGCTGGTGGTTTAGATACATTTTCAGGACCAATGTACACAATGATTTGTGATATTTGGCAGGCTGCAAGCTTGTCTTTTGCGCTAACTGCCTGTGACAAAGCATGCTGGTACATGTCATTTATTTTTGCGATTTGACAAATGCATTTGTTTAGAACAAAAATTTCTAGCCTTCCTAGGAACAATGCCAAATCAATGAACAGGTCTGGCCTGCTGCCTGCTTGATCCTTCAGTTCTAGAATAATCTAAAAACCTAATTAAGCTACAAAGTATGTTTCTTTCTTTGTTTTGTATTAGATCTTGTACCAGAAAATTTTGCAGATAAAAAAAAAAAAAAAGGTAAAACATTTTTTTATTATTTGTTTTAAAAAGAGGTTGGCATGGTCTGTCATAAAATATACAAATTCCAAAGCTTTTGCAGGCTGGGCACTAGAAATTAGTGGCAAGTACAAATCACAGATATACCATCGCCTAGTATGGGGGCCTTATTCATACCAGAGATAGAATATATGCTACAGAAGCATAAGAATGTAATTCTGTTAATGTTTTATAAAAATAGCTAGGAAAATGTTCATATACTATCTGCAGGTTCTTGTAAGGACTGTGATTCTGGAACACGTTGTGCCAAGTTGTAGTGGAATGTTAAATCACTGCAGCATTGTGCAGACACATAGTTGGAATGCATGGGTTATTTTTGTATTTGCAAATTGAAATCCATGACAGAATTTGAGGTTTTAGAAAAGAGAATAAATAATTAAAAAATAACTCATTTTAATATAAAATGACAAATACTTCTCACTTAAATTCAGTACATAAGTAAGTAATGCACTAGAGAGTTGTCACCATAGCCATTAACTGTCCGATAATCACACATTAACACTGATGAACAGATTTAATTTGACATCAACGACTCTGTTGTTTTCCAATGGACACTAGAAATTGCCAAGTTTCTATTCAAGACTGCTCCACCATGGTAAGATTATATGTCACAAGTAATCATCCAGAAGATTCTGTTAGAAAATAAAAAGATATATGTGTAAATTTAAAGTGAAATAGATAAATGCATGTACATCATAACCACCCCCCCCCCACCCCATTTATTGATTTGATTAATACCAGCTGAAAAGATTTTGCTTATTCTGGGTTTTAAAAGTTAACACTAATGCTGGCTATACACTAGACTAGTGGTTTCCAAGTTGGGAAGCCAATCCCAGGCAATTGTTCAATCCAGAGTTCCGGGATTCAAAAAATGCTCAATTTTGGGATTCCGGGGATTGGCCTCCCTAATTTAAAAAAATGCCCCCACCCTTAGGTGGTTGTGGGAGCGGCGGCAGATCGGTGCGGGCCCAGGGTTGCTGTGTAAAGTGGGAGGCAGGGGTGTGCGGCAGTGCTGGCCCAGGGGTGCTGCTGAAAACGGGCGGCCACTGGGTGCAGGGGCTACGCCGGAAGTTAGTCGGGCGGCAGTTGCACGGAATGCATAGCGTGACCTCTGACCATCACGCTACACAGAGCCACATGCCGGGGATCGGGAACAGCCGGGTAGTGCCTGAGCGGGTGCTCAGGCACTGCAAGGCATTATATTATATATACACAGACTAATCCCAAAATCCAGGGATTTAAAACTCCAATCCTGGGATTGCAATCCCGGCATCCCACTGATCCAGGAATTAGTCACCCTATTTCCAACCCTGGTACTCCAGTATCCCTAACAGTTCATGTTTTCCAGGTCATCTATGGATTTTTAAAATGTGACAGCTGGTGATACACAGTGCACTGGCTAAATGACTTGGAAAACCTGAACTGTTAGGGGTACTTTAGGAAACGGGTTGGGAACCGCTGCACTGCAGCTTTCATTCAACTAGTTGGTTGGTTGGACTGAAAAATTTGGTCCTGTATCTGTACTTATGATTCTGTGAGGAGACCTGGAAAATGTTAACTGTTGGCAGCTCTTGAGGACTGGAGTTGGCTACCTATGGTCTAGTGTGTATGGCCAGCATAAAAGATGATGGATGGGAGGCACAGTGCTTGTTTTTACACAATTTTGGCATCATATCCTGGCCTTTGAGAAATGTCTTACAAAACATACCAACCCCCCCCCCCCCCCCCCCCCCCCAAAAAAAAAAGGTTACATTTTTTTTTATTTACAGTTTCTTATATAGCGCAGCATATTCCGTTGCGCTTTACAATAGGAACAGTGATAATATACACTGGGTAGTAACAAGAGGGCCCTCCCCACAAGCTTACAAGATTTTATTCACACTTTTACATGTATTACAATATTAATCAGGGTCAACCTGGGTTGAAATTCCTGGGTCTACAATCCTGGGTTTTACCAGTGTCGAAGACCCAGGAATTTTAGCCCGAGTTGCCCCTTCACACAGAAGAAATACCCATGTTGATCAGCACATAACCAGAAGAAATGCATGACCTAGTAACTTGCTGTTCTGTGTAAAAAGTGCATGTGTGTGTGTGTGGGGGGGGCAGGGCCGAATTTAGGGATGAGGCACAACAATAATGTTCACAACAATAATGTTGTATTATTTTTATTGATTACTTATAAGCCCTCATTTGATAATAGCCAATTTAATGGACTTATAAAAAAAGCCACTAACTGTGACATGTTATTTTATTATGAATACATATTTACTATGTAGGACAGTTTACAGGGGCAGTATCTGCATGTCCCATCCATTTACTTATCCACTCTATTTAAGATGGAATATAGTACAGTGGATATTTTGCGGTTATTGGTACATTTTGGGCTGACAGGGGGGGGGGGGGGGGGGGGGTTATAGCAAAAAATGTGTTACATCCTGTTGTGAGTAAATACTATTATGTGTATGACCTTTTATGCTTCCAGGTCAAAGAGCAATTAGACCTTTTCAATGTCAGGAAATATGTGCTCAAGGCCAACACATCAAGCTGGTCTCAATTTCAGGTTGCATAACTCTGAAAAGGGTCAAAGGTACTAATTGTGGATCTGTGCAAAGATAACTAGCAACAATGACACCATGTGCATGTAATTAAACAAATATGAACGTAGTCATTTGCTAACAAATCTAAGCGAGTTATCAAATCTTGGAGAGCTACAGTTGAGAAGTTGCTCCTAACAACTAGCCAGCCTTTAAAGTGATAGTTTAAAGCTGATTGTTTGGTACTTTATACTCTATCCAAGATCTGATTAATCACCCCCCTCTCCCCCCCCCCCCCCCCCCCCACCTAGCATCCTTTGGTCACCAGCACTTTGTTAGACAGTCAATTGCAGTGGCCGTGCACCACTTCTGCCTGAATTAGGACGTCTAGGCATGCTCTAGGCTAAAAGGTTTTTCACATGCTGGTACAAGATTACGCATATTTGAAATGCCCTGAAAAAAGTTGTCATGTCCAAACTTAAGCCTGACATCTGCTTTAAAAGGGAAACATGGCTAAACATTTTAAGAAGCGATCATATGATAGCCTCGTCATTCTAACACAATATTTACAGCTGTGCTGCATTCTGTAAAGGAGCCCACACACGCACCGTTCCCGGCGTGCGTTGTGGGCTTAACTAGCACACATATCATCGCATGCCTTGTGCATGCGATGCGATGCTAGAAAAAGCTAGTACAAAAAGTATGTGCAGCACATACATTTTGTACTGTGCGATGAGGTGCCGCGGGAGCGCGCACCCCATCGCATCGCCGCGTGTGTGGGCACCTTAAGTGCTTTGAGAAAAATGCGCCCATTTCACAATCATCCACCCCTACACTACACAAAGCAATGTATTATGTTTTGTAAAAGAAAACAACACCTGTCATAACTATCAGCTTCAAATTTGACAAATACCTAAAACCAGAGTTGGGGAAAAAAAAAACAACCTATGTTTATTTCAATAACTTTTAATGAAAATTGTTATATAATTAGAAACTTTTATCCACTTTAAAATCTTTTAATAAAACCAATTTTAGACTAAACATAATAAAAAATGTGGAATAATACCCGGGATTTTCTTACAATAATTTTCTTTCAAAGAGGTCACTAAGTTTTCCAAAATAAAAGAGTGTTTTTTTTTTTTAAACCTGCCAACCCTGCCCCAAAAACATACACCAAAACCTGTTTCTGTAACTTTCACTCACAATCCTCTTAGCATTTGACTACTAGGGTGCAGCTTCCAGGTTCCCAATCCATTCAGCCACTGGACAAGGGCCAAAAATATAAAGAGCATTCACTAGGCTTTCACTCACAGCTGTAACTGAGGCATTTCTGTCTGGTCTATGCTAAAGTATACACACCCATGGCGAACTTCGCCTCCTGTGCCTTACTTGTTTCAGTGCCACCATTATTGACACATACCACACACACATATATATATATATATAAGCTTGAAGCATGGTCCATTCTTATACATATCGGAGGTTATACTGCTGCACATATAGGCCCTTATTCTGGTTGGTGCGGTCAGAGCCGCACACGGGGCTCCGGCCGCACAAACCATTCCCCGCCCACCCTACGGATCGCCACGGCCGTCCGTACACGGACGGCTGGCGATCCGCATAAAACTGGTGGAGGCTATGCCTCCACCATGGTGGGAGCTGCCCCCTGCATTCGATGGTCGTCGACCATCGAAGGCAGGTCCGCACGCCGCGGCAGCTCCCGCAAGCTAAGACCACACGGACAATCGTCCGTGTGGTAGCTTGTATGGGGGCTGAAAGCTGACATCCGGCGACGTCAGCTTTCCGCCCCCATGAGTGGCGTCATGCCCTCATTACCATGCATACGCCCCGCGTTTGCATGGGAACGCCCATGAAACGCGGGGCGTACACATAGGGAAATGAGGGCATGATGCCTCTCACGCCCCTATCCGCCCCCTTTGCGGCGGACGAAATCCGTCTGCGGCGAAGGGGGCTGCACATGCGCAGATTCACCTCTGCGCATGTGCAGTGTTAAAACATCGGCGGTACGGCCGCACGCGGGCCGTACCGCACGAACTTGAATAAGGGCCATGGTGTAATGGTTAGCATTACTGCCTCACATGGGTTTGATTGCCACCATGTCTCTAACTGTGCGGAGTTTGTATATTCTCCCCGTACTTGTGTGGGTTTACTCCGGGTACTCCAGTTTCCTCCCACAATCCAAAAATATACTGGTAGGCTAATTGGCTCCCAACAAAATTAACCCTAGAATGTCAGTGTGCGCGTGTACATGTGGTAGGGAATATAGATTGTAAGCTCCACTGGGGCAGGGACTGATGTGAATGTTCAAATATTCTCTCTGTAAAGCGCTGTGGAATCTGTGTGCACTATATAAGAAACTGTTAATAAATCAATAAATTCTGGTTGGCGCTCAGCGTTGCAACTTTCGCAATGGTGAGTGATGTTTGGCAACTGAACATGTGCATAATATTTTCTTGGTGCAAGCGGCCACAGGGAGTTGACAATTTGTCGGCTGCTCGCACACAACACTACGGACAGGGGACGGCAATGAGCGGTCACGCCCATGGGAACGCCCAGCGTTTCATGGGTGTTATCAAGGTAATTCGCCAAAGATGCGGATGTCAGCTGCCCACCCGCTTCACACGTGTGTGGGGGAATTCGCCGTGCGAGGGGGGCGGGTGGCGTTCGGTGGACTCACAAGGCTGCGAAATTTGCAACCTCGCGAGTCATCCACAATAAGGTCCATAGTGGGGTGTGGATCATTAGGTCGACAGTCAAAGTTTGACCACTTTTGGTCGACAGTCAATAGGTCGACACATGAAAAGGGTTGATATGAATAGGGTCAATATGAGCTTTTCACGTGTCTTTTTATTGTCTGTCAACATGGACACCGTGTAAGTATTCTCCCTCTATTCCCACTTGGATGGTAAAGTATAAACAAACTCATGTCAAATTTTTTCTTGTGTCAACCTTTTAACCATGTTGACCACTCATGTATTGACCCTTTGACTAGCTAACAATAATGGTCAACCTTTTGACTATAGACCTAATGCCACATACCCATATAGTGTATAGGTCATATTGTCAAATGAATAATAATGAAAAACAAGCCACAGCATAATTGCCTCGGGTATATTTGAAATATACCAAGAACGGTTCTACCCAACCTGGAAATCTCTTGCTATTTCCACTTGAGGTATATAGCAAATCCCTAAACAACACAACATCAGGTAATTGTTCTGAGAGAAAATCTATTGTTTTGCAGCACAGTTCATGGAAAAAGATACAATTCTTTCCTGCATTGCCCACCAACATCTCCACTCCACTCTAACGCAAACAAATTACACCACGGTATACATTATTTCAAATACATTATTTGTAGCTTCATTCTTCTTGTACAATTTCATCACCCAGTGAGATTGGTACAATGATTGTAGTGGTGGTTATGTTGGGTGGAATATGGCATAGTGGGACTGATCTGTAAAACCATCAAAAAGCACAGAGAAACAGCTGCAGATCTTCTACAAGGGCATAATTGTTCTAACAAATTATACAATAGAGAAAATGTAATCCACATAATTTAGAATATTCACACACTGCTTAAAGCAGTGGATTCTCAATCCTATTAGTTTCAACATTGTTTACCAAATGTACTTTAGGGTTTCTCCTTTCGGAACACAGGAGATTCCCTGGAAAAAAAAAAAAAAACATTGGAGTCAGTCCAATGGCAGTTTGAAACTCCCAAGGCATGCTTTATTGGCAACTGCAGAAGTAGTATGTCCCTTGTGACTGGATTATCATTCCAATTAGATGCAGCTGTCCAGTCACAAGTGGCAGATCACTTTTATAATTACCAATGTGGAACGCTTTAAAAAATAAAACCAATAAAAAAAATGTCCTAGTCCTTTCCACACTAATGTTAACTTCAGACAATCTGCAGTCCTTTTAGCCTGTATCCGGTCAATAGGTCAACAGTGTCTTGATCGACAGTCTAAAGGTTGACCACTATTGGTCGGCATGACAAGCTTTTTATGATTATTTTACACTGATTTGTTCTTACTTCACGATCCAAGTGGGCACAAAGGCTGAATCTAATAGTGTTCCCGAAGCATGGCGAGCACAACGGGCCATGTGAAGGGACAAAGAACAGTAATAGTGTCCATGGCGACAAATGTCAACATAGAGACTAAAATGTAATAAACTCGCAGCAACCTATCCCTATTCCATGTCGACCTTTTGCTTGTGTCACTTTTGTCAATGTCAACAATTTTTCATGTGTCGACTGCCTGTCAACAAATAGTGAATGTCCTATTGACTGTCCATCTAGAATTGTTGACCCTTAGCCAATTTAATAGTATAGGTTTCAATGGAAGAAGACAATGAGGAGTCCTCCTCGACCCTTTAAAACAAGTTAAAACATTTCCCAGACCATGAAAGAAATTAACATTTACATGTTAGTAAAAGATCTTTTTTTACTTAGAATAAAAGCAGCTGTATTTCTGGACCTATAGAACAGATTTACCTTATAACTCAAGCAGAAAGATATTTCCATGTGCTTACGAAGGCTGTAGGGATCAGAGAGTAAGGTACTGTGGTCACACTGCTCCATGTGTCATTTGAAGGGTCATAACAGTCCAGTGTCTTTCCCCGCTGCGAGCCGCAGTATCCACCAACTACATACAGTCTATTGCCAGAGACAACTACACGGCAGCTAATCCTCTTGGAGGAAACATCTCCAAACCTACACCACTGATAAGTCTCACTGTTGAAGCGGTATGCTGAACTGGCTGAGAACTCTGTGTCCCCTCCCACCACAATGACGTGGTTTCCTAAAACAGCGGCTCCTGTGTAACGCCAGGGTTGGGGGCAGGTGGAAGGCACGGTCCACCTGTTTTGAACTGGATCAAAACATTGGACTTTGGGAAGTTTTTCACGGTTGACGCTTGTCCCTCCAAATACAAAAAGTTTCATCTTTGCTCCCACAACTGCAGCATTGCTTACACCTTCTCGAAGGGGAGCAACCAAGCTCCATTTATCAAGCTGAGGATCATAATGTTCAACTTGCTTCAGGGAAACAGAAGGAGATGCTGGGAAAGCTCCGTTGATGGCTGTATGTCCACCAACAACATATAAGCAGTTGTCTAGTTCTGCAGATCCATGGCCAAATCTAGCAACAAGCATGGGTCCTGCCTTTGACCATTCATCGTGTAGTGTGTCATAGACCCAGACATCCTTTGAAGCTCCATTCTCTGCCCCCTTTCCTCCAGTAACATAAACCTTGCATCCAATTGCACATGCACTACATTCTTTACGTGGGCTGGGAATGTCAGTTTTGGGTATAATCTCTGTGGTTATTGGGTCCATGACATAGATCTTATCACACATAAACGTTTGTCCTCCCAAGAGAAGCAGGGCCTGGTTAATTTTCCGAGGACGGGCACAGAATCCAGTCACCAAACCATCATTCTGCAGAATTTTGTTCCTGCAGTGAGTTGCTTCTTCAACAATTGCCTTTGCCAGCTTGTTCTGAGTCACAAGATCATCTGTGTCTAAACTTCGCAGATATTGCTCAGGTAGTAGAGCTAACCTGACACATCTCAATAGATCTGGTAAATCATCCAGACGAAGACAAAGATCATATTTTATCCACCCCATCACTGCTTCATACACTAAACTTTCATCTTCCACCTCAAGCTCTTCACTAAGGACCAATTCCATCAATTTTAGCTTTGGTAATCTAAAAAAGTCATCTGCTTTTGACAACTCCACAAAATTGGAAAGACACATTCGCCAAGACAGCTCAAACAGTCTCTCACAGCAGTGAGCATCAGATATCAGCATCATATTCAGGCAGTTTCCTGTATGAAGATTCTTCTCAAGGAATTCTGAGGCTGCATCACGGATGTCATGAAACTGTAGCATATCTCCAGCTTCCAGCAAGGACTCAGCATTCTCCTCATTGAAAATAATACGAGCAGAATAGGCATAATCCAGTAGAAGTTCAAGGACCTCAGGGTGCAAAGCATCATGGAAGTTGACTTCTCTATCTTGGCTCTCTTTTAGACCACCACTGAACATTGCTTCAAAATAACGGCTGCTGGAAGCTAGCACGGCTCGATGACAAGGAAAAGCCCGGTTCCCTGCCAGCAATACCACATCTGTGAAAAGGCAGCGCTTGCGAAGCAGGTTAAGATGTGTTAGAAGGCTGTCAGCATGGCCAGGCTTATGGAACAGGTGGATGTTCATGGAACCCGTGCTGGAACGGGACTTGCGGTTCTCATGATTACTGACAGACATTTTTATATATTAATCTATTTTTGTTTCAGGAGAAGAAGAATCTGAAAAGAAATAAAATAAAATGAGATACTGAATAAAGACACATTTAGTATGCGACAGAAATATGAATGCATGACACTGCTTTGTGTTTCCTCGTTTTATTGCAGGACACTCCTTGTAACGCAAGGAGTGTCATTCAGCACCATCAGGAAGTGCAGGCTAGTGTATACATTGAGCAAATAAACTCATTCAGAAACTCCCATTAACTTTCTCAATGCCTTAAAAAAAAAAAAAAAGAACTTGACAAGGGTGACAATGCTGTGTAAATGATCACTTTAAAAAAAGGTAGAACTATCATACAGGGTGGGATGATTTTTACTTAATTTCTGAATGTACTAAAGGCCTGCTTCCATGACCCCGATACAGAGGGTTATGCCAGAAATATCTGGTATTTCCCCATAGAAGCCTATGGGCTTCTTTCCACAGCTCTGTGTGAGGTATCCAACAAGAATCCCTTCAAGCATGCCCCACTGCCACCGGATGCGCAGAGGGACACCCAGGTCACAGAACCTAAAGTCCACTACTGAAGCTTATCGACATGGGAATCTCTCCATTTGCATCACAAATCGCATGCATTGCATCGGAGCCTTAATATACTGCACGCACTGCACTATAGGTATATAGCACCGTCAAGCCACTGGCAGGCTTGGCTGAGATCGATACATCATATTAAAAAGGACTGCATATGGTGTATCATAACTTATGATACACCATATGCAGTCCTTTTTAATATGATGCGTCTCTTCCCCCACGGAAGTCTACTGGGGCCAATACACTAGGACGACTTATGATTCGTAAGTCGTCCTAGTGTATTGGCCCCAGTAGACTTCCGTGGGGGAAGAGACGCTGACCGATTTACCAATATCTGGAATGTGATGCTCTCCTGGCAGCCGTCAGAGCACATCACAGAGTCAGGCTCTTTTTGGAGCCCCTGTGGTTCACAATCACACATCCCGCCAATGGGATAGCATATTACAATGCGATCCTGTGTGGTAAGATCTTGTCCAGCTTGCACTAAATATGCAATCCATAATAATTGGGCAACTAATACCTCTTTCACACTCCACAAATAACCTGGGTCCGATCCAGGTTGTTGCCGGGTCGACCCGGGTCACTGTGCGGTGTGAAAGTGCCTTTTGAAAAACACCAGCTCCAGCAACCCAGCAATCTGACCTGGGTAAAAACATTGGTTTTACCCGGGTCGGATCCAGGTTGCTGAGCAGTGTAATTTCACTTATCTGGTGGAGGCAGCAGCGTTATCTTAGTGCTGCCTCCTCCCTCGTCTGACGCGCTGCTGTTCTGCCCCACCCCCAGGATGACATCAGCGACCCAGCAATAACCCGGGTTTCTGAGAGCCGCAGTTAGCACATAGGCCGGATTGCTCTCGGGACGGACCTGTGTCCAAATCCTGGGTGCGACCCAGCATTTACAATGTGAAAGCGGCATTGGTCTATGAAGGCTGATGCTCTCAGAACTAGGAGTTTTTTGCACCATCATTGAAGTGGTATTAAAAATGTAATATAGATTATCAAACAGTTAGCAATTAAACAGTGAAATATGAAAAACAGAGTACCTATGAAGGATTATAGGTTAAGACAGAATGAGGTCCTATAAAAGCGATCGTTTTATATAATGACACTTAGGGGGAAATTTGTAAAAAATAGGTGTAAAAATAGGTGTATTTGTATCCAGAAATACACTTATTTTTTACATTTTCTATCCCGAAAATACGGCAATTCGTATTGATGTGCTATCAATACGAATTGCCGTATTTTCGGGATAGAAAATATCAAAAGTAAGTGTATTTCTGGATACAAATACACCTATTTTTACACCTATTTTTTACACATTTCCTTTAGTAAATTTCCCCCTTAGTGCCCATCCTTATACCTCCCAACTTTTTGGGAGCCGGAGTAGGGACTGCACGCTGTAGGGGGCGTGGTCTAATTTCATGGGCGTGGCCTATACTCACCATCGAGGCCACGCCCCGTTTTGTCGCTATGGGGGCATGACCCAGAGGCTCTGAGCCTTTAGCCATGCTCCCAGCCCCCTGGCATGCGCACAGCGTTTATTCCCCGCTGTTCACCAGCCGACAGGGGGGGACTCCCAACAGCCCTGCCCCCCCTCGCTGTGGGACACTGCCAGCCACGGGAGGGACGCGGGAATGTTCCTGAAAACCGGGACATTCCAGCAGTTTTCGGGACTGTTGGGAGGTATGCATCCTTTTAGGGCAGCCATCAGGGGGGTACTGTGGGGACTCCAGTTACGGGCCCAGACAGAAAGGGGGCCCAGGACTGGAGTATAAAAAGTATAGTTGTCATAAAATAAAGTTCACATTTCTCTTGAAGCAATGTAGAGGTTAAGCAGTGCAGCCAGTGCTGAGGACACTGGAGGGTTTACCATGCATATACCAGGGGCGAAATGTAATGGGAAGCGAAAAAAAAAATTTGCGTTTTTTTTCCGCAAAATATGCCGTTTTCGGACATTTCCCGAAAATCGCATATTTTAGAGGGTGCCATTTGTGGCAAAAATCGCATTTTTTAAAGGTGCGATTTTTAGTTAGACTAAAAATCGCATCCAGATGTTTTCCCATTAAAAAGGATAGAACTCGCATATTTAATGGGTTGCGATTTTTAGTAAGGGTTACTAAAAATCGCAAAAAAAAATAGACCAGGTTCTGACTGGTGATTTTATCAGAAACATGCACAGATCATTGAGATCTGTGCATGGTTCTGTTGTAAAAAAATAGTTAGAACAAAAAAAAAAAGAAAAAAAACGGCGTGCGGTCCCCCCTCCTAAGCATAACCAGCCCCGGGCTCAAAAAGTGCTGGTATCATAAAATCAGAGGGACAAACAAATAGGGGTTCCCTTGATTTAATGAAACCAGCACCAGGCTCAAGGTCCAGCGCTGGTTCCCAAAATACGGGGGACAAAATGACTAGGGCTCCCCCGTATTTTAAGAACCAGCACCAGACCCAACCAGCCAGCAGGGTAATGCCACAGCCGGGGGACACTTATTATATAAGGTCCCGCGGCCAAAGCATTATCCCCGTGGCTGGTCAACATGGGCAGGGGTCCTGGGGAAGTGGGGACCCCCCCCAATGAAGGGGTCCCCCCCCTCCAGGACTTACCAGCCCATTCTGAAAGTCCGGGGCTGTCCCCGATGCCCCTGGGCGGTGGGCATCGGGCTATAAATGTGCCGATTTTCATGCTTAAAAATCGCCCGAAATCGCACCATATCGCACTTTTTTGCCACAAATTCGCATGTCATAACATATGCGAATTCGCGGCAAAAAACGCGATTTTCAAAGGTGCGATTTTTTTCTTACGAAAAAAATCGCACCCTATTACATTTCGCCCCAGGTGTTTGAGAAAGAGAAGGGGAGCTCTGCCTATTTTGTCAGTCCCAGGACCCACAATTGTAGATGACACCCCTGCATCCTACTGTACACATTGCTCGGGCCAGGGCTCGGCAGAAGTTGAAAGAGAACGGTTTCACCTTAAGTAATGATTAAACCAGATATGAAGTTAATAATCAGCCCTGACAATGTAAGCTGGGCGGCAGCTCCACAGACAGAGACCTCTTTGTCATTTCCTGCAGCAGCGGCACATGGCATTCCACAGCATTAACCCCTTCATCGCCCAGCAGCACATGGCATGCCACAACATTAACCCCTCGTCGCCGAGGAGGAGAGTGAAGTAAGCCACATGGGAGCAGACAGACAAGTCCGGACATACAACACTGAGATATGAGGCTACTCTATTGTATGGAGGAGGAAGCGGACGTAGCTACATGCAACAGGCCATGCAGGCACTAATATTCTTTTTCTTGTACAGATTAAATGGCTACTTATAAGTTCACGATGATCCTGTATATTACATGTTGTCACTGAAAGACACAATGTAGTCATGATTCCAGAAAGTGTAACTTTGTTCCCCCTGTGATTGTGCATGTGTAGGAATCTATAATCCCCAGAAGGCACAGAATACCACTTGGCAGTGACTTACGGTGTGCCCAGAGTGGTGGCAGCTCCGGGTAAGGGTCAGATACCAGTGTCCATCTCTGCCAGTCCCGGGAGTTCGATGCAGGAAGGGTCCCAAGAGCTTCAAAGAAAGAAATAGAGAAATAATGAGTGTGCACAGCTCTGATCTGATAGACAGGGAGGCGGCACAGAGGACAGGACAATGGAGGTGGCCGCACACGGCTGCAGTAGTACTTTCCAGTCCGCTGCGGGATGTGATATAGCCACGTGACGGTACCAGCTACCAGGAGTGACCGTGCATGGGGATTCAGATTACTTTGGCATCAATATCAATCATGTATAGCAATACTCCCGCTGCCCCCACCCCGGGACAAGTCAATGTACATAGGAGGAGTCGCCGTGGGTAGATGTGATGTGCAGAGACACACACACACGGCGCAGTCGGAAGGGAGCGATGTTGGAGACTGTAACCCTGGTGTAAATTATACACTGTACCTGTAAGTCTGCTGCTGTCCCCCGGCTCTCCCAGTCCTGCTGCTGCCAGCACTCGTATGGGACAAAGCGTATTTACTATTCACGGGTTCTAGAAACGCCCTCTTCCAACCAGCCAATGGGCGGACAGCTAATTTTCTATTGCTGACAAGCTGCTCCTCCCCTGTAAATGAATACATGACCCGTTCCTGCACTAATGCTCACTTGCTGTTAGGTGAAATAGGGGTAAATAAATTTACTAATTATTTGGGATGTAGCTAATAACAACCAATTACATTCTACTTATTTATTTAGCACCTTCTTCAAGATAATAGAATTTTATTGGTTGCTATCGACAACAACCCATCTTCAATAGAACTCCCATATTGCCCCTTATGGGCCCTACACACATGCCTAGCTATGCTGAGGGCAGTATTCAATGAGGCTGATCCGCCATGTTCTATGGCGAATGTGTGCTATTTTCATGCTCTAAGGCAGTGGTTCCCAAACTGTGCGCCTAGGCTCCCTGGGATGCCTTGGAGCACTTGCAGGGGTGCCTCAGGTTGGTGGTCCAGAATCAATTCAAGTTATTTATGGCCAATGAAATAGGCAAAATCAGTGCTTGTGGCTTCCAATTAAGAATATGTGGGTAAACAGATGTGAATCATGTTTCTCACCACATAAGTGGACCTGAGGAAAACATTTAAATCACAACTTATTTAATATCTTTCCTGAAACTAGTAACCAACTTTTGGCCTAGGGGTGCCGTAAAAAATATTCTGATACTCTAGGGTTCTGTGATTCAAAAAGTTTGGGAACCACTGCTCTAAGGTGAATCTTTTCACTGAAAAAGTGAATCACCCTATTCAACGTGCAATATTCGCCGACGGCGAACAGTGAATGACGGACAATTTGCCGTCTGATGGTCTCCGCAATTCGCTGTGGTTTATCAGTGTTTTTTTTTCAATGTGATTCGCCGTGAGTGTATTCAATGAGAAGATGGCGAATTGCTTTCTGAGTGATTTTCGCCGTGTGTCACCGTGTAGCAATTGCCATCTTTTTATGGTGAAGTGGTATGTGAACTTTTAAAATAAAGGTTTTTTTTTTTTTTTAAATTTGGTGTCATCAGGAATTTTATTATCTGAAGGGGCATGCTATTTTTTTTCATGTGCTTACAGCACATGAATATATATTTAATTAAAAAAATATATATATTTTTTTACACATAACAGCCAGCAGGGGCCCGGGAGCCGAGAGCCGCCCATTACGTATTCATATATTTACTGCTCCCGATCATTACATATGCACGATCGAGAGCAGTGCTAGCGGCTCCCTATCCGGTCCCCTGCTAGCTCTCCCGGGGGACAGCTTGTGCTGCCTGGGTCCCGGGGAGCCCTCCTCCCCCCCCACATACATTCTGGGGCAGGCAGGGAGACTTCCATCTCCCTGCCTGCTGCCGTCCCCCGGCTCCCTGCGGAACACGGCGACAGTGCAGCGAATCCTGTTTAGGCTGCACATGCCAAATTTTATCATTGAATACTGCCCTACAGTGTGTCTCTGCTACAGCGCTATTGCTCAACACACAGCGCTGACAGCCCACACACAGCGTGAGCTGACAGTGCCAGTGTTTTCATAGAATACTGACGGTGAGCCCGATTGATGGTCATTTTAATGGTCAATGACCATCAATCTCGGCCATCGACAGCGATGCATGGGGATGCGCATTGTTGTCGCTACAGCCTCTACAAACACAGCGATGTAGGGGCATTTCTATGTGACTTTGCCAAATTTAGCAAAGTCGCTTAGAAAATGCCTCAATATTGGCACGTGTGTAGGGCCCATCAAACTTTACTCAGACAAATTCTAGACATTTTCCTTTGCCACAACAACACAACAAGCACTTCACAAACATATCGGGGCTGCTCCTATTAAAAGTTTTATTAAAATACTGTATTCTGAAAAGGGGTGTTTTAACAGCATTTTTTTAATATTACCTGAATGCATTAAAAGGGCGTTTGAAGCATTTTTTTGTGCAAACTACAAGAAGATAACTATATAAAAAAAAATAACTAAAAATTATATGCATCTATCCAAAGTTCAACTGATCAGTCAGGGCTACTAGTCATTTATTTATTTACAATCTTTTATATAGTGCAGCATATTCCATTGCGCTTTACAATTGGAATCAGGGGTTCTGTGAGGTTTCTATGAGCCAAGGTGCAGTAAAGTGATGCTGCAAAGTGGCAGGTAGGTAGGTAGAATTGTGTTGTCACAACTGGGGAGGGGTGCAGGTCTGCAGGTCATCACAACTGGGGGGTGCGGGTCTGCAGGTCATCACAACTGGGGGGGGGGGGACTGCGGGTCTGCGGGTCATCACAACTGGGTGGGAATTCCGGCAGTACGGGTGATGGCGGCGGCATGTGGTGTAGCATGTGACCGGAGTGTTTTCTTATGAAAAATACCCTGATACTGCTGCAGTGAGCCATCACGGGGACAGAGCTTTCTCATTAACTCTGTCCCTACATGCGATAATTGATACATCTGTACAATGTATTCACATCTGGCCAATATTATCACGAATCAGCACTTAGAGTGGGATGCACTAAAGCAAAAAAATCTCAGTAAAATCTCTGTTTTCGGGGGCGTTACCATATTTACAAATTTACCAAGCCCTGGGGAGCCAACACGGAAAGCTGGTGTTACCACATAGAAGCCTTTGTGCCTCTTTTTGTTTTTTACTGAGAGGGATCTGTGGTCTTCTTTGCAAATGATAGACTCCCTGTTTACAAACTAACCCTGTGCTTTACTTATCGCATATGTTAGTGCAAATGCTAAAAGAATCATCATGATGTGTGGTGGGATGTACCACAAGATGTTAGTACATCCAACCCTTACACACACTCTACCCAGAGGCATAAGGTTATTGGCTCCAGTGAAACTCAAGCTCCAAGAGCTGAGCTGTCTGTCCCTTCTCCTCACTCCTCTGCTGCACCGGGAGATAAAGATAGTAGACGCTGACAGGGGAAGCGTTGGCATAGGGGTGCAGAGTTTCCATCAACATGCAGAGAGAGAGACCCTGCACCCCTCCAAAATGGAGGTGGAATCTGGGAGCGCTGGCATTCTGTGCCCCTGCAACCCCTAGCAAATAGCATGTAACCCCTCTGGCCATGAGCATGTAACCCCCTTTCCATAGCAACGAGCATGTAACCCCTTGTCATGCGCATACAACCCCTCTAGCAACAAGTATGTTTTCCTCCCTGTCAACAAGAATGTAAATCCCCCTGGCAATGAGCATGTATCCCCCCTGGCAATGTGCACTTAACCCCCCTGACAACAAGCATGTAACCTCCCCTGGCAAGGAGTTCATAACCCCCCTGGCAAGCAAAAATGTAACCCCCCCTGGGCAATTACCAAGTAACCCCACCTGGCAATGAGCAGGGGGGTTATGTAACCCATGGCAAGAAGCAAGAAACCCCTGGCAAACTCCTGGCAACGAGCATGTAGGTAAGGAACACTTCAGGGGGTATTATGTGTGTAAGTGGCACTACAGTGGAGCATTATATGTGTAAGCAGCACTATAGGGTGCATTATATGTGTAAGCGGCACTTCATGGGGCATTTTGTGTGTAAGTGGCACTAGAGGTATGTATTATATAAAGCGCAACGGAATATGCTGCGCTATATAAGAAACTTAATAAATACGTAAAATATATGTGTAAGCGGGGGAAGCGGTCATCTATTAGAATGAACTTAGGTCTACAGTCATTAGGTCGACCCCACTAGGTCGACTGGCAGGAAGGTCGACCTGACTTAAGGTCGACATGGGCCAAGGTCGACATGACTTAAGGTCGAATTTGCATAAAGGTCGACATGAGGAAGGTCGACTGGTCATAAGGTCGACATGGGGTTTTCACTGTTTTTTGAGCCGACATGTGCCGACAGGTGGTATTTCATGCCCTACCATCCACTAGGGCGTGGTGGGAGAATAAAATAGTGTCCAACTGTGTCCATGTCGACTGTGTCGACATTCAGGTAAAAAAACAGTGAAAAACCCATGTCGACCTTATGACCAATCGACCTTCCTCATGTCGACCTTTATGCAAATTCGACCTTAAGTCGTGTCGACCTTGGCCCATGTCGACCTTAAGTCAAGTCGACCTTCCTGCCAGTCGACCTAGTGGGGTCGACCTAATGACTGTAGACCTAAGTTCATTCTGACAGATGTACCGCTTCCGTAAGCGGCACTACAGGAGGTATTTTATATGTAAGCAGCACTTAAGGGGGCATTATAAGTGTAAACAGCACTACAGGGGGGCATTATATGTGTAAGCAGCACTACAAGGGGCATTATGTGTTTAAGCAGCACTAGTGGGGTCATTATGATGTGTGGTGTAATGTGGAACATGCAATACAGTGTGTGGCATAAAGTAAATTAAGCATCATGTTGTGTGGCATGTGCAATGGGCATTACATTGTATGGCATAAATGAAACAAGCTTTACAATGTGTGACATAATGAGGGTTATTCTAATTCACTCGGAAAGGCACAATCACTCTGTAATCCATACCTCCCAACTTTTGAAGTTCTGTAGGCGGGACGATGCTTCTGCGCGCCGGAGGCGCGTTGAAATTTTCGGGGGGCGTGGCCTAATTTGGGGCGTGGCCTATACGCACGGCTCTTCTGCGAGGCCACGCCCCCATTTTGCCGCTATGGGGGCATGACCCAGAGGCTCTGTGAGCCTCTAGCCATGCCCCCAGTCCCCTGGCGTTTATTCCCCGCTGCTTAGCAGCTGACAGGGGGGACTCCCAACAGCCCCCCCACACCGCGGGACACTGCCGCCCGTGGGTGGGACATCGGGACAGGCCCTGACAATCGGGACTGTCCCGATAAAATCGGGACTGTTGGGGGGTATGGTAATCTAATGGACAAAACCATATGCACTGCAGGTGGGGCTGATGTAACATGTACAGAGAGAGTTACATTTGGGTATTTTATTGTTTCTGTGCATGGTAAATACTGCTTTATTTTTACTCTGCAATATAGATATCAGTTTGAAGTAAAACCCCCACTCAAATCTAACTCTCTCTCTCTCTCTGCGCATGTTACATCAGCCCCACCTGCAGTGCATATGGTTTTGTCCATCAGAGAGTGATTGTGCCTTTACGAGTGAATCAGAATAACCCCCAATGTGTAATAGGCATTATGGTGTGTGGCATAATGTAGAATGAGCATTACTATAAGAAGGAAACTCTCTTCATTGCAGGTAGGAGGGAGGGAGAGAACAGAGGCCCTTATTCTGATCGTTGCGGTAATATCCGCATGCGTTCGTGCCGCCGATGTTTTGTGTCTGTGCATGTGCAGAGGCGTCTCTGCGCATGTGCGAGCGGGGCGTACGGCCAAATCCCGCATGAAATGTGAACACTCCGAACAGGGGGTGGAGAGGGGCGTGAAGGGCTATTTGGGCTCATTACCATATGCATACGCCCCGCGTTTCATGGGCGTTCCCATGCAAATGCTGGGCGTACATATGGTAATGCGGCCGTGACGCACGTGTAGGGGGCGGACATATGACATCGCCGGATGTCAGCTGCCCGCCCAGATCCCTGCTTTTGCACGGAGAAATGTCCGTGTGGTCTGAGGTTGCGGGAGCTGGTGGAGTACTCGGTCCTGCATTCGATGGTCTGCGACCATCGAATGATGGGGGAGGTTCCCTTAGATGGAGGAGGTGTATTCCGTGAAAAATACACGTGCGGTCCGTTCGGCCAGCTTCTTACCGCGTACGGACGGAGTTGGCGATCCGTATGGAAGGCGGGGTTTCGCACGCACGGTCCTGGCCGCATAATCGGATCCGGCAGCACCGATCAGAATAAGGGCCAGAATGAGGAAGGGAGTGCACAGAAGGAGCCGGGGGCTGCCCAGCTGCTATGGGGGCTCTGGGCACACACTCAAAAATGACAAAAACAGGGGTCCTGTTGCTGGGCCACTCCCCCTCTACAACAAACCATGCCCACTCAATCAGTAGCCCCACCCCCTTTTTGGTACAGCTGTGCCTTAGGCGCGGCAGGTCCCGACTTTAGACTTTCTAATGTTGGGAGGTAACTTTGCCGCATAGCTTTATACACACTTCCTCCATCATAATGCGCTCAGGGGATGCGGTCATTTGGTCTACAGCATGATGGTCAACAGTCATTAGGTTGACACCATTAGGTCGACATGGTTCTAGGTCGACATGGGGAAAGGTCAACATGGTTCTAGGTCGAAAGGTCATTAGTTCAACAGGTCGTTAGTTCGACAGGTCATTCGACAATGTCTAGGTCGACATGGGGTTTTTCACTGTTTTTTGAACCAACATGTGTTGACAGGCAGTATTTTATGTCCTACCAACCACTAGGGCATGGTGAGAGAATAAAATAGTGTGCCAAGCGTAGTGAGGCACTGTACCCGACGCATCGCGAGTGCAGCGAGACACTGTCGAACTAATGACCTGTCGAACTAACGACCTTTCGACCTATAACCATGTCGACCTTTTCCCATGTCGGCCTATACCCCTGTCGACCTTTTCCCATGTCAACCTAATGGTGTCGACCATCATGCTGTAGACCAAATGATTCCCAACCCGCGCTCAGATGACTATTCCTGCAGCTGCTTTGGCCAGCAGAGAGGGCACAAGAGATACACTGACATTGATGTCAATAGGAGAAACAAGATATGTTGTAGCCAGGCGCAACTCTCTCAAAAAGACTTGATGTTAAACACCATGTAATAAGAAAGGGTTTATTGGAGAAGTTTTACAATAAAAACATACAAACAAAATTAGATACTTGTGGACATCAATGGGATCACAAATTTTCATATATTTAGGGGTTAAATGCATTGAATCATCTCACCATAATCAGGTGCTGCGGTGGGCTATACAGTACTTCAGATGAAGTTTCTGCGACACCACCGCAGAAGGCTTGATTTTTGATGAGTCCCCAAATGAAGTGCAATGTGCAGAAAGGTGCGGTCCAAATAAAGTGTCCAAGTGTCCAGGTATCAGTGCACAAGATGTAGGGTTGCACTGTTAGGATCAATCAAAGTGTGTCCTTCAAAGTGGTCATCAACGCGTTTCGGAGACACGCAGGTCTCCTTTTTCAAGCTGGATACCCAGCTTGGAAAAGGAGACCTGAGTGTCTCCGAAACGCGGAGTGTAACACACTAATGTTTTAGCCAATGGTGTGTTGTATAATATGTAACGGGCATTATGGTGTGTTGTATAATATGTAATGGGCATTACGTTGTGTGTCATTTTATATAATGGGCATTACTGTGTGTTGTATAATATGTAATGGGCATTACGGTGTCTTGTATAATATGTAATGGGCATTATGGTGTGTTGTATAATATGTAATGGGCCTTATGGTGTCTTGTATAATATGTAACGGACATTATGGTGTGTTGTATAATATGTAATGGGCATTACGGTGTCTTGTATAATATGTAATGGGCATTATGGTGTGTTGTATAATATGTAATGGGCCTTATGGTGTCTTGTATAATATGTAATGGGCATTACGGTGTCTTGTATAATATTTAATGGGCATTACGGAGTGTTGTATAATATGTAATGGGCATTGCAGTGTGTGACAATATGAAATGGGCATTAAGGGGTTACAGCGTATACTTAATATATATGTTGCAGGTATGTGATAACACCTCACCCCCCCCCCCCCCCCCACACCCTGCTGTCCCTTTTTTATTTTTTTTGTTAAAACTCAAATTGATGGTGCCGTCTGTTCAGTACCGAGGCCCCACAACTGCTGATGGCAGCCCTGTATATACACCTTAACAGTTACTGACAATGAAGCCATAATCGTGTTATTCACAAATCCTGGGAAAATAATATAATGGGCAATCTCACACAAAAACACATAGGTGTTTAAGGGCTACTTAGACTTCCATCAACCACGTTATATGGATCTTCTCACCTGAAGGAAACATGTTTACACAATAAACACAACACTATGCTGTACAAGATTCCCATACACATTACAAAGCATATGTGTGTGTTTGTATTAAACGTTATATGTATTTATATATCATAATATAGGGAGAGAAAGTTAAACTGTTCGGAAACTGATGCTTATTATAAAATGGGCAAAAGTTTTATATATATATATATATATACATACAGTATATATATATATATATATATATATATATATATATATATATATATATAATTGTTTCACTAGGAAATCCAAATGTGTTTATATGTGTACAGAAATGTATAATAAGGATATAGCTATAAAAACAGGTCAGTAATCCGTAATTATGAGGACAGTAAATTATTAATCATTTTTAACTAGGTAAATAAATCATACACGCCTTGAGAAGCAAATTATAATACAATTAAATATATTATGTTAAATATAGTGTCTGCATAAATGTAAATTTTTTATGTGAAAAAAATACAGTATATAGGGTTTGAAGCAAAGTTGAAAGTGAGCTGGTTTTGCAAACAGATTGTGTGATATTTAACACTTCCCATGGGGCCTGTTGCAGAGATGTACAATATTGTACTGCCTCACAGAACCTAATATTTAATTCTGCAGGAGGCTTCTGTAGGGAAAAAATAGCCTTTTCATGCGTATATGCAAATGTGCATACGGCATCACAAGATGCAGAATCGGATCACCATCATGTTCACAGCCCTTGGCCATCTGGGTAAGACAAAGCTTGATCAGACCATTTTAACTCCTCTGTCTGGGCCAAGAAGTCAGTGCTTGAAGACTCAGACCCTGAGCTTGAGACACATTTTTTTCATTCTTTATCGTCTCCTAAATGCTGTTTTATTCCTGTGGGATTTGGACATATATATATATATATATATATATATATATATATAACAAGAGTAATAAGTAGGCGTCACTCCGGGTCTTAAGTGCAGTAGAAAAACTTTACTTTAGTGCAGCGGCCAACGCCGTTTCGGAATCAATCCGTCATCAGGGCCAACACCTGATGACGGATTGATTCCGAAACGGCGTTGGCCGCTGCACTAAAGTAAAGTTTTTCTACTGCACTTAAGACCCGGAGTGACGCCTACTTATTACTCTTGTTCTATGTACATTGGAGGGATCCAATTGAGGAAGGCACCCAGGCATTTGCCACTTGCACATCAGGAGTGCCGGACCTACACAGCATATCTATATATATATATATATATATATATATATATATATATATATATATATATATATATATATATATAGCAGGAAAAGAAAGACTAGCACTCCTGGGTCTTGGTGAAATTTTGTATTCAAATCATGGAAAAACCAACTAACATTTCGGGGCAGTGCCCCTTTGTCAAGGTGTAGGTGAGAACAAAAAACAAAGTGAGGTGCTTACCTTATATAAGGGTGATAATAAGTCAGGCAGCGTGACCTGCTGGGCTCCACCTGTGCCAGCGACGGGTCTGTGGGCGGAAATGACGCGGCCGGAAGTGGTCATGCAGTCAGTCATCCTGTCAAGGGAGCTGAATGGAACGGGAAACGGTCATCTGTCAGATCAGACTTAGGTCGACAGTCATTAGGTCGACCCTGGAAGGTCTGGAGGAAGGTCGACTGGCCCCAAGGTCGACAGGGTTAAAGGTCGACATGGGTCAAGGTCGACATGACTTAAGGTCGACATGAGCCAAGGTCGACATGGGTTTAGGTCGAAAGTCATTAGGTCGACATGAGTTTTTCACTGTTTTTTGAGCCGACATATGCCGACAGGCGGTATTTCATTCCCTACCATCCACTAGGGCATGGTGGGAGAATAAAATAGTGTGCCGAGCGTAGCGAGGCACTGTGCCCGAAGCCTAGCGAGTGAAGCGAGCGATGCGAGGGGCTGCGGTTCAACTCCAACTGTGTCCATGTCGACTGTGTCGGCATCCGGGTAAAAAAAAAACAGGGAAAAACTCACGTCGACCTAAACCCATGTCAACCTTGGGCCATGTCGATCTTAAGTCATGTCAACCTTTAACCCTGTCGACCTTGGGGCCAGTCGACCTTCCGGGGTCGACCTAATGACTGTAGACCTAAGTCTGGTCTGACAGATGTACCGCTTCCAATGGAATGCACACTGCTGCGTTACCATGGATGGGGATGCAGCCGAATGGACCCGGTGGGCGGTGTTATACCTCAGAAGATCACGCTGACTGTGTGAGGATATAAAGTACAATACATAGTAAAAAACATTGTAAAAACACGATTAGTGCACATTGACCTTCAATAAATATATAGCACGCCAATGAGTGAAGGTTTGGGTGTAAATGTAAGATATGTCCATTGGGCATAATTTCAGTGTCTAGATCCCCACCCATGTTAACGGGGGGGATTGATGAAATAGCTAGGCTGCATACAAGCCTGAGATTAAATCTGTGTGTGGGAATGATTTTAATAAGTAGTGCTTACAAATAGAACTAGTAGGCATTGTAGGTGAACGCTTCCAGGGTGCTGAGTATCAGTGGATCCCCTGTGTGTCCTAGGGGCCTTATTCGAGTTCACTCTTTCAGACAAAATCCTTCTTAGATGGACAAAACCATGTGCACTGCAGGGGGGCAGGTGTAACTTGTGCAGATCTAATTAGATTCGGGTGGGGTTTTACTTCAAAGTGAGATCTATAGTGCAGTGTTAAAATAAAGCAACCAGTATTTACCCTGCAAAGAATCACCAAAACATCACCAAATCTAATTCTCTCTGCACATGTTACATCTGCCCCCCTGCAGTGCATATGGTTTTGTCCATCTAATGCTGTGTACACACGGGGAAATATGATTGCTGGGGATATATTGCTAGCAATATATCCCCAGCAATCATATTGCTCAGTGTCTCCTTTTCATCAGCGATGAAAAGGTGACACTGCTACGGGGCGGAGGGGGAGCGCAGCAGCAGCAGACGCTGCTGCTGTCACTTTGATGGGAGGAGGGAGGGAGCAGCCGCACGGGGCTGGGGAGATCAATGCTGATCTCCCCGGCGCTGACCTCCAGGCACAGCGATCGCGGGGAAAGCCGCTGGTTGCAGGAGCATGCTCCTGCGACCAGCGACCATTAGGCAGTGCACACGGGAGCGCGCAGCTGGCGATTTATCGCCAGCTGCGCTCCAAATCACTGGCAATATGGTCGCTCAGCGACCATATTTCCAGCGATTTCACACAATATTGCTCCCGTGTGTACACACCTTTAGAATGATTTTGTCAGAAAGAGTGAACTCGAATAAGGCCCACTATATCTATGCATTTGAACTACTGCCTAAAACAGTAGTTTGGTTTGCTGTTAAAAGGGCAGAATTCGATTAAGGCATGTCAGTCACTGTATTGCTTGGCAAGCCATTGCATATCATATATATAATTACAGTGGAAGAAAATCAAAGGGACAGTGAGATAAAGCAGAGAGGAAGGAAAAGCACACGGGTTTATAGTGGATCTGCCCTACTACACTTTGTGGCCTGGGATGGCACAGCATAGGAGTGCCATCCATCTTGCCCTTGCAGGGCGAGAAACAGAACAACCTGTAGCGCGCCATTTCAAAAACATGAAGCATGGCAAATCAACAGTGAGGTATAAAATCTTTGATGGTATTCCACCCAATATCCATGGAGGAGATTATAAAGCTCTTTTACAAAGAGAAGCACGTTGGATTTACATGTTAAATACAGTTAGCCTGTTTGGACTTAATGAACAATTAAAACTTAATTGTTTCCTTTGAGTTTTTTGCTCCCTTTATATCTGCCCTAATGCATACTGTATGTTGATAATTCTATCACTGTGATGTATATCGTTTGTCATATGTATCTTTGTTTTTGTTTTATACACAGATAGTCGTCCCTAGGCAACCGTGGGAGGCTGGTGACATCACCTGAGGAATAACGCGCTCCTGATTGGACTACGGGTGAACACGGAAGCCAGGAAGCAGTTGCCGCACACTGTATTGATGGCGGTGGCCATTCCTAGGCAACTGGATGATGGCAGAGACGTCATCAGGTAGGCAACGACACATCGGCATGCACGTGGGTGGAAGCACGGGCCGGGAGTGGCGACTGTTCTCAGCATGGGGTGAGGTGAAAGGGTACTTGTTTCCTAGCATGGGGCCAGCGCTAAAAATTGTATCCATCGGGACCCCAAAAATCCCGATTGCATGCAACCAAATCACATGCGATGCGATCGACGATATCGGCGCGATTTTTACATTGGAATCAATGTAAAATGGTCCCTGAGAGCCGATTTTACATTGGCCCCAATGTTAAATGCCCCCCAGACCCCAATTTTCATTGTTTCCCAACCCTGATGGGTCAAATGACCCCCCATTGTTAACGCCACCCCACGATGAATGTGAACCCGAAGCGTGGCGAGTTCCCTATGTAAAATCGGGTCCATCGCATCGGTCGCATCGCATGCCTTAACTTAAGGTATGCGGTCACCTCGACGGGCGCCGTGCTAGGAGACAAGTACCGGTGAAAGTATTTAAGTTTTTTGTTATTTCTATGTATTGCTTCTGATAAAAATTTGACCTAAGAATTGAAACGTTAAGCACACATTTGTGTCCGTGAGTTATTTCCAAGAGTGCCGCCCCGACTTTGCTTCTATCATTTGACTGATAACCAAAGGAGGGCACCCGGAGCCAGTCATTATTTTTGAGCGAGTGCCGGACCTCTGGGAATCCGAATTATTCAGAAAACGATACATTCCAGAAAGTGAAAATAATTTAATTTTTTTTTTGCTAAAAATTCCCTGGGGACATCTGTAACAGCATCACTGGGGACATGATATGTAACTGGCACTATATATGTACAAGAAAATGATTGCTTGGCATTCAAATTCAATATCGGAGATAGTACACAAATTTGGTTTCATGTTTTGAAACCTTGTTTTTTGAACGAATAAAATATATTTGTGCGCATTTTATGTGTTTGATGTGTTTATACAGCATAAATGAAAGATACTTCGAAATACATCATTGAAATATTAAAATATTCTGAAATACGGAATAATCCGTTATCCAAAATTCTCCTGTGTCCCAGGCATTTTGGATACAGGATACTCAACCTGTACAGCCAAGTCAATTCATTGTTTAGTTAAATATTGCACCCAAAAAAGAGAATAGTCGCAGTGAGTGGTGCTGGCATTTTTAATGGATATTTTGAGGATCTCTCACAGCAATGTTGGCACTTAAAGGATAAATACAAATATTTGACAGTTTTCACATCTATTTTCACAAATTCCTTTGGCACTCAAAGGGTTAAACAAAGAATTGGATAACCTTTAATAACCTCAGCAATGTTTGCCAAGGTGCCCCAAAATGAATCCATAAATCAGTAGAAGCCTCTGGAGACCAATGATAAATTAAGCTGGTGTTAATGCATTATTCATCATTCCACACCATCGGGTCTCTTCCCAGGCTAGATGTTAGTGTTTATAAAATATAATACATTGAAGTTGAGTTAATTCAAGAAACTTTTCAATTTTCAGCTGTAAACAGTTACAATAGAAACATTTTTTGTTTACAATATTTATTAGATGCACAAGGAATATTAAATATGATTCCATTAACATCAAGAGTGAAATTTAATAGGATAAGAGATTCAGAAAGTGAGAGATTTGGTAAGAAATCTCCAGTTTTTTTAAAGCGGCAATCATTTACACAATCATTTACACTTTAAAATCAAACTGGTTTTACAGGGTAAATGATTTAAAAAAAAACTGGAGATCTCTTACCAAATCATGCATTTTTACTAGAGTATCTGATATCATGCATTTTACTAGTGTGATTCAACAGACAGGAGAGACTGATTCAATTGTTTAATAATTCCTGTATTACTCCTTTGTTCCTGTGCTCCATAGCATGAACATTGATGTAAAATCATTTATCAGCATTTTTCAAACTCTGGATTTTAATCAGCATTAAAATGCTCTCAAAAGTATGCTCAATGTTTTTACCTACAAAAGCCTAAAGCTGAGAAAATCACTAGTGTGACTGCTGTGTGACAGGCCATCAGTCTCACAGGCAGATACTGATAACTAGATTTATAGAGTTTCTGCACTCTCAGCTCATGAGGTCAGCTGAAGTTAGCCTCTGCTGGCAGGTAAGGAGTTACACTGCTGTCCTTGATGTATAAGCCCTGTTTGTACAGGAAGTCTCATATACAGATAGCCAATCTCCTGTTCTATGTGTTTGCTCAGCTGGTGAGTAATAATGCAGTACCAAATGTTAACCCCTTCATGGGAAGTTTGTTTGCCTGCACTGGTGGTTTAATTGTCATTGATAAAAACGTAATATTTTCTCTTACAGTTGTACATGCCTACTAAAAACTTCATAGTACAATAATTATGCCTGACTGTAATGTATTAAATAATAACGATTTGTTATGTGAAAAGGCATTTATCGTTTAATGTATAAGTCAGGGTTGCCGACCCTCCCGGAATTTCCGGGAGTCTCCCGACAATCGAGTCCCCCTTCCGGCCCCCCGGAAGGGTGGGCAACCCTCCCGGATTCAGGGGGGACCCCCGCTGACCCCCGGATCGCGGCATTAAAATGCCGCAATCCTCGGGTCTCAGAGGAGGGGGCGGAGCTAAAACGGCACAATCGCGTCATTTTAGCCCCGCCCCGCCCCCTCCACGGAGATCCCTGAATTAGCTGCTTTATCAGCATGGGCGGGGCTTAGTGATGTCACTCGCAAGCCCCCGCCCCCTGAGTGGCTGCTGAATCTCTCGAGAATCTTAAAGTCGGCAACCCTGGTATAAGTGCGGACCTATAAAGTATGCACTTAAATTAATAACAGAAACATTCTGCATGTTATCATTTATCCATGCAGAATATAGTATCTGAACTAATTACAAAGCAGAACCAATGTACTGTATGCAGGTCCAAATATATACAAAATGCAACATAAACTGATTCCTAGGGTAGCAGAAATGTCTATAGTTAGGATTACTATTCTATTCCTAAACTAGGACACCTTGTTTTATCCAGAAACAGAACCAGTGTAATAAATGAGTACCCCAGTTTAAAGATATGGTACAGTGTGATAAGCCTATCTACAACCACCCAGATAATATTTTAGGGTTGCGTCATACTTGCCTTCTCTCCCAGATCCTGTGGGAGACCAATTTTTTGGAGTTGTCCCCTCCCGCATTCTGCCCACTTCCTAGTGAAATGAGCTGAATGGGTAGTTTACCAGCAGTCCAGCGGAGGGGAAGGGGCCTACTGATGCAATTATATGCTAATCGTGTAATTTTAACCCAACCTATATGCAAATTTGGTCCAGTTACTGCATTTTGTCTGCCTACATATGGGTATGGCCTAATGTTATGATTAGCCCTGCATGTAGACTCCCACTTCACCTATCAGGGCATCTCTCTGCAGTGGAAAACGTTAAAGTTGGTAATTATGGGTTGCATTCAGGATTTTGTAGACAGCTGCTACCCAGTTCCCCTGTGCTGTGCCTAGCCCTAAGATTTATATCTGCGTGTCTCCTGCCACAGCGCTCACCTCCGCTCCTGTTCCTTATGCTGGTGGTGTGCATACTCTCGCACTGTCACCACCAGGTGACAGTGGTGGCGTATACTCCGGTGCCATGCAGTGTCTGGGTGGCGTGATATATGAGCCGCCATGACAGGTCTGTGTTTGGTTTGGTCTCTGGCTGGAATCGCCAGCAGCAGCGCATGTGCGCACAATCCCCGCAGGCTGGTTTCTATCTTTGAGCCCAAATCACCCAATGTGTAAGCCACATCCCAACATCAATAAACCAACATGTGTAACAAATCACATCAAATCATCTTAAAAAGCTAATTATGCCCCCAACATAAAGTATCTCTTACTGAATTAATAGCCAGAACAAACCAAATAATGGAAACATGATATAAAAGGCACTGAATGGACATAAGATATTCAGGCCCGCAGGCATAGGGTTAATTTACCTTTGAGCTCAAATTGGATCTCAAATCACCAAGTGTGTGAATCATATTCTAATCTAAATGAACCACACCCAAGAACGGATTTTAGCCCCCATCGCCCAGTGTGTAGGCTACATCCCAATAAATTACGGCAAAGGGTAAAAGATTGCTGCAAAACTAAACCGCATTAAACCATAGCACATAGACCTCAGTAAATGGAACTATGCGCTGAATCCAATGTCCTGCCTATACAACAATAAAGCTTATCAGGCCAAACATTGACAAAATGGCATAATAAATACAGGGATAGACTTGACTTGCTTCGACCAGATCTATCTTTGAGCCCAAATCGCCCAGTGTGTAAGCCACATCCCAACATCAATAAACCAACATGTGTAACAAATCACATCAAATCATCTTAAAAAGCTAATTATGTCCCCAACATAAAGTATCTCTTACTGAATTAATAGCCAGAACAAACCAAATAATGGAAATATGATATAAAAAGCACTGAATGGACATAAGATATTCAGGCCCGCAGGCATAGGGTTAATTTACCTTTGAGCTCAAATTGGAGCTCAAATCACCAAGTGTGTGAATCATATTCTAATCTAAATGAACCACACCCAAGAACGGATAGAAGAACCAATGAATGCCTCATATCAACCAACACGCACACACCTGCATATGAAACCCCTCATGAATATTGATGAGATGACAGGTACTTAAGGAGCTTCCGGTGAGGTGCCAGGTTGGTCCTGACGAAGCTCCAATGCGAAGCGTACGCTGACCTAGACACTCAGTGTGCTCTCCTCCTCTCCCCTATCCCTATTACATGTATTTTGATCTGTATTAGCTTAAAATCGTTTAGTCGGAGCGGTATGCCAGTTCTCACTGGACCGCTCAGTCAGAGGCGCTACTTGCGTGACGTCCGCAGCGCTCAGATCTGACTCCTAACAGACGGAGATCTCCGGCGCTGACTCTAACACGCCGGAGCTCCTCTGCAGGGTACACGTCCTCATTGACGCGGCTCTCCCTCTCATTTGCGGCGCGCAGTGCTGGTGCAGAGGTGGCAGATCTCACCAGACACGCACCGCTTGAGGGGTGACCCGCGGGGCACCATATTGCCTACCCTATTTGTGAAGTGAAGTAATCTGATCAGTAACATCACAGGGGAACATAAACCCAGATTATTTTGTTACCAGCAGATCAGTAATAGGCGACTTAAACGCACAAAATTCCACTGTGGAAAACTGTACAATAAACCATTATTACTAATACATAGAATCTAACCAACATCTAGGAGGATATTGAGTTGGATCACACTGAGTAAGGATTTCTATCCTTTTTAAACCTACACTGTGTGTGTCTTTATGTGTCACTGTCTGTCTATATTTCGCTACATTCTTTTAAACATATCCAAATAAAAGTTACATTTTACTTTCTTAATAACCTGTGCACCACACAGAGACATACTTTCTCTTCTTTCCAAAAATTGTCAAACCTGTGTCCAGTGGTAGCACACCCTCCCTACTCACGGTTAACCAACCGATGTACAAATACACTGAGGGTAAATGAGAACAATACTGCTTTGATAAAACCTGTGTGACTGATTGCCCCACGTTCCCCTTTCCCCAAAACTCATTGATGTATCCATGGTGAAGCACATTCACCTTCTTAAATCAGTCAGCACGGCACAATTGTGTATCAAGCTATTAAATTGAAAACATTATAAATCCTGACTAACCCCACCGGCTAGCCAACCTACCAGCACCATGTCTCTTCCACCTAACATGTTGAGTAATACGGCCACGTTCAGTTTAAGTCAAGAGATCACTAACAGACAGACTAATTTCCAGAAAAATCTGGAAACCATGTTTGAGAGGGACATTACCCACATAGATACCTCGCAGGAGGATTGGCTTAATGACAGCTATAGCCTCAAAACAGTCCTAGCGAAACAGACCAGGGCATTCTGGAACAAAGCGACGTTTGAGAGCTACATAAAACAGCAGATACCACCCAGAGGCCTCAGGCCCAAAGTCTTTCCGTCCTTTGAATTAGCGGAAGAATCCCTCAAAGTCGAATGGGAACGGACACTGACGACATGCTCCTTACAGCTTATGAGCATTTTGATCAAACATGATGAAATGATGTTGGCACAACATACTCAAGAAATTAATGTATTAAGTGAGAGATTGAAAAGCTTTGAGTCCCTAGAGAAATTTCAAAGAACTTATCAAAAAATCAAACAGGAATTAGAAAACATTGAGAAAGAGACAGTCAGCAGGAAAAAGAATAAATTACTGCGAGATCAGAACGATTTAAAAACCAATAGAGTTTACAGATGGGGTTTCAATAACCGCAGAAAACCTATTATGGGCAATAATACAGGATACACCACATCAGATGTTGACTCATCGGAGAGTGACCAACCAGACTCCTCCCACACCAGCAGAACCAGACGTAATTTTTTAGGGGTCAGTCCCAGGGATCTCAGAGAGAACCTGGGATGAGACATAGGAGGACTAGGAGGGGGGAAAAGAAGAGGAAAGAGAGAACACAGGGAATGGAGGGAGGATCCCAGAGAGGTCAGGAGATACAGGAGATAGCACCTGAGGACCCCCTGAGGATAATAAACCTCACAGAGCATACTTTAAGCGAAGCACAAATATCAGTTCTCAACAAAGGCCTCAGCTTTTCACCCTGCAAATCACTTAACCGTTTCGAGTATGAGAAGGATTTACATCTGTTCGTGAGAAAAATACTATTGAAATTTTTTTTTAAAAAGAGAACAGAGAATCTTTCCTGCACACAAGAATCTTTGGTACAGGATTTGCTGGTCAATGATCCACTACAACCCCGAATAGACCAATTCTTTGACAGTCAGGATCTCAGAATGTTACAAATCCTTGATGAATTAAATGACAATGAAGAGATTGATGCCTCTCCAGCAACGCAAACTGACACATGTAAAAAATTAAAAAAGAAATCCACATTCACCCCAAACTTCTCCATTTGCCCACAGGCTAAGGTTTACTTAGAACTCGTCAGCAAAGATCTTGACAAAATCGAAAGTCATAAACATCTGTATCACCATGACGACAATCTCAGCACAATAGAAAGAGAGGCACTTGGTGAAATCAGGAAATGGGAGGACACCATCATTAAGCCCTCAGATAAGGGGGGCAATGTGGTGTTGTGGGCAAGAGAAAAATACAAGAGAGAACTGGCACGCCAATTGGGGGATACCAAGTGTTACAAAAAACTTACCTTCAACCCCACCAGTAACTACCTGGAAGGATACCAAAGGCTAATAGAACAAGCCTATAGGGAGGGAATTCTAGTTAAAACCCAATATGAATTCCTGCAGGTTGAAAACGTAAGAATCCCCACCCTTTACCTCTTGCCCAAGATCCACAAATGTGAGGTGGACCCCCCAGGCAGACCTATAGGGGGAAATTTACCAATATGAAAAACCTAGTTTTTCGTATTGGTTGTTTCCCTACGACTGCATACGACTGTTTAAGTCGTATGCAAAGTCGTGTTCCGGAGGGGGATTTACAAAGCAGTCAGATACGACTGCTTTGTAACCCTCCGATGGTGTAATGATTCGTATTAGCGGCCGTATATACGGCTGCTAATACGAATTATTTCTAGCAGTCTGCACGGATCAAGTCAGATCCGTGCAGGCTGCGGTGTGTAAAAAAAATAGAAAAATAAATAAATAAATAAAAAAACCGGCGTGGGGTCCCCCCCACAGCCATAACCAGCACCAGGCTGAAGGAGCCGGGGCCGGTAATTAAAAATCAGGGAACCCGACAAATAGGGGTTCCCCGATTTTTAACAACCAGCCCCAGGCTCCAGGTCCGGGGCTGGTTCCCAAAATACGGGGGACAAAATGAGTAGGGGTCCCCGTATTTTAAGAACCAGCCCCAGGCACAACCAGCCGGCAGGGTAATGTCACAGCCGGGGGACACTTATAATATAAGGTCCCGCGGCCAAAACATTCTCCCTACCGACCAGTCAGCCTGGCCAGGGGCCCTGGGGGAGTGGGGACCCCCCAATAAAGGGGTCCCCCCCCTCCAGGACTTACCTGACCAGGCTGAAGCCTGGTGCTGTCCCCGATGCCCCTGGGCGGTGGGCATCGGGCTGATTATGTTGTAAAAAATAGATGAACCATTGTTTTTTACTGTGGCACTACAAGTGCCAGCAAGCCTCCCCAGCAAGCTGGGACTTGGAGAACCACAAGTCCCAGCCTGCTGGGCATTAAAGGGCCCGCTGGCACTTGTAGTTCTACAGTTAAAAAAATAGTGCACAAAACACACTGATACACTTTTAAAATAAAACTTTATTACACACAAAGCCCACACATACTAATACTTACCTATCTTCTCTCCGTAGGTAGCCCTGATGTCCTGTGTCGGCGTCTTCTGGTCCTGTGTCGTCTTCTTCCTCCATGTCGACCGTCGCTGTCGCCGTCCGGATCCGACGAAATCCATTTGGGAAGCTGTGGAAGGAAACCATACTCACCTGTCCCAGCGCGACGTAGTCCAGGTAAGTGTCTTTGCAAAAAAATAAACCGAACACCCCGAAACCAGACCGGACTGACGGAGACGCACGTGTGTTTGTTTACATCGTGCGGCTCCGCCTCCCGAATGCCGCTATTGGCCGCCTTGCGGCCTAGCGGCCAATCAGGAGCCGCTAGGCCGCAAGGCGGCCAATAGCGGCATTCGGGAGGCGGAGCCGCACGATGTAAACACCGTGCGTCTCCGTCAGTCCGGTCTGGTTTCGGGGTGTCGGTTTATTTTTTTGCAAAGACCCTTACCTGGACTACGTCGCGCTGGGACAGGTGAGTATGGTTTCCTTCCACAGCTTCCCAAATGGATTTCGTCGGATCCGGACGGCGACAGCGACGGTCGACATGGAGGAAGAAGACGACACAGGACCAGAAGACGCCGACACAGGACATCAGGGCTACCTACGGAGAGAAGATAGGTAAGTATTAGTATGTGTGGGCTTTGTGTGTAATAAAGTTTTATTTTAAAAGTGTGTCAGTGTGTTTTGTGCACTATTTTTTTAACTGTAGAACTACAAGTGCCAGCGGGCCCTTTAATGCCCAGCAGGCTGGGACTTGTGGTTCTCCAAGTCCCAGCTTGCTGGGGAGGCTTGCTGGCACTTGTAGTGCCACAGTAAAAAACAATGGTTCATCTATTTTTTACAACATAATCAGCCCGATGCCCACCGCCCAGGGGCATCGGGGACAGCACCAGGCTTCAGCCTGGTCAGGTAAGTCCTGGAGGGGGGGGACCCCTTTATTGGGGGGGTCCCCACTCCCCCAGGGCCCCTGGCCAGGCTGACTGGTCGGTAGGGAGAATGTTTTGGCCGCGGGACCTTATATTATAAGTGTCCCCCGGCTGTGACATTACCCTGCCGGCTGGTTGTGCCTGGGGCTGGTTCTTAAAATACGGGGACCCCTACTCATTTTGTCCCCCGTATTTTGGGAACCAGCCCCGGACCTGGAGCCTGGGGCTGGTTGTTAAAAATCGGGGAACCCCTATTTGTCGGGTTCCCTGATTTTTAATTACCGGCCCCGGCTCCTTCAGCCTGGTGCTGGTTTCGGCTGTGGGGGGGACCCCACGCCGTTTTTTTTTTAAATTTATTTATTTTTCTATTTTTTTACACTAAAGCCTGCACGGATCTGACTGATCCGTGCAGGCTAAAACGCAAATAGAACAGGAAAATGGTGTTCTATTTTCCTGTCGTATTTGCGTGGGTGTTTCACACCACTAAGCAGCCGTATTGTCAGTACGGCTGCTTAGTAAATCAGAAACCACCATTCTTTTGAATGGTGATTTCTGTCGTATCCTATCGATGGTGTAGGGCATTCGTATTTGTAACTACAAATACGAATGTTCCATCTTTAGGACTACGAATTGTTGTATTTTTGGGATTGTAAATCCCGAAAATACAAATTCGTGAAAAAAAGGTGTATTTCTCCCTACGAATACACCTTTTTTCTACGAATCCATTTTGGTAAATTTCCCCCATAGTGTCTGGGATGGGAAGCCTCACCGAGAAAGCCTCACAGTTTGTGGATCACCACCTCAGGAAATATGTCCCATGTCCCATGTGCGAGATACCATGGATGTCCTGAACAAAATTCAGGGTATCATCCTCAACAAGGACTCCTGGTTAATCACGTGTGACGTGGAAAGCCTGTATACCAGTATTATCCACACTTACGGTATACAGGCTGCCAGATATTTCCTCAGTATGGACAGAGACATACCCTTCCACGAGTTCCTCATCAAGCTACTTGGGTTTGTCCTGTCCAAAAACTATTTTGTCTGTGAGGAACAATTCTACCTCCAGGTACAGGGGACCGCTATGGGGAGCACTTGTGCTCCGACGTACGCGAACCTGTACCTGGGGTGGTGGGAGCGCGAGTGCGTTTTTACTGAGGACAATGAGGCCTATACCGAACATATTTTGTTGTGGTTGCGATACATCGACGACCTGTTGATAGTGTGGGAAGGTGACATCAATCTCTTCAGAGAATTTATGGGGAAACTCAATGATAATCATATGAACCTGAAACTCACCTTCCACACGAGTCAAAAAGAGGTTGAATACCTAGACCTCCGTATCATCATTGAGGAGGATGGGACGGTAACCACTGACATCTTTCGGAAAAGCACGGCAACTAATTCGCTACTTCACAGTAGCAGCGCACATTTCCCACCAGTTATTAAGGGTCTCCCAAAGGGAGAATATTTAAGAACTAAACGTAACTGTTCCAGACAATCTGTATATGAGGAAAGGGCCAACCAGCTTGACAGGTGTCACGATCCGAGCTGTCAGACAGACTTTCTTACCGGCTAAGTGCCTCCGCAGGTTCAGCTTGCGGTCCAGACGTCATCTCTGCCGGCCTCCTGTCTCCCAGTGACAGTCCCCAGTGCACGGCAATCCACCTGTCCGCCGCCATTGCTCCCAGTATCCAGCATGGTGTGCACAAATACACTTTCCCGCCATAGCAGACATGGGGGCTGCCATGTTCTTCCCAGTCACATGTCTGTGCTGTCCAATCCTGTTGGTTCTGATCTCCCTGTCATACTTCCTTGGCCAATCCTGGCCACCCAGTGGGGATAAGTATGCTGGGAGCTCTCAGAACCATTGCTAGTGCTTCAGTTGTCTCCAGTGTATGGTCAGCTGTCCTTGTCTCCGTGCAAGTGTATTTCTCTGCTGGTGTTGTTTTCCATGCTGCAGTGTGTTCCAGGTTGTTCCATCTCCTGTGAAGTCCAGGTTATTCCACCGCCTGTGATCCTGCCTCTCAGCCCAGCGACCAAGCCTAGCTCCGGGACTCTAATCCTTCCGATGCTCCAGCATCATCCACCATCGATGTTTCATCGCTAGTCCGATATTCCGGATCTCCTGCTTCCGTCTGTCATTCCGGACCCACAGTCATCTCCCGTCCGTCATTCCGGACCCATAGTCTCCTTCCATATCCGATACCCGAATCCGATGTTCCCACATCATCATCGATAGTCCGATATTCCGGATCTCCAAGCCAAGCTTCCGTCCGTCATTCCGGACCCACAGTCAAGCTCAAGTCTTCCGTCCGTCATTCCGGACCCACAGTCTTCACATCCGATGTTCCACCATCGATCCCACATCACATCACATCTGTAAAGTATTGCAATCTGCATGAACTCTGTTATTTCTCCTGCATACTTTACTGTCTGTTTATATTACAACCATCTGCAAATAAACTCCGGTTGTATTTTACCTCTGACTGCTTATTGGCTCTGGGTGCACTGTCGCGCACTCCATGCGCAAGGGTCCTCTCCAACCTCCCCGGTCCAGGTCCCCACCAGAGGTCTCAGTCTCGTCGACTAAGCCCCCTGGTGTGACAGTAAGCACTAGCCAAATGGATCCAGCCGCAAACCAAGCATCTCCACCCAGCCCTGTACAGCAACTGGCTGTTCGCTTGGATCAGCAAGAGGCTGCGCAGAGCCAAGTGATTCATTGTCTGCAAGATCTGTCTTCCCGGCTGGATAAGCTACAGACCACTCTCAGTGGCCCTGAGCCTGTCAGAGAACTTCCAAGTCCAGTTCATCCTCCTGTAATGGCTGCTGCACCTCGCCTTCATCTGTCTGTCCCCACCAAGTATGATGGGAACCCCAAGACCTGTCGAGGTTTTCTCAATCAGTGTGAGATTCACTTCGAGCTGCAACCCAGCAACTTCCCTACTGAAAGGGTCAAGATCGCCTACATCATCTCCCTCCTGTGTGGAGCAGCGTTAGAATGGGCGTCTCCCTTATGGGAAAGATCTGATGCCATCCTGTCCAATTACAAGGACTTCGTGTCAACTTTCCGGCGTATCTTCGATGAGCCTGGGCGATCAACATCTGCCTCCACTGAACTCCTCCGTCTCAGACAGGGATCCCGCTCCGTCGGGCAATATCTGGTCCAGTTCCAGATTCTGGCGTCTGAACTCTCCTGGTGTGATGGGGCCTTATACGCAGCTTTCTGGCATGGCCTATCCGATCGTATTAAGGATGAACTCGCTACCAGAGACTTACCCTCAGGTCTAAATGACCTTATATCATTGTGTATCAAAGTAGACCTACGCTTCGAGAAAGGGCTGTAGAATGTCACAAGAGCGCTCCAGTTAAAGTGCCAACTCCTCCACCTTCTTTACCGCAGTCCATTCCAAAGAAGAACCAATGGAGATAAACCGCTTCCGTTTGTCTTCCGGAGAACGTCGACGTCGTCGGTTGGCACAGCTCTGCCTGTATTGTGCCGATCCTGCACATCAAATTTCTGCATGCCCAAAGCGTCAGAAAAACTCCTCCTCCTAGCCCGTCAAGGAGAGGGTAGGCTAGGAGTAATTAAGTCCTCTCCATCAGCAACTGATTGTGTCCTTCCAGTTTCCCTACAAGTTGGTCAGCATTTCAAGACTGTCTCCGCACTTCTTGATTCCGGTGCCGCTGGCAACTTTGTTACTGCAGAACTGGTCCGCAAGTGGGGGTTGCCCACTGAAAGTCTTTCCAAGACTGTCTTCCTTACTGCTGTGGATGGCAGTAGGATTCCTGATGCGACAGTCTCCCGCAGAACTTTGCCACTTACAGTAAAAGTGGGAGTCCTGCACACTGAACTTTTGTCCTTCCTGGTTTTACCCCGAGCCACTCATGCTCTGGTTCTGGGTTTACCCTGGCTCCGTCTTCACAATCCTCGTCTTGATTGGAAGACATCGGAAATCCTTTCCTGGGATCCTTCCTGCTCCGGTACCTGTCTCCAAAAGGTACTCCCAGCTCGTCATTCTTCAGCCGATGCAGCAGACCTTCCGCCTCTTCCCTACCAAGAGTACTCAGATGTATTCAGCAAGTCTGGCGCTGATGTCCTACCTCCTCACAGACCGTGGGATTGCCCTATCGAACTTATCCCAGGCAAAGAACCACCCAGAGGTAGAACCTATCCTCTCTCTCTTCCAGAGACTCAAGCCATGACCAATTACATCAAGGAAAATCTGGCAAAGGGATTCATCCGTCCTTCGACTTCTCCTGCTGGCGCAGGATTCTTCTTCGTCAAGAAGAAGGATGGAGGCCTACGTCCCTGCATTGATTATCGCGGCCTCAATGACATTACAGTAAAAAACCGATATCCGTTGCCCCTCATCACCGAGCTGTTTGACCGTGTCAGCGGTGCAACCATCTTCACGAAACTCGACCTGAGGGGTGCATATAATCTCATCCGCATACGAGAGGGCGACGAGTGGAAGATGGCGTTTAATACCAGAGACGGCCACTATGAGTACCTCGTCATGCCCTTCGGGCTCAGCAATGCCCCAGCCGTGTTCCAGCACTATGTCAATGACATTTTTCGGGACATTCTGTATCGTCATGTAGTTGTATATCTCGATGACATTTTAATCTATGCCAATAACATCACAGAACATCGTTATTGGGTCAAAGAGGTTCTGTCCCGGCTGCGAGCTAATCATCTCTACTGTAAACTGGAGAAGTGTGTCTTCGAGGTGAAGTCTATACCCTTCCTAGGGTACATTGTCTCCGGTTCTGGTCTTCAAATGGATCCAGGAAAACTGCAGGCCATCCAAGATTGGCCAATTCCCTCTTCGCTGAAAGGTATTCAACGTTTCCTGGGTTTTGCCAATTATTACAGAAAATTCATTCGTAATTTCTCGTCTATTGTGGCTCCCATCACTGCCTTAACGAAAAAGGGGTCTAATCCAGCGAAGTGGCCGGCAGAAGCCATCGAAGCCTTCCATCTGTTGAAACAGAGGTTCACTTCCGCTCCTGTTTTAAGACAACCTGATACCACCTTGCCCTTTATTCTCGAGGTTGATGCCTCCTCCGTGGGTGTTGGGGCAGTCCTCTCGCAGAAAGCGCCCGATGGTCGTCTTCATCCCTGTGGGTTCTACTCCCGTAAGTTCCTGCCTGCAGAGCGTAACTATGCCATCGGTGACCAAGAGCTTCTCGCCATCAAGTTGGCATTAGAAGAATGGAGATATCTTCTAGAGGGCGCTGTTCATGAGATCACAATTATCACAGACCACAAGAATCTTCTGTATCTCAAGTCTGCTCAATGTTTAAATCCCCGTCAAGCCAGATGGACACTTTTCTTTTCCAGGTTCCGTTTCAAGCTGTCGTTCTGTCCAGGGACACAAAACCGAAAAGCTGATGCCCTTTCCCGCTCATGGGAGCAAGAAAGTGAGTCCAAGTCCACACATCAACATTTCATTATTGATCCAGTGGCCTTCTCAGCAACGAGAGTTTCAAATCTCACGCCCCCTACAGGAAAAAGATATGTAAAGCCAGCTCTAAGAAAGAAGTTGCTCTGTTGGGCGCATTCTTCAAAATTCGCTGGCCATGCAGGCATTCAGAAAACTTACGAGTTTATCACCAGGTCCTACTGGTGGCCGTCCCTCAAACAGGATGTACAGGACTTTGTTTCCTCTTGTGCTAAATGTGCTCAGCACAAGACCAGTCGTCAGTCTCCTCCTGGGCAATTGATGCCACTGTCAGTGCCACATCGTCCTTGGACGCATATCTCTATGGACTTTGTAACTGATCTTTCAGAGTCTGACAAGTTCACCACCATCTGGGTGATTGTTGACCGGTTCACCAAGATGGCTCACTTCGTTCCCCTCACCGGTCTTCCGTCAGCTTCCAAGCTGTCCCAGCTCTTCATCAAAGAGATATTCAAGCTTCATGGGCTGCCTCTTGAAATCATCTCCGATAGAGGAGTCCAATTCGTAGCCAAGTTCTGGCGAAGCCTGTGCTCCTTGCTTCAAATCAAGTTAAAGTTTTCCACAGCCTACCACCCTCAAACCAATGGCCAAATGGAGAGGGTGAATCAGGACCTTGAAGCATTTCTCCGCACATATGTCTCTTCTTCCCAAGATGACTGGGCTCAACTCCTTCCATGGGCAGAGTTCTGCCATAATAACCAATATCATTCTTCATCAAATGTCACTCCATTCCTTGCCAATTATGGGTTTCATCCTCGAGTTCCTGACTTCACTCTGCAACCTGTGTCCTCTGTTCCAGCGGTCGACACGACCATCCGGCAATTCGTCAAATCCTGGAAGCTCATTCGTTCTTCACTTCTGAAGGCTTCAAGCAGGTACAAAAAATTTGCCGACAGGAAACGCAGAGCTGTGCCAGCCTTCCGTCCAGGAGATCGTGTCTGGTTGTCAACCAAGAATCTTCGATTGAGAGTGCCATCGATGAAGTTCGCTCCCCGATATATTGGTCCTTTCCCAGTTGAGCGAGTCGTCAATCCAGTAGCTTACAAGCTCAAGTTGCCGCCCTATTTGAAAGTGCCAGCTACATTCCACATTTCGCTGCTCAAGCCGCTGGTTCTGAATCGCTTTCATTCCAAGCTCCCCAAGGCTCCTAAGGTTTGCACCCAGCGTGGAACAGAATATGAGGTCAGTAAAATCTTGGACTCTCGCATCCGATATGGTCGTCTGCAATATCTGATCGATTGGAAGGGCTACGGCCCCGAAGAGCGATCATGGACCAATGCCATCGATGTCCATGCTCCCAGACTCATCCGGGCGTTCCACTCCAAGTTTCCCCGCAAGCCTAAAAGGTGTCCTGGGGCCACCCTCAAAGGGGGGGTGCTGTCACGATCCGAGCTGTCAGACAGACTTTCTTACCGGCTAAGTGCCTCCACAGGTTCAGCTTGCGGTCCAGACGTCATCTCTGCCGGCCTCCTGTCTCCCAGTGACAGTCCCCAGTGCACGGCAATCCACCTGTCCGCCGCCATTGCTCCCAGTATCCAGCATGGTGTGCACAAACACACTTTCCCGCCATAGCAGACATGGGGGCTGCCATGTTCTTCCCAGTCACATGTCTGTGCTGTCCAATCCTGTTGGTTCTGATCTCCCTGTCATACTTTCTCGGCCAATCCTGGCCACCCAGTGGGGATAAGTATGCTGGGAGCTCTCAGAACCATTGCTAGTGCTTCAGTTGTCTCCAGTGTATGGTCAGCAGTCCTTGTCTCCGTGCAAGTGTATTTCTCTGCTGGTGTTGTTTTCCATGCTGCAGTGTGTTCCAGGTTGTTCCATCTCCTGTGAAGTCCAGGTTATTCCACCGCCTGTGATCCTGCCTCTCAGCCCAGCGACCAAGCCTAGCTCCGGGACTCTGGTCCTTCCGATGCTCCAGCATCATCCACCATCGATGTTTCATCGCTAGTCCGATATTCCGGATCTCCTGCTTCCGTCCGTCATTCCGGACCCACAGTCATCTCCCGTCCGTCATTCCAGACCCACAGTCTCCTTCCATATCCGATACCCGAATCCGATGTTTCCACATCATCATCGATAGTCCGATATTCCGGATCTCCAAGCCAAGCTTCCGTCCGTCATTCCGGACCCACAGTCAAGCTCAAGTCTTCTGTCCGTCATTCCGGACCCACAGTCTTCACATCCGATGTTCCACCATCGATCCCACATCACATCACATCTGTAAAGTACTGCACTCTGCATGAACTCTGTTATTTCTCCTGCATACTTTACTGTCTGTTTATATTACAACCATCTGCAAATAAACTCCGGTTGTATTTTACCTCTGACTGCTTATTGGCTCTGGGTGCACTGTCGCGCACTCCATGCGCAAGGGTCCTCTCCAACCTCCCCGGTCCAGGTCCCCACCAGAGGTCTCAGTCTCGTCGACTAAGCCCCCTGGTGTGACAACAGGAGACTGACCCACTGTGGGTACAGTAAAAGAGCCATCCGGAGGGCGAGGAAGGAGGTCCAGGGTCTCCAGAGGGATCAACTTCTTGTCCCTGGCAAAAAGGAAAAAACTGAAGAGAAAATACGGTTCATTGGAACATACTGCCAGGAGTGGCGGGAAGTAACAAATGTTCTAAATCGACATCTTCATGTCCTGAAAACTGACAAAGACCTGAACAGTATCTTGGGGAGCAAAGTGGACGTCACCTGGAGACGAAGTGATAACCTCAGAGATATATTGGTCCACAGCCATCTCGAAAAAGAAAATAAAAATAAAACCATCATCCTAAAGAAAGGCTCTTACAAATGTGGTACCTGTAAAAACTGCCTATTAATGACCCCACGAGACTCATACCATGACAAATATGGTAGAAAGTGGAGAATAGACCAATACATCACGTGTGACACCGCAGGGGTGATCTACAATCTGGAATGCCCCTGCGGGAAACACTACATTGGTAAAACACGTCGCCCACTAAAGAAAAGACTTGCGGAACATCATCTCAGCATCCGCAATGCTAAGAGGGACCAATCCCAGTTCAAAGCCCTCACACCTGTTGCAAGACACTTTTTCAAGCATCATGACAGCAATCCCCATGGCCTCAAAGCATTTGGGATGATGAAAATTGAAATGGGCATACGTAGAGGAGATTGGGATCGAAAACTCCTCCAGCAGGAAACCCGTCTTATTTTTCTGATGGGTACCATGTCACCAGGAGGTTTGAATGAGGATAAAAACTACACGGTGTTCCTCTAGGTGATACACTCTTCCTCCAGGAATTAACCAAGTCCCAATTCCAGACAAATCAAAAGCATTTCATTAATAATGATTAGATATGCCACCTATACATATGCCATACATCATTAACATAGCAGTCTATAAGACTCCCACCAATGCGAATAATATTACTACGCATACGGTTACTCTACCAGGGATAGGAGCATCAAATGGACCTCGTGATCAACTAACAGTAATATTGAAACACAGATCTTAATCACCATTATGTGGCTAGATCGAACTACCAGAATAAAGTTCTTCCCAGACACCACCCGCTCAGTTGTCATCTAAGCCCTCACATCACGGGCATATTCGTTGTATATACACTTTTTTTCACCATTCATTATTTTCCCTTTCTAACACAGTGTCATATAACCCCTATCATGTGTAAGCAAACATGAACCATTGAGGGCATACTTTACCCCTCTTCACTTCTGTCCTCAAACAGCACATTCAACTGACACTTAGGACCACCACTATTATGTTTTGTTTTTGTGTGGGTTTTTCAAGTTTTTTTGAAGTCTATCGCACTTTCTCCTTAACCTAATTGTCAGCGTGCAGCACTATACACACAAGGATAACCATCACGAATGTCACCTTACATGTGTCCTAATTTCTAACACTAGAAGACCTTTACATTTTATATTTATATTTTCACTTCCCAATGCAGTAACAATCACCCTAAACACTGGAAAACACAAAAGACCTTTGTGGCTACATGAATTACTCTGGAACGAGATATATCAATTAACACCCCAATAAAAAATAAAAACCTTGAATATATTGGTTTCTCACGTCCAGGATTCACAACCAATATCTGACCAATAACTAATAAGGAACAGGATAATATTACCATTAGGTACATGTCCCCACTCCCACATCATGAGGATTTCCACCTCATCCCTCCTCCCTTCCAAGTTATTAACCAGAGTTGATATGAAAAGGATGGGAGATGGCTGCAACAAAATAAACCACATTAAAATCGCAGCACATAGACCTCAGTGAATGGAACTATGCGCTGAATTAAAGGTGTTGTTGGCATAATGATAAGCCTCACCAAGCCAATTACTGGCAATATGACATTATGAACACAGAACAGACATGATACCTTTCAAACTACATCCGCATTTTAGCCCCCATCGCCCAGTGAGTAGGCTACATCCCAATAAATTACGGCAAAGGGTAAAAGATTGCTGCAAAACTAAACCGCATTAAACCATAGCACATAGACCTCAGTAAATGGAACTATGCGCTGAATCCAATGTCCTGCCTATACAACAATAAAGCTTATCAGGCCAAACATTGACAAGATGGCATAATAAATACAGGGATAGACTTGACTTGCTTCGACCAGATCTATCTTTGAGCCCAAATCGCCCAATGTGTAAGCCACATCCCAACATCAATAAACCAACATGTGTAACAAATCACATCAAATCATCTTAAAAAGCTAATTATGTCCCCAACATAAAGTATCTCTTACTGAATTAATAGCCAGAACAAACCAAATAATGGAAATATGATACAGATGGGTCTTCTCCCATCTTGGCAGGGGATGGCGCTGACGAGAGGCGTGCGCGTCCCCTTCCGACGGCGCTTCCATATGTTTCCCCGGGTCCCCGCCGGCTTGCCGGCGGTAACCCGGGGTCCCCGCCGCCTGCCCGCACCCCCCCTAACCCCCCCCTAACCCTGTCCATCTCCCTGAGGCGGAGACGGACAGGGTTTCCGTCGCGCTAGCGTCGTAGACTGAGACGCGCGTGCGCGTGAGACGCACGCGCGTCTCAGTCTCCTCGCTGGCGTGGCTGCTGGCGGGTCGCCAGCGCGTACGTTCTGGCGACCCGCCAGCAAGGATGGGACCTGCCCCATCTGTATAAAAGGCACTGAATGGACATAAGATATTCAGGCCCGCAGGCATAGGGTTAATTTACCTTTGAGCTCAAATTGGAGCTCAAATCACCAAGTGTGTGAATCATATTCTAATCTAAATGAACCACACCCATGAACAGATAGAAGAACCAATGAATGCCTCAAATCAACCAACACGCACACACCTGCATATGAAACCCCTCATGAATATTGATGAGATGACAGGTACTTAAGGAGCTTCCGGTGGGGTGCCAGGTTGGTCCTGACGAAGCTCCAATGCGAAGCGTACACTGACCTAGACACTCAGTGTGCTCTCCTCCTCTCCCCTATCCCTATTACATGTATTTTGATCTGTATTAGCTTAAAATCGTTTAGTCGGAGCGGTATGCCAGTTCTCACTGGACCGCTCAGTCAGAGGCGCTACTTGCGTGACATCCGCAGCGCTCAGATCTGACTCCTAACAGACGGAGATCTCCGGCGCTGACTCTAACACGCCGGAGCTTCTCTGCAGGGTACACGTCCTCATTGACGCGGCTCTCCCTCTCATTTGCGGCGCGCAGTGCTGGTGCAGAGGTGGCAGATCTCACCAGACACGCACCGCTTGAGGGGTGACCCGCGGGGCACCATATTGCCTACCCTATTTGTGAAGTGAAGTAATCTGATCAGTAACATCACAGGGGAACATAAACCCAGATTATTTTGTTACCAGCAGATCAGTAATAGGCGACTTAAACGCACAAAATTCCACTGTGGAAAACTGTACAATAAACCATTATTACTAATACATAGAATCTAACCAACATCTAGGAGGATATTGAGTTGGATCACACTGAGTAAGGATTTCTATCCTTTTTAAACCTACACTGTGTGTGTCTTTATGTGTCACTGTCTGTCTATATTTCGCTATATTCTTTTAAACATATCCAAATAAAAGTTACATTTTACTTTCTTAATAACCTGTGCACCACACAGAGACATACTTTCTCTTCTTTCCAAAAATTGTCAAACCTGTGTCCAGTGGTAGCACACCCTCCATACTCACGGTTAACCAACCGATGTACAAATACACTGAGGGTAAATGAGAACAATACTGCTTTGATAAAACCTGTGCGACTGATTGCCCCACGTTCCCCTTTCCCCAAAACTCATTGATTTCTGTCGCCTCCGCTGGCGGCGGCCATCTTTTGGAATCCATCAGCCTATACTGCGCGGCTCCACCTAGTGCAGTCAAACAGCCATCCAATCGCCGCACAGCTCACCCTTCAAGTACTGACTTGCCGGGCAAGACCGGCAGTCAGTACAATGATGTCCATCCCTATACATCATTGTTCATTCCTGGCTGTCTGTAGAATTCACTACAGTTCCTGCGCCTCCGGTGAAGTCATCCTCTACTCCTGCTGATCGTCTCACTGCTATACCTGTGTACCACGGAACCTGCTGCCGCCTAAACGGACTGGATAAGGTTAGCCCCCCAAAGGGGTATTATCTTTCTCCTCACTCCTGACGGTTATTCTCCACGTTTACTTCTGGTTCTGCAGCCATGATCCTATTCAGCAAGGTCATTCGGACTTCATCATCATATCCTCATTCAATTCTCCAATTTTTTACTCAACCATCCAACCTTCATCCAACATCCAATTATTCTTCCAATCATCCAATCTTCATCCAATAATCCAATTATTCTTCCAATCATCCAATCTTCATTCAACCATCCAATTATTATTACAATCATCCAATTCTCATCCAATCATTCAAGTCTTCATCCAATCATCCAATTCTTCATCCAATCATCCAGCCTTAAACCCGATCATCCAATTCTTCAACCAATCCTTTAATACTTCTTTCAATTGCCAAGCATCTTCAACTTCTTCAATAAAGTATTGTATATTATTGACTTTTATCACACCAGAAACTACAGTATTATTATTGTGTCATTATTTACAACCTGTACCACAGTATCTTCATTAAATAAGATTTTACTTCATATCATTGCTTCATTCCCTTCTGTCGTCAGAGCCGGATTAACAATGGGCCTGATGGAGCTATAGCTCCAGGCCCACTCTCCAAATAGGCCCATTTTGTAGCTGAGAGTCAGGTCTTTCCAACGAGACCAGCGCTGCGTCGCTAGCCCCCTGGAAACCGGAGATACCGCCAGGCAAACCTGGAACGTTTTCCCCATAGGATAACATAGGACCCGCTAATTCTGACCTCCACCCGGTTCCAACGGCTGCCAGTTCCCCTACAGCATCACAGAAACTCGAGGTTGATCTCAGTCAAACCTAAATCGCTGGGCCTTCAATCTGATACCAGGCTGGTCCATATGGGTTCATTGGTTCTAGAGATATTGCAGGTAAAACTATTTTTTTTTTTCATTTCTGAAATGTAATTTCATGGCTGTTCATGTTGTTTGAGGACAGATTTATTTGGAACCAAATGGCCCAGTTTCACAGGACCAAAATCATTCGAAGGCTACATGTAAATGGGTCAGTTGGTTCTGAAGATATAGATGGTTGTTTAAAGGGGGGCGGGGGTGGTTTTCTCTCCCCCTCACACCAGAAAATGCAGGGACTAGGCTGGTGTAAAAGGGGCCAGTCCGAGAATGTCCCTGCATGATCCTGGGACCATATTCCCTGCATTTTCTGGTATGAAATGGGTATTATTTCAAATAGCCGGGACATGCAGTGCTCTGAATAAAACCGGGCAGCCCCCTGCTCTCTACCCGGCTGTTAATGGCTGTCATTTCTGCCCGGTGGTGACTGTCCCCCAGTTACCGCAAGCATGTATTCCCCCTTGGCAATGAGCATGTAATCCCACATAGCAACGACATGGAACCCCTGGCAATGAGCATGGAACCCCTGGCAATGAGCATGGCACCCCTGGCAATGAACATGTAGGTAAGCAACACTTATGTAGCATATTTTTTAATAGGCATTATGGTGTTTGGCATAATACGTAATGGAGATTATGGTGTGAGGCTTAACATGTAATGGGCATTATGGTGTAAATTTTTAATGTGCGCCTTTGGCGCGCAATGCCCCTATTTATTAAGCATATTAATCAATCTGTTTGGTATAGTGCAGGCATGTCCAAACTATGGCCCTCCAGCTGTGAAACTACAAGTCCCATCATGCATTGCCACAGTTTTGCAATTAGGGAATGCTAAAACTATGTCAAGGCATGCTGGGACGTGTAGTTTCACAACAGCTGGAGGGCCACTGTTTGGACATGCCTGGTATAGTGTGTATTTTGGCTCAATCCATGTGGCAAAATGTGAATTTTGCCTTAATCTGTGTGGCATAACGTGAATTTTGACTCTATCTGTGTGCCATAGTGTGAATTTTTGCTCAATCGGTGTGAATTTTGTCTCATTCCATGTGGCATAATGTGTAAGAAGCAAGTACAGTATAAGTATAAGTTTTTATGACTGGAGTGCCGCCTCACCCCGCAAGTATCTTAGGACATCGGCGTCCTGCGGGTGCACCTTTGGAGTGCACCCGCCAATATATCTCCCTGCATTTTTCTTATGCCAGCCCCCTGCCTTTTTTCAGGCATATATAATTAGTTGAAAGTATTTACACAAATAGAGACACACCCATGAGCAGACCACCCAAACAGAACACTGGTCACGCCTCCCACATTATTAGGTGCTGGCCGCAACCCCTATTATTGCGCATAATAGGCCCTTGATAATTTTCAGCTCCAGGCCCATTTAGACCTTAATCTGGCTTTGTCTGTCGTTAATGCAACAACCTTATATTAAAGCACCCAGCCTCCGTCACACTCCAGCTGGTGCTTCACGAAACGTGACAGCGACCCCTTTCAGACTGGCATCAGGACCCGGATTATTGCTGGACCAGCAATCTCATTGTGCACTGCTGATGCTTTTAGATGAGATCATCTCCTAGCCCTTCCTATGCTGTCCTGGGATACATCAACCCATTATACCCATTTACACTGCACCATGATCCAGGTTGGGCCTGTGTTCAACTTTTGGTTTCTATCTTGGCTGAAGTGCAGGTTCCTCAACCTGTTTTATTTTCCCTGGCCCTTCAGACTTGGAGTGCTAGAGCTCACATAAATACCTAGTTATATTCTGCTAATCTTTTGGTTGTCATTGTCACAGACTTCAGTGGAAGCTGCCTGTAAAATATGGGAGGTGGATAAAGCATGAATACATAATACCAAAAAAATATGAGCTCTTTCCCGTTTTAGCTGCCAGTCCAGCCGTCCCCCAATGCCCTGCATAGCCCTCCCAATCCCCTTCTAAAAATCTGGTCATCACAGCTCAGCTTGACACGATCATGCCTAAGAGGCCTGCCAAGCAACACTGGCCGTGGTCAGCACAAGAGCCACCCAGGCCAGCAAAACCTGCTAGTGGCCAGCCACCAGGGAAAAATTACAAAAATGGATGTTGCTGCACTGGGCCATGCCCACTTTACTGGAGACCACACCCACATTATTTGTAATCCTACCCCCATCCCAAGTTGGTCCTGATTTTCACCATGCATAAATTGATAGTAGGTACAGCTCATTGTAGAAGACAAAACAAAATAAGGGTGTGGATCAGTTGGTCACCAGCAAGTTGTTAGACAGTCATTAGGTCGACACCATTAGGTCGAGTCAGAGGTGGAATGTGTAGGCAGGTCTGACCTCCGATCTGATGCATAAGGGAAAGTGCATCAGATCATATGCAATTTCAAACACGTGATTTGGGATGATTCACACAATTTTTTGGTCCAATCTGTCGGAATTAGTGTCACATAAGTGTAACCTTCCTACCCAGCAGCCTATACCTAATCCTCCTGCCTTACACATTTTCTGCATGCCACATTCCAGTAAAGCCACACCATCTGCAGCAAGGCCATGACCCCTTGCCCCGTGGCACACTCAAATTTACATACAGATGAGCCACACAGGTAAGGAGCTATCAGTAGTAGATTTTTTACAAGTAAGAACATAAGAGGAGGCCAAAGTATGGAAATGTCCAAATAATATGGCAAAATCTGATTGGGCAATGAAGATGGCGGAAGAGAGGAATATAAATGTTTTAAAAGAAAGATGGTATTAAGGAGACAGTTGGATTTGTATGTACAAATTAGTATATGCTCTATGCCAAGAGTTAGATGCTGGCTTGTCAGTAATACTAAAGGGATGGAAATAAGGTGGTTGAATATAGCTCTTTCTCATATAATAGGTATAGGCTACAGGGCGCGATGTACCAACCTCTTGCAGTACATACCGAACCACATAATGCTGATAGTAATCATGTATGAACATATTTGATCAGTATTGGTAAGGGCAACTTGCCTGTCACTGGACTTCCACGCTTCCAGGAGTCCATCTGTGTATGCACAGAGTGACACAGCAACTGATAGGGTTGCTGGGAAGAATTGAAATGGATCCCTCTGACAGCGTTATGCATAAAAAAAGTCCATGGACTCCTTTAGGGTAATGCCAGCAATAGTTGGTATAACTCTTTGCACCAAAGCCTGGGCATGTTTTAGATCCGATTCTGATCTGAAGGGCATCCCAGCCAGTCATTTAGGTCACTTTGGGGATTCTACCTGCTGCAGTCAGGATCCCTCAATCCGACTCCGACTGGGTGTCCATCGCATGCATATCGTTTGTGGTTTTTACGTATGACCGTTGTGCAACCCAGCCTTATTGAGTGACATTTACTGAACACTTCTCCCGGCGCCATGTTTTTCAGCATCGTGCACAGTGCTGGCGCTGCAGTGGGAGTGGCTTCTGCTCTCCTGTATCCCCACCAGATACAGTTCCGAGCCCTTTCTATCTTTGTTTGTATTACGATCCAGTTCCAACCTGGTATGTTTTATGTCTCCACTATGCTCCTATGCAAGCTTTCCTTTGCCATTGATGCCCACTGATGTATGCTGTACTGATATTTTATGTTATTTAAGCACAGTTTTTGCCCGGGCCCCAGTTATTTATATAGTGCAAACAAACTCCACACAGTTTAGGACCATAATGTGAATTGAACACATGACCGCAGCAGCGCTGTGAGTGCTAACCATTACATAGTCTGTGCATTGGCCCTTATTCTGGTTGACTCACTCAGGTACAAATCAACCAAAACCCAGCCTGCGAATGGTGGTACGCCTGCACCCTTGGCACGCCGGGTTCGTTCGCCCGGCATGCGAATTCATGTTTTACAAAAACATCCATTCACTTGCCAGTGGGAACCTCCCCCATCATTCGATGGTCACCGACCAAATGATGTTGAAGTCACACGCATAAGTAAGGGTGGTCCAGACCACTCGTACATATGCATGAAGAAATCCAGGGAATTGGGCCGGCAGCTATCCGGTTATGTCAGCTGTCCGCCCCCCCCGCACGTGCGTCATGAATGCATTAGCATGTGTATGCCCACAGTTTTCATGGGAACGCCCATGAAATGCTGGGTGTTCACATATGCTTATGAGCCTGCCCGGCACCCCATGCCCCTCTCCCCCCCCCCTGCTTGAAAGGCAGGGAGCATGCACTCACCGAACAGAATTTTCACCAAGTTCACACGCACTCGGCATATACACATGCGCACAAATGCTGCTGCGCATACGCAAATTCGCGCAAGAGCAAGTCAGACAGAATAGGGGCCATTGTCCACCATTGTTATGTGACAGACATTTCTGTGAGTTCGGTTTACTACTAAAAATGGTAATGTGTGTAAAAAATATTCAACGAGAGTTATGTAATAAGAATGTATTAACAATTAGCTGAATTAGCTAAACTTGAACTTACTAAAACTAAACATAAAACATAAAAACTGAACTAAACTATATAACATTAAAACATTTTTTTTAAAATATTTTCTTAGTAACTGTCAAATCATTAAAACATTGTTTTTTTTTCTTTTTTACAGTCAACATTTCAGTTATTGCAAAGGAGCAAGAATTTATTTAGGGCCTCATTGAGAAGTACTGCTCATACGAATGTCTTTGGTGCACAAAGTCCAAGGACTATTCTAATAAATTGAAAAAGTCCAAAGCCTTAGAAGAACTGGCCCAACATAGCCTCCCATTCCACCCAGAGGCCAATGCGGATTGAGTACGCAAACGGGTCCAGAATTTAAGGACAGTGTTCCTTAATAATGGAGATGTCCAAAAGATCAGGTGCTGGAGCCAACCAGGTGTACCAAACGTCCCTCTGGTATTATGATAGACCAGGTTGGTAGGTACAGACAATGTTCAAGTTTGTTGCCTATCAAATGGATTTCTCTAGCCAATTGACAGCCCCCACTCCGTTAAAATAAGCCATGTATCGTTCCCTGTTTGTCTCTTGCATTCCCGGTAAACTGTTGTCCTGGGGTTTCGAAGGAGGATATCTGCACTACCTCCTCGGGCAGATCTGGGTCTTCTTGGGTGCTGTGCCTGCAGCCCTTTTCTGTGTTTCTTGGCGACAAAGTAAATTTTGAAGGACACAGCATGCCCTGATGACCCAGTCTATTTTGTCCACTCCCAAATTGAGGGCAGTGTGATACTGTATATGCGAAACCGGCTAGCCAGTATTCCAAAAGCATTTTCCACAACATGGTGTGCCCGGGATAGCTTGTAGTTAAAGATCCTTTTGTCATGGTTCAGGCCCCTTTGCGCATGTGGCTTCATTACGTGCTCGTGCATGCCGAATGCCTCGTCCGCTATGAACACAAAATTCAGCCCATGTTTTGTTTCCTGGACAGACAGCAACTTAAGGCAGTGAGTCTCTGGTAGAATTTTGTGTCCTTGAAAGTGCCAACGTCCAAAGAACACCCATTCCTGCCAACATCCAGGAATATGAACTCATAGTCTGCATTCACCACTGCCATCAGAACAACACTAAAATAGCCCTTATAGTTGAAGTAGTAGGAACAACTGTTGACAGGCTGGGCTATGCGGACATGTTTGACATCAATCGCTCTTCCACCATTTTGGAAGTTCCAATGCTGGTCAAACTTCTCAGCGATGGCTTTTCACTCATTCATGCTGGCAGGGAACTGAAATCAAAAAGTAAATAAATTGATTATTAACTGTTGTTTTTTTAAGCAAAACAGTGGCGGCAGTGAACCACCTCTGACTCCGGACCTCTCTCTGCTGTAAGACACTCCAAGGCCATCAAGTGACCCTTGCGCAACACCCACTCCGACACCCACCCCACTAGTACACCACGTTTAAAAAGTGTGTCGCAGGGCGAAGAAAAGTGAAGCAGCAGAGAATCATTTTTTTGGTCCGGGCAAAGTAGGTCCTATAAATGTTCCCAGACCTATATGATGCCTTTGCAACATATTTGGAAGATGTTTTGAGCCAGCTGTCTCCAAACCAACAACTGGCATTCAAAAGATTAAGTAGCGAGCTGTTGTTCCAAGGGTGTTTAGGGCACCTGAAAATTGACAGCCAAATAGTCGGGGTTGCTCCTTTACCAAAACACCAGAGCCTACTCCCCCATTCCCCTTAGAATCCCCTTCTTCATGCCCATATCCAACAATACCCATCCCAGCACCCTCCTCACAACCGCCTCAATCATCCAGCTTTATCCACCTGTATACATCAATACTGGAGGAAGACTAGGGGTGAGATTTAATAGGATGAGAGATTCAGAAAGTGAGAGATTTGGTAAGAAATCTCCAGTTTTTTTAAAGCGGTAATCATTTACACTGCAAAACCAGTTTGCTTTTGAAGTGCAAATGATTGCCGCTTTAAAAAAAACTGGAGAATTCCCACAAAATCTCTCACTTTCTAAATCTCTCATCCTATTAAATCTCACCCCAGGAGTCTCCTCTTTTTGAAGTACTATAACCAAGTATTTGACATATGGAGCCGTATGACAGACAGTGTCTCTGGCACAGATATGTGAAGGCTTATGCCCAAGTCGTGCATAATACACATGGGGTGGGGCCCATTGCATCTACACCTTATACCACATGTGCTGGAGCCTTGGAATATCTGCGCCCAAACCACCTTCTGTCATACTGTACCATAGCTGGTACAAAATGTTGACAGAGTTTGTTATATTTCTGCACCCTTTATATATGCTGCCACCTTTATATGACACTACTGGAGGAAGAAAAGGATTCTCCTCTTTCTGAAGAACTATAACCAAGTATTGCACATTTTTTCCTTTCCCAGTAGGTATGGAGCAGCATGTCACACAGTGTCTCTGGCGCAGATATGTAAAGGGTCACCACCAGGTGGTCCTCAGCAGGGATAGCCATCCAATACTTGGTATCCTGCTTCTCAATGTAAGCAGTCACCATATGCAGCAATTCCTGGAAGGTGGTATCATCCATTCTCAGGAAGTTTCTGTAATAGTCCGGATTGTTCTCTCTATGTGCCTCAGCAGTGGCAAGTGAGAACGAGTCTGATGACTCAGTAGCCACTTCTTTGTCCAGCAAGATCTTGCTCTCAAATACTGAGCCCTCTCACGCCTCACCTTCAGCCAGTGGCAAATTTAGGGGTCAGGCCGGCCCTAGGCACAACATTTTTGGTGCCACCCCCATATTTTAATGTAATCATTATTAAATTATAAGCCCTATCTTGCCAAGCTGTCTTGAAAAAAGGGCATCCTAGCCCTGCAACCTTCTTCCTCACATCATATATATATATATATATATATATATATATATATATATATATATATATATATATATACCAGACCAAGAAATGGCTACACTCACAGGGCAGTACTGAATTAGAAAAATGACGACGTGCAGCAAATCCTGTTTAGGATTCGCTGCACATTCGCCACTGCCCGCCGCGTTCCGGAGCCTCGCTGGCTCCAGTATTCAACGAGTCAGGGGCTCGCTGCCCCTGACCGGCGAATTTTAACTCCTGCGGCGATGCAGCAGGGAGCCTGAGGACGGCGGCAGGCAGGGAGTCTCCCTGCCTGCCCCAGAACGTTTGTGGGGGGAGGTGGGCTCCCCGGGAGCCAGGCAGCACAGGCTGCCCCCCAGGATAGACAGCAGGGGACCGTGTATTCACTGCACCCGATCGTGCATATGTAATGATCGGGTGCAGTGAATATATGAATATCTAATGAGTGGCTCGGCTCCCGGCCCCCTGCTGGCTGATCTGTGTAAAAAAAAAAAATTTTTTTTATTAAATATATATTCACATGAATAAAAATAGCATGCCCCTCCTCAGAAAAAAATTCCAGATTTTTGTACACCAAACGTAAAAAACAAAACACTTTATTTTAAAAGTTCACATTCCACTTCACCATAAAAAGATAGCGATTGCTACTTGGTAAATCATGGCGATAATAACCTTGAAATGTATTTGTATTTTGTATGTACTGGTCATTGAATAGGGTGATTCACCGTTTTAGTCAGCACGAAAATAGCACAAAATCGCCGTAAAACATGGTGAATCAGCCTCATTGAATACTGCCCACAGACTTGTGTAAAACACAATAGCAGCAAAGAAGCAGCACTGGAGTTACAATGATTGAACAATAGTATGATTTGAAATATTTTATGTAAATTCACTGGTAAAAAAATAATAACATACATACAGATAACAATTACATAAAAATAGGTTAAAATTCTCACTGGTAGGATGGAGCACGATATCACCGGTCTTAGTTGTTGAAAACTTAGTCCAAATGGTAAGTGCACTTGACCATATTTTTAACTCATGTACCTCTGCTTGATGGGGAAGGGGTGATGACTGATGGGGGAAATCGACTGATCCTCTCTATTTGTACGGTGTCCTGTTGGGTGCCGCTGGAGGAGTCAGTGAGGGTTGTAAACACTTGTGCCTTACGGCTTACTCTGGGGTCTCAGGGTGATAAACTGGGAAGATGTGAACCCAGGTATGGGAAATCCTCCTGTATGTGACACGTGTGTCTGATGTCACTTGGTGGATGATGTCACCAGTTGGAAATGGTCGCAGGTTCTTCTATTGTGTGCTGTGGTGGTCCCCAAAAGCAGAGAAACGAAGAAGAGGTCTGGGGGTGGTTGGTGGTCCAATCCTATAGGTGAGAGTGGCTACCACTGACGCGTTTCGCAACTTTCGGTGGCTTTTTCAAAGGTGTAGGATTGGACCACCAACCACCCCCAGACCTCTTCTTCATTTCTCTGCTTTTGGGGACCACCACAGCACCCACAAAACCAGTGTGGGACCTACCACGGATACTAAATACTCCAGGTGAGCCGCATCATCTCCAGCCACCTGTTGAGACTGTGGTGCCTCCATCTTATCGCAACAGGTTTGCAGCTGATTTACAGTTACATCAGGAAACCAGGGGTAACCGGTCGACACCCTACTCCGGGTGAGCTAAAATCCACCTTGGCCCCCTGGTTGAGTTTTTGGGTATCCCCCACCCCCCACAATAGAAGAACCTGCGACCATTTCCAACTGGAGAAACATTTCCAAATCGAGAGACCATTTCCAAATTGAGAAACATTCTGGAGAAATTAATACAAAGAATTTTATGTTCACAGTCTTGGAACATATCCCAGCACACCCAAGAGGAGGACACAGAGAACTTACCCTATCCAAGAAGGAGTCATTCTGGATATATACCATCAACTCCCTGTCCCCGCTGGGCTTGAACGAAAATATCGATATAGCATCCTTTTTATAACCGTTCAAATTCTTTCTGATGAAATTTCTTTCCGCTTTTCCCACTTCCTCGGGGGCCTGTTTTCCTCCCTTTCCTATTTCTGGGAGCTATTCCTCCAACCTTTTCATCTGACTAATTATGGATTTATTGTCTATTCTGTGAATCTTCAACCCTATGTACATATGGAGTCTAAGGAGCTAAAAACCCTCAACTAGCTGTGGATTATGGTTGTGCCTGCTCGCAGCCCTGTCTAGCTGCGACCACTCACATCCACTCCCCCCGGCTTACGGGAAATTTATGATTATTATTATGTATTTGGGACATTTATAGACACATACCGTATACACCTACATATTTATTTTTATTCTATTTTCATATCTATTTCTATTTTCATTTATTTTTATATTCATTTTTTGCTCTTATTTATTTTATTTTTTATATTTTATATTTTTTCATTATATTATTTTTTTCATTATTTATATTTATTTTTATTTTTAATTTTTTTTATTTTTATATTCATTTTTATTTTTATTTATTTTTATTTATATTTATTTTTATTTTTATTATTATTTTTATATTTTTTTATATTTTTTATTTTATTTATTTATTTATTTTTCTCTTTATTTTATTTTATGTATTTATTTATTTATTTATTTATTTTTCTCTTTATTTATTTTATTTACTTTATTTATTTTTTATTTTATTTTTCTCTTTCTTTCTCTCCCTCTCTCTTTCCTTTTCTTTATTTTTCATTTATATATCTTTAGCTTAATTTTCATTTTTCATTTTCATTTTTATTCTAGCCCCCCTTTAGACCTACTCCCTAGATGTCAGGCTTATTAGCACTATTTCACTATTGAACAGTGCTATTTCACTTTCCTAGTGTTTTCTAATTCTTACTTCCGCATATAAAACCCGGAAGTTGTCATTGATACGCATACCACACTGCACGGCGCCACGGCACTGGTCCATGTATGCCTCATTCTATGCATCATCTTATTGAGCCCGACACGCATAGTACACTTCACCCTAATAGCGCCTATCACACTGATTTTGCACTTCCGCACATATGGAGCCGGAAGTAGTCACTGGTACGCAAGGTGACTCGCACCGGACATTTAATAGTTTAAATACACACTCTTTACCGGTGACCCGTACGGGTCCCCGACATTTAACACCTACTTATTCACTGCAGCGCGTTTTTAATAACGCTAGCTTAATTGATAGACACTGTTTCTTACTTCCGCATACGTAGAGCCGGAAGTAGTCACTGTAATGCTAGGTGACCCGCACCAGACTCCGGCATCTTATAGTTTTACTTTATTGTACAATCACTACAGCGCAATTTTTACCAGTGACCCACATGGGTCCCTGACATGTAGGAAATCATTTATTCACTTTAGCGCACCTTAATAGCGCTAGCTTATATATGTCAAACTATGTTTTTTACTTCCGTGTATTGTGACCGGAAGTCATAATTTTTTGCTTAGGGCCGTATACACGTATTGGCTATCTCCGAAACCGGATGTGGTCACTGAGACGCATGGTGGAACGCACCGGCGTCCCGGAAGTACCACGAAGATTCTGTCTATTTTATTTTATTCTGCTATTAGGCTCACACCTTTATCCTTTCTGCACTTGTATGTGCATACAGACATGGTACATCTTTAGGCACATAGTCTATATGCCCACTTGTCTCTATTAATCGCTTTTTCTATTAACTACGGTTGCCACGCCCACTCCTGCTTCACAGGAAGTGAAGTCACCCACTGAGGGGTATATTAAGGAGATCCACAGAGCCACCAGCACACTGGCTCCTGGAGATCCTGTGATTCCTGACTCCTGGAGACCCTGTGACTCCTTTCACTGAAATTTTTTAGGTAAGGTTGCACTCCTTGTAGACTCCATATATGATGTGTACCTTAGGGACACAAAAAATATTTTGTACCACTTGTTATTATAACTTTGATCTCTGGCTTTACTACAGAGACTGTGGGCCTTATTCTGGTTGGAGCGGCCGGGCCGTACGTGTACGTCCCGGGATTTTTTATGATCTGCGCATGCGTACATTCGCTAATGCGCAGGCGTGACCACTCACCAACGCTTACGGACGGGTCTCTACGTGCGAAAAAACCTGTACGCGAGTGTACGGGTATTGGGGGCGGCATAGGGGCGTGTTGAGGGGAGCGGCCGAAATAATGAGGGAAAATGGGCGTAAATATGGGCGTACACGGGGGTGTGCACCAAAAATGAGCGGTGCTACTACCGCACGATCGACTAAGGCACCGTTCATTTCGGACACAAAACAGGCGGCCGCCAACCGCCCTCTCAAACCACCCCTACAGATACCGCATGCCAGCGTGCGCCTGAGTTTGCTAATTAACGCTGATTCCTACTCAAACACATACACCTGAATGTAATAAGCAATGCTACAGTCTATTAAGTCCAAACCATGATTTCACTACCTGCAAGCCACACACAGCACTCAAACACATTGGAAGCTTATCTTTCTATACTTCTCGACATTTAAAGGTTTGTTTAATTTAAGGTAAGAATCTTTTTAAGACCTGCTTATATATGCTAAGGTAGGTATTTGCTAAACAGTTATACACATTCACTACGTGCTTTCATAGACTTTACACAGTAGCACACTCAATCTACACAAGTCGACATGTGTCAACGTGTTCACTCTAATACAAACATAGGTTTTGTATTTAGGATACAATAACATAAACCACATCTAACACCTACAAAGGATGTTTCAGCAATGTTTGAAGCCCATGCCCACTATTTTGCACACAATCTTTGTATAGTACCCAAAATACAGAACTGTCTTTATTAAGGTAGACAATTGAGTTAATAGAAAACAATAATTGAATAACAATTAGAATAATTAATTAATTGTCAAAATTGTAGTTGAAAGGCAAGATTTGCAGGTCCATATATGTGAAGGGTATGCCAGCGTGCAGGGACGTACGCTCACTCTCACGAGCGGTGACATAAGCTGAGTTTTCCATTGAAAACAATAGGGACCCGTCCGTGCAAGCTGGCGTACGCTCAGATCTCCGCAAGAAGGCGGTGGGAAGACGGACGAAAGACGTCCGCGTACGTTGCCGTACGCTCAGTTGTACGCCAGTTGTCGGAGTGTAAGGGCTGGGCCGGCCGCGTACGTTGCCGTACGCTCATTTGTACGCCACTCCCCTTCTACGTTGTTTCTGCCCGTACGTAAGCGGCTGAGTTGCGGGTGGACTTAACCCCAACGGCCGCGTACGGCTAGCGTACGTTAATAGCGTACGTACGCACGTTTGGCCGCACCGATCAGAATAACCTCCTGTATGTACTAACCGGGAACTAACAGCCACCTGGTCTGAATTAACATCTCCTTTGGATATAGAGATATCTGCTTTCTATCCTGGTATGTAATTGATTACAATTAGGGACACCAAAAAGATTTTGTACTATGTGTTATTATAATTTTGACCTCTGGCTTCACTATAGAGACTGTGTGTACCTACCAGGGAACAAACTGCCACCTGATCTCTGAATATACATCTCTTTTGAATTTATAGATATCTGCTTTCCATCCTGGTATGTAACTAATTATTATTAATTGCTATATGAGGACTCTACCCCTTATAACGAGGATATTGTGGACCTTAATAGCACCCATTTGTTTTTAGTGGCTGCCCACGTTATATATTTCCGTTTGAACGGAGTGACATCTAATTGAAGTTACGGGTGATCACTGGTCAGCTATTCCTGACACTGGGACCTTACACACACCATAATTGGTATGTAAATGACGCATTTAATGTATGCTTCCACCTAGATGATATCGTTTTCTAAAAAGAGTTTTTTCCCCCCTTTTGACTTTGAGTCTTGATCCACCTTAAAGGTCGCACCCACTACTGCGAACACCAGAACTTACCTATTTTTCTATAAAGAAACCAGTTTATACAAAGAAGCCTAACAAGGCAGAATACCTATTCTCTCACCCATTTCGGTATGTGATGCAAACTTTTCCTCCCTCCACCTTTGTGCATTAGTCTTTTTTGCCATATAATCCTTATGAGTTTCAACTCCACTCAATACCACTTTAAAACTCGCTTGGACATTTATTATGTCCCTTTACTCTTCCCACTTACTCCGCCTTCTTCCCTCCATTTCTTTCCTTGATTTCATTAAAATTATGTCTCCTTCAATGTCCTCCTCTAGACATATATGTCTACATATTCCAAATTCGTCCTCTTCCTGACATGTATTGTTTGTACATTTTTCGTATGTATATTCCTTTTAAATTTAATATTTATGAAATTGCTAAATGTATTCTGTATTTTGTATTTTTTATTTAAATTTTGCAGATGCTGTTTGTAATATCTATCTGTATCTATAAAGATTATTTTATTATGTTTATGTAACGGTATGCTTTTACCACTTGTATAGATTGGGTCATCTCCCCTGATGAAGTCCTAAGGGACGAAACGCGTCGGGCTGCAGATCTATATGCAACATAAATGAAAACTTCTTAACAGTGAAAAGAAAAATGCATTACTGAATTACCTTCAATAAATGCTAATTTGTTTTTATGAAATTACTGACTTGTTATATATATATGTAATTTTGTAGTGGTATCTTTAGCGCACCCCTATTCTCTCCCTATATCTTTATTCTTTTTGTACCTCAACTAACAGCAAGGTACTATAGTGGTGCTGCTCATCTAAGCGCATTTTTGGGGCCACAACCACCTTCTTTTATATATATATATATACACATATAGCTGCTGGATCCGGCACTCTTTATGCAAGTTGCAACTGCCCCCGGTGCCTTCCGAATGAGGATAGTATACAGAAATGTAGCAGTGCTGGCGTCACTCCGTTAGGGTCTTGGTACAAGAAATAAATCTGACACTGCAAACAGCTATAGGTGCTAACAGTTTGGGATTTTATTGATCCTTCATCAGAGTACAAAGAATGACATGAAACAGACTTACCTATAAAGGCTTCCCACCCCCGTGTGCAAAACATTGCTGGTCCCGCGTGGCCCGGCTCCGACTGCCATACACCCGGTTAGAGCACGTTGCCGTGGAAACCAGCCAAACAAATACAGAGAAAAAATGAAAAAATGGAACCCACGACTGTGAAAGCGTGAGGGGCTGAATCAGTGCACAATGCCGCTTTCCAGCTCATCACATATACACATGTCAACAATGTATCATGAGCGCACAAGACAGTTACTTTGCAACATAGTCATTAATGAAAGTACATAAGAGGTACCATTAGGAAAACAGAACCTGTGTGTGTGGGCGATATCAATAACAACATGAAACAAATTCACGCTAACAACATAACACTTGTAATAATAATGATAATACAACATAGTGGCCGTGGGCAATGGGGAGAAAGAACACAGGGGGCAGTGTGGGATATCTGCATGGATGGAATAGGCTGGTGTAAAACCAGCCATAAGTGTAAATAGTCCCGGTGTAACAAAATTCAGCATAGACATAGATTGAAAGTTCACTGGCTAAATGCCAAAGTCTATGGGGGATCATACATGATCTGCAGGTAAGTTCTGCCGCTGCGATGGTATTGAGACGGTAGATCCAAGCTGCCTCATGTTGTAACAGGATCTTGTTGCGATCACCGCCTCTGGGATTAACAGTGACTTGCTCCAGCATCCAGTAACGCAGTGAAGGTAGTGAATGCTGATGTTTTTTGAAGTGCCGTGCTACGGGTTGGTCGGATACGGCCCCTTCCAGTGCTAACTTGATGGAGGAGCGGTGTACTGCCATTCTTTCTTTGAAAGTACGGGAGGTCTTGCCTATATATAATAGACCACAAGGACAGCGAATGGCATATACGACGAAGCGGCTGGAACAAGTGAGCACCTGGCGGACTCTGATGGTGTCACCAGAGTGTGGGTGCTTGAACGATGGTCCCGCTTCGAGATGGCGACATGTAGCACAGCCCGTGCAGCGGTAATTGCCGGGTTTTCTGCTTAAGAAGTTAGTTTTTAGGCTGCTGCCCATCGAGCTGACATAATTTCTTACAAGCCAGTCCCTGAGATTACGTCCTCTTTTATAACATGGTAGTATGCTGGACCCTCGAAGGCTGGGAAGATCAGGGTCTGAGGTCACCATTGGCCAGAAGGTCTTGGCTGTGCCGATCAGATCCTTGCTGGCTGTGGAGAACGTGTTTATTAAAGGCAATCTGCCTGCAATTGTCTGTTTGTCACTACTGGGTTCCAGAGTGTGTTGGCGAGGTACTGCCAAGGCTTTCGCTTTGGCTTGTGCAAGTTACCGGGCTTCATAGCCTCTGTCAATGAATTTCTTGACCATTTTGTCCATTTGTAACTGTGTTTCCTCCTCAGTGCTGCATATGTGGGGGTACACCCAATATATGGGTACACCAAATATATACCTAATATATATATAGATATATATATATCCATACAAACAAGTAGCACTCCTAAATCCAATATGTGTTCAGGTGCCTTCCCAGAGAAACCGTGGGGGGTCCTCAATATAATTTGTGGAACATTCGCGAGATGATGACATCATCATCTCGCGAGTGCATTGGGGCATCTCCACAGTGGCAGCGGTGAATGGGCTGGACTGGGGGTAGGACCGGATGTTACAGATGTAATAAATGAGGACAGACACTGCATGCTAGTTTCAAGTAGCCATGTTAAACAAGAACAGCAGTAACAGGAAACCGCACCCCCAACTCCCATGGCAACACTAGGTGTGGCCAACTACATAAGATTGACATTACACAAACATCTCCCTTTTTTAAATATACTTAAGGTATAACATAACTGACAATGCTAACAATGTCCTTCATTAGTTGTTTCTTAAACTATAAATCAAGTCTGTCAGGTGGCCGTGACTGACGTCCACTGCGAGTATAGACAGGTTGAGCCAGAGTTGAATTCTGTTGGGCCGGAGTCCTTAGAACTCTAACGGGTGATAATGATGGACTGCCATCTGGTATGCTTGCGTATTCCATGTTCTCATTTTCCCCATCACCTGGTAGAATGACCTGGGGCCTTTCAAATTCTTGATTTGCCATTGGCACAGCTGGCTCCATAATTAGACCAGGAACGGAATGCCCTACAGTCTCCTGTAGAATTGGCCGCTCAGCTACTCGCAAATCCACACGATTGCGTCTGTACAAATTACCTTTCACATCCACAAGATATGAGCACGGTGCAACTTTGCGCACACAGGTACCACGTCTCCAACGGCCTGTGCGATCTCCAGGAAGTGGCTTCATATGAATTGGCTCACCAATAGCAAGTTCAGGCAACTCCTTAGTAAATCTATCATACCCCAACTTGGATATCTGCTTCCTCTGCTGTAGCATTTCTGGTACACCTTGTACTACACTTGGATAGAGTAAAGTACTTGCTACTGGCAAAAATGTCTTAAGCCTCCTTGACATTAGACACTGTGCAGGACTGGTCCCCATGCCCTCGGTTGGTGTATTCCTCCAATGTAATATGGCTTTCCATGCATCTGTATTATCACTGCTAGCCTTTTTGCACAGATTCTTTACAATCTTAACTGCTGACTCAGCTTTACCGTTCGATTTTGGATAATGTGGGGAAGAGGTAACATGCTCAAACTTCCATTCAGAAGCAAATCGTCTAAACTGCTCACAAGGACCGTTGTCCGAAATCACTCTTTCAGGCTGGCCATACCATGCAAATTGTGCCTTGCAGCGCTTTATTGTAGTCTCTGAGGATAAATCTGGGAGAAGCTCAATTTCCCAAAAAATCAGAATAATGGTCCACTATTTACATAAAGTCCTTGCCTGCGTAACTGAATAAATCCATGCTGACAATCTGCCATGGACGGATTGGTATCTCATGTGACATCATAGGCTCTTTCTGTTGTGCATGTGCATATTCATTACATGCTGGGCAGTTACCAACATAGTTCTTAATGTCACTCTGCATATTAGGCCAGTACAATGTATCCCTTGCTTGTCTGTAAAATGCATCACCTCCAAGATGGCTGTAATGTATGCGTGCCAGCATTTCGGATCGCAATGATTTTGGAATGATAACTCTTGGACCCTTGTACATAATGCCATTCTGTACACTGATCTCATCTCTAAATGACCAATAGTCTCTCACGATAAGTGGTGTCTCTTCTTTCGAATCTGGCCATCCAGTCAGTACAATAGACTTCAAAGTCTGCAGGCTCTCATCAGTCATGGTGTGCTGCTGAACCTGATGCAGTCGCTGGTCAGTGACATTCAGATAATCTGCCTGGTTAATCTGTTCAAATTCAGTCATCACCTGCTGCATGGCGCACACTGTGTGATAACTCTGGGCTGCTCCGGAGCTTCCACCCACAGGTACTGCACTACTAAGAGTGTCACTGATATACATCTCAGGGCCTGGCTTGTAAGTAACACAGAGATTGTAATGCTGTACTGTTAACATCATACTCTGAAGTCTTTTAGGTGCACAGAGAAGAGGCTTTTTAAAGATGGCAATCAGCGGTTTATGATCAGTCTCCACTGTGATCACATCACGGCCATATAGAAAGTAATGAAAACGGGAACAAGCAAACACGATGCTCAAGCACTCCTTTTCAATTTGTGCATAATTCTGCTCAGTTGGAGTCAAAGCCCTTGAAGCAAATGCAACTGGTTGTCCTTCATGCATCAGGCAACATCCCAGTCCAGTTTTACTTGAATCACTCTGTACAGTGACTGGCTTGGTGACATCATAATATTTCAGCACAGGTGTAACTGTGACCAAATGCTTTATTTCCTCCACTGCCTTGTCATGCTTCGGAAGCCAGTGCCATATTGTATCTCTGTCCAGAAGTCTGCGCAGGGGTTCACATACCTCTGAGAGGCGAGACATACATTTGGCTAAATATGTCACAAACCCAATCAAGCGTTGCACGTATTTTACATCAGTGGGCTTTGGCATTTCTAAGACCGCTGTTACTTTTTCAGGATCAACTTTCAAACCTTCAGAGGACAGAATATGACCATGAAAATGGACCTCTTTCAACTTAAATTGTAGCTTCTTCACACTAAGTCTTAATTTCACTTGTCGGCAACGATCCAAAAGTGCTAGCAATTTGCGGTCATGATCAGCCTCAATTCCTTTTCAGTCTCACCACAGCCAACTACAAGAATATCATCTGCTATCGGCTCAATGCCGCTCAGTCCAATCAGCAATTCGTGTTGTTTTCGTTGGTAAACTTCAGGTGCTACAGAAACTCCAAAAGGGAGTTTAAGCCATCTTTTCCTGCCCCATGGGGTCCAAAAGGTGGTCATATAGCTGCTTTTTTCATCCAGCTTGCATTGCAGAAATGCATCACGTGCATCCACCAGTGTGAAGATCTTTGCTTTGGGCAGCTTATATAACACATCCTCCAATGTCGGCATTATGTAATGAGACCTCCGCAGTGCTTGATTTAAAAATTTAGGATCAATACAGATTCTTAGCTTGTCAGGCTTTGCCACAATGACCATATTGCTAATCTAGTCAGTCGGTTCAGTCACAGGTGCAATATGTCCATCTACTTCATACTGATCTAGTAAAGCTTTTACTCTTGGCTTAAGGGCTATAGGCACATTGCGTGGAGCACATTGCTGGAACACTTGGATCAAGTTCAAAATGTACTTCCCCAGGAAAAGATTTCACTGGTCCCTTGAACACATCATCATAGGCATCTATTAATTGCTCTTTCCTCAATGGTCCAGACAAGTCATGTTCTATCTTATGTAGCTCAGCAGAAATAGTAAACTGCATCAACCCCAAGCGCTCACAGGTGGAACCTGATAATAATGGTTTCTGATTGGCCTCCACAATTTCAAAAGTAAGCATGTGGGTACGTCCACTAACAACACATTCTGTTCTGAACCGTCCCAATGATCTCATCAGCTCTCCAGAATACAGCTTAAGTTTAGTGTCACTTGGCAGTAATGGATCTCTAGGAGCCAATTTCATCTTATCTTCCAGACTCATAACATCACATGTTGCCCCTGAGTCTAACTGACATGGTTGCCTCTTATTATTAATAGTCAGATGTGCAAACCACTTCTGGCCTGAGCCACATGAGCTGCAGGTTTTCCCAAATGCTGGACACTGTTCTTTCCCTTGCCTGTGCCTATTACCACAGTATTTACAGGCTGTGTATCTGGCTGCTGGTGAGCTCTGCTGCTGATTTCTATACTTTGGGGTATCCAGTGCATTCCCCCTGCTGTGCTGCTGTCTGTCTGCAGCATTTATATTATCAGTCTGTCTGTCCATTGCCCTGATTTTCTGGTCAGTAAGCTCTGCTGTGCGACACATCTCTATAGCTGCTGACAGATCTAAATTCCGCTCTCTTAAGAGACAGCGACGTGTGCTTTCACAGTTTATGCCCAATACTAATTTGTCTCTTATAAGTTCATCTTTTAATGTGCCATACTCACACGTTGCTGCCTTTTCTCTCAGCCGGGTAACAAACTTATCAATGGATTCTCCTTCCTCTTGCTTACTGCAGCCAAAAATATACCTTTCATAAATCACATTTTTTGCAGGCTTAAAGTATTCTTCCAATGCATCCAGGATTGCCTTTACATCTGTTTGCTGCAATGCAGTTAGATTCAGGTTGTGCTTATACACATGGCGACACTCACTGCCAATGTTCCCTCTAATTTTACGAAGGCTGTGTTCGGCAAAAGATTTTGGCTGTGCAACTTTGGAAGGAAATTTATCATTTTTGTGCGTCACTTATATATAACTGTAAAATGACGTTCAGCATTTGTGTTAACTTTACTTCAAAATGATATTAAACATTTAAACATTCAAAACACAGCACATAATGTAGTTAATGGGTGAAACACACATTAATTGAGTCCACAACTGCAAAAAGGGACCACTGCTGCTTTATGCGCTCTGTTGTAATGTCTATGCTCACGCTCGTTGAGTTGTGTGCGCGCGCACTAGCGCACAGCTTAGAGGGAACACTGCTCACTGCCCATCACTCTCCTCAGTGTGGCTGCTTGCACCTGAGCTGATTTATCAGTAAGGCCTGTGGCTAAAGAAAAGTCCTCAAACTCTGCTCTAAAGTTCTCCCAGTTAGTGCACAAATTGCCACTCATCTGCATCCCATCAGGTGGAGGAATGTTGTTAGTAGATGCCATGTTGCTGAGCTTCCACTCCAGAGAAGGCAGAGGAGTTTAGCACGATGATGATTCAATCCACTTGATATCTATGCAATCCTTATCCTTGTCTTGTCTCTGCAGGTTTTCTCATAAGCCTGAGCTGCTGCACCACCAATAATCAGCATCATTTGTGGGCTCAGGAACTTCTGACACCATGTTTCAGATGTAATAAATGAGGACAGACACTGCATGCTAGTTTCATGTAGCCATGTTAAACAAGAACAGCAGTAACAGGAAACCGCACCCCCACTCCCATGGCAACACTAGGTGTGGCCAACTACATAAGATTGACATTACACAAACACCGGAGGCTTTTTATGACACCTGGAAAAGCCTCCAGGAGGTTTGCCACCAAAAACGGGAGAATCCCAGAAATCCGGGAGGGGTTGCAACCCTATGTGTACCCCACATAATGCTGTTAACTTGTTGAGGTGCAGGGAGTAGGTGCAAATATAGCAGGAACTGTCAGGTAATGGTGATGATATGAGAGGTAGTGCCCCTCAGATGCTTAGTCCGGCCCGGCAAGAACATACTAGGTGCAGTATTTCACTCTGGATGCAGAGAAAATGTCAATTCTAGTTTTGTACAAATCCAGTATGTCAGTATACTGTAATTATTTTTAAAGGCGATTTATTCAAAGACTATAATATTCTAATAAAATATTCAATACAACATATCCATGTTAATTCAACAAAGGATCGTATAACCTTTAATATCCTAATTGGTTTGCAATGTTTGCCAAGGTGCCCAAAAAACAATCTATAAATCAATATAAGCCTCTGGAGACCAATGATAAATTAAGCTGCTGTTAATGCATTATTCATCATTCCACATTGTCAGGTCTCTTCCCAAGCCAGATGTTTGTGTGAACCATTGAGTTTCTAACAAATATAGGGCCTAATTCAGACCTGTTTGCTCAGCTGCGTATAATGAAGCACGTTGCTCAGCCAAAAAGCTGGGTCGCCATGTCTGTATGCCCCTTTACAATAGCAACATCTGTGTATCACACAATATTTGTTCATGTGATACACAAGAAATATTAAATATGATGCTATCAACATCAACGGTTTTCACCTGACGCAATCCGTTGGTCTGTCTTACCGGTTCACCTGGGTGGTTCACCCCCTGTGAAAATCACTGGGCTGGGTGAAAATTGCTCAGTGAGTATGCCTTGAGCAACTTATAAGCCATCGATTTTCACATCATCATTGCAAAAATGCCCAGTGTGTATGTATGCACCTTTAGCCTCTGCTGGCAGGAAAGGAGTCCTTGATGTACAAGCCCTGATTGTTTGCACAGGAAGTCAATGTACTAATAGCCAATCTCCTATTCTATGTGTTTGCACAGCTGCTGAGTAATAGTACCAAATGTTAAACCTAAGGTTACCACCCGTCTTCGATTATTTCGGACAGTTTGGTAATTAAGACCAGCATCCTGAATCCAGAGGAGTGGCGGTTCAAGACTAGGTGACCCTAGTTAACCCCTTCGTGGGAAGTTTATTTGCCTGTACTGGTGGTTCAAGCTTCATTGATAAAAAGGATATATATTATGTATATCATATAACTAGCATCACCCTGCTGCTCAGATGGAGGAAATATATCATATCTTAGACAGAGATGTAGCAAGAGATAGCAGAATCAGCTTCTGTCATCTTTGTAACAGAACCAGTGCTGGATTAAACCTTCGGGGAAGCCCAGAGCACTTTAGACAGGTGGGCCCCCTCCCATTTGTCATTACTGGCCGCAAACTGCACAGGAGAGTATTACAAAGATACAAAGGTACAGATATTGTCCCTCTGTACCTTAATCTGTAGGAGACCTCATAATCTCAGCGCTGCCTCTGATTAAAAAACCCTCCCATGATGAGGTCACTGCTACTGCTGTCCTCCATGGGCCTGAGAACCATGTGGTGTACTCCACCAATCAGAGCTCAGCACAAGTCTCTCAGCCTCTGACCTCCTAGTCTCATGGGACGTCAACTCCCAGTAATGCACTGCACACTTGTGCAGTCAGTGTGTCTTGGCTCCCAATGCTCAGTACCATTAATAATTGTCACATTGGCAGATAGGTGAAGCTGCAGCACTACTCCACTTCCATGCACAAACCTTTTACCTAAAAAAATAATAATATATATATATATTTTAAATACATGCCAACAACAGGGGGTTGACCCCCTGTGCCCCCCCCCTTTAACCCTTCCCTGAACAGAACCTGTGTAATGACAGCTAGAAGCTGATTGCTGAATGTTAGAACAAATGTACTATAATCAACAAAATTCAGTATGTATGAAAAAAGATAATATAAATTAAAATCACTATTTTCTATTTATTTGGAAACAGGATACATATGGAAGACTGGGATTGGGGATGACGGCATTCAAATTACCGACGCCGGCATCCTAAAGGAGAGAATCAGGTAAGGAAAATTAGCTTCCCGCTAACTCTTCCTCTCCACAGCCTAACCCTAAAGGTGCCCACTCACTAGAACGATTTTTTTGCCGATTTGCCAATTTACGATAAATTGACCAATATATATCGATCGAAATTTACAGATAATCGGTTGAAAATCATCCGATATAGTTCGGATGCGCATTCCTGCGGATCTTTTGCTAAATCTTCTGATCTTACATGCTACATGAAATCTTTGGTAAAGATGTCTGCTTGCCTGAAATCTTTTGTCCAGGACGAACAAAAGATTTCAAGGCTAAATTATGTGCACATCTTAAGATTGCAGATCTTTCTAGTGTATGGGCCAGTGGCGTAACTATAGAGGGTGCAGGGGATGCAGTTGCTATGGGGCCCGGCAGCTTGGGGGGCCCGAGGCAATCCCCTGCACCCTCTACATCCCCTGCACCCTCTACATTGCTACCGCACGCCAGGTGAGGAGGGTGGAGGACGAAAGCATAGGAGGACGGATTCACCACAATTCAGAACCGGAAGCAGCGTCAGCGGAGCGCGGCTGACTGGCACACCACTGGTTTGTCAGCCACACGCCCATGCTTGCACTGTTACAGCAGGCGACTGACAGTGTGCGGAGTGGAGGCGGTTGCTGAAGCAGGAGGGGAGATATAGAGGCTGCTCCACTAGAGAGCCAGAGAAGCGGAGATGAGAGAAGCTCCTGCGGCTGCAGGGGAGAGGAGGCTGCACTGCAGGGTGAAGGTGGATGATAGGATAGCCGCTGCTGCCGGTGGAGCCAGAGAAGAAGGAGAGGGGGAGAAGCTGCATCAAGGTGGGCCAGTCTGGAGGAGGGGGGGTGTCTGGCCTGTGCCGAGGGCTGCTGGTGAGGCTGCAATAATAAGTGCTGTATATAGTCTCTGTGGAAACTGCCTGGGTATTTGTGTAAACTATAGTGCTCTGTCTATTTATCTGTCCTTCTGTACCCCATCCTGCCATTCCGCCCATCCATGTCCCCTCCCATCCACCCATCCATCTGTCTATGCTCCTTCCATCTGTCTGTCTTTCTATGCCCTTTCCTGTCCATATATCTGTCTATGGTTCTTTTGTCAGTCCCCCTCCTGTTCCTATGTCTTTGCCCCCTCCACCTTTCTATGCTCCTTCTGTCCATCTATGCCCCCTCTAATCTGTTCATCTATCCGTCTATGCTCCTTCCATCAGTCTGTCTGTCTATGCCTGCCCTTTTTTGTCTTTCCGTCTGTCTATGCCCATCCAGTCTGTCCGTCTATGCCCCATATGATACTCTGTCCATCCATAGGTCTGTCTATGCCTTCCTCGTCTATCTGTCCATCTATACCTTTACCCCCTGCTCGCTCTTTCTCCCTCTCTCTTGTTCCTGTATTTTTCTCTCTATAACACTGTCTCTCTCTCATTCCATCCTTTTCCACGAAGATACTGTCTTTTTTACTCTCTCTTACTATCTCCTTTCTCTCTTTTTCTTGTAGTGATAAAGGTTGGGAGGGGGGGCCTTTTAAAATGTTGCTATGGGGCCCACAAAGATCTAGTTACGCCTCTGGTGTGTGCACCTTAACACTCCCCCACCCCTGCAGCCTAATAGTAACCTTCCCTGTTAGTGCCTAAAGGTGCCCACACACTAGAACAATTTTTTGGCCGATTGACCGATTTCCGATAAATCGGCCGATATATCATCCGATGATTACCGATAATCGGTCGAAATTCGGCCGATTTCGGTCCGATGCGTGCACCCGTGGATCTTTTGCAAAATTTTCTGATCTTACGTGCTGCATGAAAGATCAGAAGATTTAACAAAATATCCATAGGAACACACACGGGATCTTAAGAAAAATCTTTGGTAAAGATGTGTGCTTGAATGAAATATTTTGTTCAGGACGGAAAAAAGATTTCAAGGCTAATTTATGCGCACATCTTATGATCGCAGATCTTTCAAGTGTGTGGGCACCTTAACTTTACCTTGTGCAACTGTGACAATCTCTAAAATCAATCGGATTGAATGATTTTACACTTTTCACACGATTTATCAGCACGATGCATTGAAATCATGTGAAAAGTCTCCAAATCCCGCTAATGTATGTCCACCCTTAATATACTGTTTTCTCCTTAACAGACGTGAGAAAAATGACCTAATATTGGCACTAGATGGAGTACTGTGAAATGAGTTATAGATATCATGCCACCAGCTGGAGCTGGAGGCATACATATTAGAGGGTTACCTACCCTCCCAGATTGGCCAGGAGGGTCCCGGAATTCAGGTCCCCCTCCAGGCCCCTCGGAAAGGTGGGCAATCCTCCCAGATTCCATAGGACCCTCCACATCTCCCTGGCCGCAACCTAAAATTACCATGATTTGTGGCTTTTCAGGAGGAGGCTAAATATGCAAATAATGTAATTTTAGCCCTGACCTCTTCTCGAGGACCCACAAATTACATAATTTGCAGTTCTGATCATGCAAGCCTACTCTAACCCGCAGATATAATAATGCTATTCATTTTCCACAACTTTCCACTTCTCTGCAACAACAGCTCTCCCTAGTTTTCTACATTTACCTCTCCTGATTCTGCTGCTTCCCACCGGTACCAAACTCTTGAAACAGCCCTTGATAAAGTGGCTTCACCTTCCCAGTACACCCCACGTAGGCTTAGATGCCAGCCGTGGCACTCCAAGATAAAAAGACAAGTACGAAATCAGTCACATAAAGTAGAACTCCAATGACGTAAATCTCGTAATCTGACTAATTTCCTCACATATAAGTCTATCTATCACTCCTACTGCAATGCTTTGGCAATGCCAAACAAATGTTCTTCCAATCTCTCAGCTCTTCTCATGCCACCAACCCTAAGCAACTTTTTAACACATTTAAGTCCTTCGGTACCCTCCGCCTCCTCCCCCACCAGCTACCATCAGTGCACAAGAACTTGCCTCCTACTTTAAGGACAGGATTGATAACATCCGAGATGAAATGGGTATACAGATGTAACGGGTCTCATCTTTGCAGGGGATGGCGATGGCGTCGCCATCGCCATCCCCTGCCCCGCCGCCATCTGCGCGCGCGTCCCCTTCCGACGGTGCTGCCCTCGGTCGCCCGGTGCCCACACCGGGCGACCGCACCCCCCCGCAGCCTCCTCGGGTCCCCCCCTGCCCCCTCGAGCGGGAGGCGGACAGTAATGCGTCCGCCTCGCCACCCCGCCGCCCGGATACTTGGACGCGCTTGCGTGGGGGAAACACGCGTGTCTCAGTCAGATAGCGGCGCCGTGTTGCTGGCGATCCGCCAGCAGCATGCTGCTGGCGAATCGCCAGCAAAGACAAGACCCGATACATCTGTACTCTTCCACAACCTCTAACCCACTTTCTTCCCCACCTGAACCGTCTGGTCCTCTCTCTTCATTTGAGCCCACAAATGAAATGGAAGTATCCACACTCTTCTTCTCCTCCTACCCCGCTACCTCTCCCCTTGATCCTATACCTGCACAAGTCATTAAACTCTATCTCCTGTGCTTATCCCAACCTTAACTAAAATCTGCAATCTCTCTCTTGCAACTGGTATTGTTCCATCTCTATTCAAACATGCAGTGATTACTCATTACCCATTCTGAAAAAACACAAGTCTGACCCTAACTCTCTTTCTAACTACCGTCCTATCTCTCAGCTCCCATGCTTCCCCAAACTACTCGAGAGACTTGTCTACTCTCGCCTCACACACTTTCTTTTTTTTCTTAAATTGAGTCTTTATTTAGAAAATTTTCAATTACAACATACATGAACAAATACACATTCATACATCCATCAAATGACAATACCATCAAATCTCTTATCCATGACTTGAAATAGAACACACATAATATAAATCTCAACCATACCCCCTCCCCCAATATTTGCAAGTCTTTTTCTTATAACTATTCCCCCCTAAATTTAATATACTTTATTGCCCCCAATTGGGTATACATAGTTCATATATTTAAATTTTATTTTTTTTACGCAATTTTAACCTTATTCAAGAAAGAGCCTTACAAATCTTATCTAGTAGCAGCATAAAGACAAGTCTCTACAATATCCATACCATTGAATGTCCAGAAGCCTACCAGCTCCAACACTAGATGAATAGATTTTAATTAAGTATACTTTTTCTCTAAACCTCGCGTTGAATATAATTTCAGGAGAGATTGGAATACATTCCACATCATAACTGGGGCCTTTATAAGCAGTACATTATATTTCAAGGTTCAAGTGTAGAGTATAGAGTTCGAGCATCGTCCTCTACATAGGGATGTTTTGAGGGAAATCGAGACAGTTCAAGGCCTAATGGTAGTTATACATAATCAAGAAAAAAAAAGCAATTTGTGTAGTGAGCAGTGATTAAAGAGAAAAAATAAAAAAGTTAGAAAAACACGTTACATTATCAAGAAATCAATCCTGTATGCCTAAACACACTTGATCTTTAAATAAAAAAAGACAGTGACCTATGATTACTTTTTTACTGAGAAAAATTCGGATTTGTGCCAATTGTGCCATATCTTTTGAAAAAAACAACATTTGGCCCCTAGAGGCATATACATATTTCTCGTGCATATTAAGTGATATTGACCAAATTTATCCATTCCTTAATTTCCGGACCCTTCTGGGCCATCCAGTGACATGCCACTATTACCTTGGCAAGGGCTGAAAGAATTACTGCTAGCGATCTCAGCCCATCCTGAGCCACCTCATCATTACATATCCCCAAGATCATATTTAGCCCTGTAAATGCCTCCACCTGGAAACCTATATTCCTCATCACCCCAATAATATCTACCCAGAATTTTCGCACTGGTCTACACTCCCACAACAAATGCCAGAAGGTGCCACCCTGCTCCCCACACTTAGGGGATCTCCGATCCCTCCCCAGCAAATTTTTTCATTCTTACAGGAGTTAAGTAAGTTCTGTGAAGAATGTTAAATTGGACCTGCTAGATGCGTATGGAGCTGGTAGCACCCCCCGTCATTGCGAGGGCCTTTTTCCATCAATCTTCATCAAGGACTGAGACGTCCATAGCCCATTTGGCCTGAAGTTGCGATAAGCCATCATCAGATCCTACAGAAGCCAACTATTTATATATTTTGGATAACCGCTTCCCAGGAGATAGTTTTCTGAAACATCTTAATAGATGATTCCACCAGGAAACCCTCTCCTCCCCTGCTGTAATCAGCCAGGGCACATCTTAGCTGCAGGAATCTATAAAAAATTGTTCTCAGGATATTATATTCTCTCTGTAGTTTGTCGAAAGGCTTTAATATATGATCTTGATACAATTGTCCCAGGGAACTTACCTCATAATGTGCTCAAATTTCCTCACCCTGATGTATCTCTCAGCTCCCATGCTTCTCCAAGCTACTCGAGAGACTTATCTACTCTCGCCTCACACACTTTCTTAACTCTCACACACTATTAGACCCACTTCAGTCAGGCTTTCATTCCCAACACTCCACTGAGACAGCACTGACTAAAGTGGTGAATGATCTGGTAACTGCCAAGTCTAAAGGCCATTACTCACTACTTACACTTCTAGATCTTTCTGCTGCATTTGACACTATTAATCACACTCGTCTCAAACAATCACTACACTCCCTAGGTCTTAATGATACAGCCCTTTCCTGGTTCTCATCTTACCTATCTGATTGCTGTTTCAGTGTAGGCTTCTCTGACTCTACCTCTTCTTTACTACCTCTTTCAGTTGCAGTTCCACAAGGCTCAGTTTTAGGTCCTCTGCTTTTCTCAATCTATACTGCACCTCATCTCTTGGCAAACTAATCAACTCTTTCAGATTTCACTATCACTTGTATGCGGACAATACTCAAATCTATCAACCCCAAAGTTGTCACCAGTGGTCTTGGGCTGAGTCTCTAAATGCCTCTCTGCCACCTCATCCTGGATGTCTTCTCGCCACTTTAAACTCAATATTTCCTTAATGGAATTACTTATATTCCCACCAGCCAAGAACAGTTACCATCCTGATACCTCCATAACTGTTGACAACTCAACAATCTACCCTACCCCACAAGCTCATTGCCTAGGGGTCACCCTTGACTCTAAACTGTCTTTTGTTCCCCACATTCGGTCTCCAAATCATGCTACATGCATCTAAAAAACATCCAAAATATGACCCTATCTCACACAAGACACTACTAAATCTGTTTTCCATGCACTCATTATATCCTTCATTGTGTCACACGCAGCCGCAGCGGTGCGCGGCGGGCATACTACTCACCCATCCGCGCCCGCCGTCGGCTAGCGTGTAGTGGTCTCCAGGTCAGCGGCAGCAGGCAGCGGCAGTCTGGTGGGCAGCAGGCAGCGTGGGACGCCGGCAAGTGTAGCGGTGTGTGCTGTAGGGGCGCCGGGAGGCCGGCGCCGCCATCTTGGTTAAGGGCAAATAGCAGATTGGCTCATGTCTGAGGTTTCCGCCCATACTGACCTGACAGCCAATGGCAGCCGCCCTCTAGGGATATAGGGGATCTGCCTAGGCCTGTTCAGTGTCAGTACAAAGAGTCTCCAGAGGCGTTCACAGCTCCCAGCTGACTCCGGCTCTCTGACTCACCTCTCCTGACTTGGTGCCTTGCTTCCAGTGCTCTGTGGTTGATCCAGGTTCTGCTTAACCCCATCGCTGCCAGTTCTCTCCACAGTCTGGTTCCTGCCTGCATCCCTGAGCTCCCTGGCCTCGCTCTTCAAGTCTTCTGCTTCCAAGCAAATTCTTCATTCTTCAGTCATCATCCATCTTCTTTCAGTCTTCAAGGATCCTTCATACCATCAAGTACATTCTCTTTCCGGATCCTCTCATTCTTCAAGACCCCAGCCTGCCGTCCTCAGTGCCTTGAACTGTCATTATTTAAATGAACTTTTCTTCTTTCAAAGTGCCATGCTGGCTCAATTATTATTTACCACTAACGGCCACTTAAAGAAAGTATTCAAGTGTGTATTGTTCCATTTATGAATTCTATTATTAAACCTGCACGATTTAATCCTTCCTCCTCTGGTCCGTCTCCGGTTGCTACACACCACACGACTTCATCCAGCCCTTCAGTTGTGACACATTGATTATTGCAATAGTCTCCTAACTGGTCTTTCCAAGAACAGACTCTCGCCACTGCAATTCATTTTAAATGCTGCTGCCAGGCTGATCTTCCTAGCAAGACACTTAGGGGGAAATTTACCAAAATGGATTCGTAAAAAATAGGTGTATTCGTAGGCAGAAATACACCTACTTTTTACACATTTGTATTTTCGGGATTTACAATCCCGAAAATACAACAATTCGTTTTCCTAAAGATGGAACATTCGTATTTGTATTTACAAATACGAATGTCTACACCATGGGTCCTCAAACTGCGGCCCTCCAGATGTTGTGAAACTACAAATCCCAGCATGCCTTGCCACAGTTTTGCTATAAGGGAGTGTTAAAAATGTGGCAAGGCATGCTGGGATTTGTAGTTTCAAAACATCTGGAGGGCCGCAGTTTGAGGACCCATGGTCTACACCATCGATAGAATATGACAGAAATCACCATTCAAAAGAATGGTGGTTCCTGATGTACTAATTGATAATACGGCTGCTAAGTGGTGTAAAACACCCAAGCAAATACGACAGGAAAATACACCTTGATTGTCCTGTCGTATTTGCTTTATGCCTGCACGGATCAGTCAGATCCGTGCAGGCTTTAGTGTTAAAAAATAGAAAAAATATATATATTATAAAAAATCGGCGTGGGATCCCCCCCACAGCTGTAACCAGCACCAGGCTGAAGGAGCCGGTAATTAAAAATCAGGGAACCCGACAAATAGGGGTTCCCCGATTTTTAACAACCAGCCCCAGGCTCCAGGTCCGGGGCTGGTTCCCAAAATACGGGGGACAAAATGACTAGGGGTCCCCCGTATTTTAAGAACCAGCCCCAGGCCAAACCAGCCAGCAGGGTAATGTCACAGCCGGGGGACACATGATATAAGGTCCCGCGGCCAAAACATTAACCCTACCGACCAGTCAGCCTGGCCAGGGGTCCTGGGGGAGTGGGGACCCCCCCAATGAAGGGGTCCCCCCCTCCAGGACTTACCTGACCAGGCTGAAGCCTGGTGCTGTCCTCGATGCCCCTGGGCGGTGGGCATCGAGCTGATAGTGGTGTAAAAAAAAAGAACAATCTATTGTCTAATACTGGGGCACTATGAGTCCCAGCAAGCCTCCCCCGCAAGCTGGGACTTGGAGAACCACAAGTCCCAGCCTGCGGGGCATTAAAGGGCCCGCTGGGTCTAGTAGTTCCACAGTATTAAAAATAGTAAAATAAAACACACTGACACACACTTAAAATAAAACTTTAATACATACAAAGCCCTTACATACTAATACTTACCTATCTTCATCCCATAGGTAGCCCTGGTCCTGATGTCCTGGTCCTGTGTCAGCGTTCTGCTCCATGTCGACATCGCTGTCGGCGATGGCGTCGGCATCCATAGTCCGACGAAATCCATGGAGGAAGCTGTGGAAGGAAACCATACTCACCTGTCCTGATTGGCCGCTAGGCTGCAAGGCGGCCAATAGCAGCATTCGGGAGGCGGAGCCGCACGATGTACACAAACACCGTGCGGCTCATCTGTCCGGTCTGGTTTCGCGTGTCGGTTTGTTTTTTTGCAAAGACCCCTTACCTGGACTACGTCGCCCTGGGACAGGTGAATATGGTTTTCTTCCACAGCTTCCTCCATGGATTTCGTCGGACTCCGGACGCCGACGCCATCGCCGACAGCGACGTCGACATGGAGCAGAACGCCGACACAGGACCAGGACATCAGGACCAGGGCTACCTACGGGATGAAGATAGGTAAGTATTAGTATGTAAGGCAGTGATTTTCAACCTTTTTACCTTGTGGCACACTAAATCAGATTTTAAAATTGCCAAGGCACACCATGAGATCGCCACAGGGCAAAACACATTGGCCCCCACAGGAAAAAACCAAACCTATTGCCCCCCATATAAAAAACAATCACACTGGTCCCCACAGGTAACACAAATAAAATACATTGGCCCTTTAAATGAAAAGAAGAGACCAGTAAATAACAGTTGAACTGGCGGTGGCTGTAAACTGGTTTGGGCATCTCTAGATCTGGGGGCACACTTGAGAACCGCTCAAGGCACACTAGTGTGCCAAGGCACAGTGGTTGAAAAACACTGATGTAAGGGCTTTGTATGTATTAAAGTTTTATTTTAAGTGTGTGTCAGTGTGTTTTATTTTACTATTTTTAATACTGTGGAACTACAAGACCCAGCGGGCCCTTTAATGCCCTGCATGCTGGGACTCATAGTGCCCCAGTGTTAGACAATAGATTATTCTATTTTTTTTTACACCACTATCAGCTCGATGCCCACCGCCCAGGGGCATCGAGGACAGCACCAGGCTTCAGCCTGGTCAGGTAAGTCCTGGAGGGGGGGACCCCTTCATTGGGGGGGTCCCCACTCCCCCAGGGCCCCTGGCCAGGCTGACTGGTCGGTAGGGTTAATGTTTTGGCCGCGGGACCTTATATCATAAGTGTCCCCCGGCTGTGACATTACCCTGCTGGCTGGTTTGGCCTGGGGATGGTTCTTAAAATGCGGGGGACCCCTAGTCATTTTGTCCCCCGTATTTTGGGAACCAGCCCCGGACCTGGAGCCTGGGGCTGGTTGTTAAAAATCGGGGAACCCCTATTTGTCGGGTTCCCTGATTTGTAATTACCGGCCCCGGCTCCTTCAGCATGGTGCTGGTTACAGCTGTGGGGGGGACCCCATGCTGGTTTTTTTTTTAAATTTATTTAATTTTTCTATTTTTTTTACACCTTGCAGCCTGCACGGATCTGACTGATCCGTGCAGACTGCCTGTAGGAATTCGTATTAGTGGCCGTATATACGGCCAGCTAATACGAATTCCTACGACTTCGGTGGGTTACAAAGCAGTCGTATATGACTGCTTTGTACATTCCCCTCCGGAACACGACTTTGCATACGACTGAAACAGTCGTATGCAGTCGTAGGGGAAATACCAATACGAAAGACTAGGTTTTTCATATTGGTAAATTTCCCCCTTAATATCTGTCAATCCCTCCATTGGTTGCCTGTATTTTACTGTATTCAATATAAAATACTTATACTCGCATATAAAGCTATTAACCATACTGTACCAGCATATATCTCTTTACTTCCCACAAAATATCGACCACTCCGCTCTGTGCAAGATCTGCGCCTCTCTTCTGCATGGATCACTAGCTCCCATTCACTATTACTGTCATCGGGCTGCCATCCTATGGAATGCCCTTCCACGCACAATAAGACTCTCCGCTAGCCTCCAAACTTTCAAGTGTTCCCTGAAAACTCACCTCTTCAGGCAAGCCTATCATATTTACGTTCCACACGCATAACCCTCTGAGAAACTTATGTATTATATAGCTTTTCTTATGGACTTGTAACTTGGTGGAGCTGCTATGCTATTACTAGTGTCTGTCCTTGTGTTTCCCTTCTATGCAGGGCCGTTTCTAGACAATTTAGCTCCCAGGGCGAAGAAATAAAAATGCGCCCCCCCCCCCCACACACACACAAAAATACACAACCGCGCCGAAATAGGGGGTGTGGCTTAAGTCTAAAAGGGGTGTGGCTTAATATAAGGGCGGGGTCTAGGAGGAAAACAATTACCTTACACCACACTTTTGCAACCTGCATGACCAGACATTGGTTAATGCAAGAGTTGTCATTGTCCTCCCGCACTTAAGTTGGCGGGCTGAAGGCCACACAGTGACATAAAAAATATAAAGGCCCACACAGTGACCTAGTACACCTCACAGATCAAGGCCAAACAATGACAGGCTACTTAAATCATTATACACTATTTATCCTTGATGCCAATTACACATTACGCTGCACACTGTGATGAAAATTACACATTACGCCACACACTGTGATGACAATTACACACTATGCCCCACGCGCCGCTACCGCACAACTGATGCCGTTTACTAATATGCCCCCACAGTGCCAGATGTGCCCCCACAGTGCCACACATATATGCCCCCACAGTGCCAGAAGCAGCACAACTCACTGTCTCACTCTCCCCCCGCTGCTGTTGTTGCTGCTGCTTCTTCTTCCTTGGGGAGGGGAGCGCATCGTGCGTCTCTCCTTCCCCTTCACTGTGTACCTGAGCTGTCAGCCATTCATATCTCTTGGGCTGGCTCCTGATTGGATGCCAGCCCGCGAGCTCTAATTGGCTGACAGCCCAGTGACACAGTGACCGAGGGGAAGGAGAGACGCGCGATGTGCTCCCCTCCCCTGGGATTAATCAGCTCAGCTGTGCCTGTGGCGCCGTGGCGGCAGACGGGGAGAGCGGAGAGGGGGAGGAAGGGAGGCGGCGGCGCTGTGGGAGCTGCCGTGCGCAGTGGCGTAACTATAAAATTTGCTCCCCCAAGCCATAAAAGTTTCATGCAACCCCCACCCCAGTAAAAATCTGGTGAGACAAACAGGGCTGTTTCTAGACAATATGGCTCCCAGTTTTAACAGTAAAAATGTGCCCCACATACAGATCATTTAAAAATAAAGAACGCACATTTCAAAAAGTATGTGCAGCCTCGCTTCAAGGGGTAATGCCCATTATGCCACATACCGTAATGTCCATTACACATTATGCCACACATCGCAATGACCATTACACAATATGACACACACCACAATGCCGATTAAATATGCCACACACTGCTATACCCATTACACAATATGCCACACACTGCAATGCCCATTGCACATGCCACCCACCGTAATGCCTATTACACAATATGTGACACACCGTAATGCCACTTACTCCATACACCACACCATAATGCAATTTACTCTATACACCACACATTGCAATGCCACTTGCACAATACGCCTTACACCATAATGCCCCTTACACATTTTGAGGGTCATTTGATCCAAAAATCCAATAGTCACATCTAACAAAACCGACAAATGTGTACAAACTTGGACATACTGTATGTGACTGGTCAAAAACTAGCTAGCTGACATGCTAGTAGAACCCTACAATGGCAGGTATAAAATGCTGTGGGCGAGTGGTGACAGCGAGCAGAGCTTCCTGCTCGCTGTCACCACTCACCCTGATAGTATTCAACGCAGCCCCCTCATAACCAATTTCCCCTCGCTCCATTTTGTGAGCGAGGGGGAATTGGCGTATGCGGCTCCAGAACCAGCGAGACTCGCGGCTAAATACAGCGAGTTTCCTGCATTAGCCATGGGTCTCGCTGTTTTGGGGAATTCTCGCCGTCCTGTGACGGCGAGGATTTCCCCGGAACGTTGAATAGAGCGAGCGGCCGGCGCGGGGGTGAAACAGCGAGGATCGCTGGTTTTCTGCAATCCTCGCTGTTTAACCCCCTCACTGGCCGCTCGCTGCGGTATTGAATACACCCCACAATATCAGAGTGATTGTAGAGCTGCAGTATGTTTCTTTACACATATAATTAAATAGAAATGGTTGCTGACCATAACACTTAAAAAAAAAAAAAACTTTATGCTTTAGAATTGTGGCATTCACTCACAGTTCTCTAGCCACTCGCTGTCAGCAGCATCTGACCCGTCAGACTTCCACAGCATAATGAAACTCCTCCAGGATATCTGACTGACTGGCTGTGGCATTTTACATGCAGCAGCCGCGTAGCAGAGCAGCAGGAGCGGGAGGTGAGCTGGCGCAGCCTGCGCATAAGCGCGGGTCCCTCCTCTGTCCCCTGCTTGGCTAATCCGGACAGAGGAAGGGGGAGGCACTATCAGGCAGTCAGTCTGTGTGTCGCACTCACACAGAGCTTCGCCTCCACCGCCGGGTCCACTCTGGTCTGAGTGGTCTCCCCGGCTGAGGCTCCCTCTATGCTCCGCCTCCGCTCCATCATTCAGCCGGCCAGTCCCCACCCTGTGCGCAGCTCGGCGCTCACAGACAGTCACAGCCGCCTGTCACTAATAGACTCTACATCAATGTCATTGAGTGACAGGCGGCTGTGACTGTGTGAGCGCCGAGCGGGGCACATAGACACTCTCACTGCAGCCTTGTAGCCAGGGACGGATTGGGGAATAAATGTGGCCCTGGAAAATTTCTGTAAGTGGCCTCATGTGGGCGGCACCAAATCAACAATGGGTGGAGCCGGCATAGCAGTAGGCGGGATTACTAAATCAGTATACGTAGCGACATCGGTGACAGGCAAGGCTAAAGCATCAGTATTAGATTCGGTACTTGTTTCTTAAGGCCCCCATACACTATGCGATTTTGAGCCCATTTCACCCGATTTTGGCACTTTGGGCAGATAAATCTGGTGAAATCGGCCCAAAATCGGAAGTTTGTGACCTCTGATATGATCTGATGCACGTTCCCGCGCGCATCGGATCAGGGCGTCGGACCTGCTGAACTTAAGATATATCGGAATCTGACCCATCATGGGCACATCGTGGGTACCCACAATGTTTAAGTTCCGATATATCTATGGTTACCTCGTGTGGCCGCGGGAGCTAGCCTGACCCCTCTCGGGGACAAGTCCGGGGGAGCGGCATGAGCAGGCTGGGAGCGGCAGGCGGGGACCGCAGACGCAGAGCAGAGACCGGGGGCGCGGCGGGAGAATAGGAAGAAATCCTATTCAAAAGACTGGGCGGCCGCTGATTGGCTGACAGCGCAGCCAATCAGCGGCCGTCCAGTCTTTTGAATAGGATGGTTTCTATTCTCCCTTGGGACATTCAATGATATCATTGTATACCTAATGTCATGGCATTGCACACCCTATAAAATTGCATGCGATTTTGCGGGACATGCGATGCAATGCGATGCGATATAGTGGGGTACAATGAAAAACTCCTGTCGACCATGGACTCGCCGATCATCTTCTAGCATCTAACTAGCGTTACTGCCGCTTTAGCGCCTGTTTACTATATTCAGCCGTCTAACGCAGCAGGATAAACTAACATCGTCAATCTACACCTGGGTCAACCCACTATACCATCACCGGACACAGCAACCCTCCCTCAAAGCTACACTATAAACAGGATAGCATTCCCATCCTCACTAGCCTAACAATATACAGGCTATAAAACTGGCCCACTAATGTGTATCACAACTACAGGCTATGTGTGTGTACCATACTTAGATAAGCACCCTACACTAATGGGGCCTACACAAGGGGGAATTTCAGGGCATTTTCGAAACGATCTCACTAGATCGCTTAGAGCAGGGGAAGCCAACTCCAGTCCTCCACAGCTACCAACAGTTCACATTTTCCAGGTCTCCTCACAGAACCACAAATGAAGTAATTAGCTCCACCTGTGGATCATTGATAATGTGTCAGTGTGTAATGAGTGCACCTGCGAGGTGAGCTGGAAGATGTGTCAGTCAGTAATGAGTGCAGTGCTGTGAGCTGGAAAACCTGAACTGTTGGTAGCTCTCGAGGACTGGAGTTGGCTACCCCTGTCTTAGAAAATGCACCTACATGTAGGGGTCATAGCAACAGCTCTCAGCCAATCACTGACTGTCCATTCATTTCTATGTGCGCCCGCTGCTGTCCGGCTTCCCCCACACTACAGGGTGCCCATCACTGCGTTCACCGCCCCGGACCACCGGCTCCCTGCTTGCGGCGATCACCGCCCAGATCAGTGCGCCTCCCCTGCCTGGCTCCTCGCATCAGCTCCCCATATGCCGCGTCCCCTGCCTAATTCTCTCTGCACATGTTACATCTGCCCCACCTGCAGTGCACATGGTTTTGACCATCTAAGAAGGAATTTGTCAGAAAGAGTGAACTAGAATAACCCCCATAGACTCTATAAATAGTAGTTCCCAAAATCTCTTTAACAGCCTGAATGTGGCTTAGGAAGGGGCCGATGGTGGGGGGGGGGGGGGGGTCTATTTATGCACATATTTGCGCATGTGCAAACCCCCTGCTCAAATGCCTTCAGTAAGTATCACACTCGCCGAGGCATTTACATGAGTAGGGGAGAGGGGGGGTTAGCAGGCGGCGGCATCAGGGGAACGCACAGTGTTTTATGGGCGTCCCAATAAAAACGCTCGGCGTTCACCTGGAAACGCAGATGTCTGCTTGGGCCGGGCGGCTGACATCACATCAGCGTCTGTCCCCTTTTCGGCGGATAGTGGCTGTAATACAATTCAGTTCAGACTGACTATTACCAAAGGCAGGAGCAATCATTCGATGGTGAGCGACCATCAAATGATTTCTCCTGGTAGCGACTGCATGAGAGGGGATGTGTTAGCAACACATCCCCTCGCATGCTAATGAAGGGGGGGGTGGCTGTTCGGCGGGGCAGCGTTAAGGTGCTCGCTAGGCAGCGGATATACGCTGCCTAGTGAGCCAAACTGAATCAGGACCTAAATCCGGCTAGTACTGAATAAGTTCCCCCCTTTGACATCAGGGGTATTCATCATGGGTGCACAAGCATACCCCCATAAACCTGAAACCAGCCTAATAAAGGATTTTAAATAGGAGACACACTCCTGCATTTCCTTAAAGTACCTTCTCCCCCACACCGCACCGCTTGCCTGGTCTTCCTTTCCCCAGCCCCCAGCAGAGCCTCCTAAAGGTGCCCACACACCAGAACGATTTTTGTGGCCGATTTTCGACCGATTGTACCAAAAAAATCGGCCGATATTTACCGATTTTTACCGATAAATCGCCCAATCGGCCAAAAATCGTTGTAGTGTCTGGGCACTTTAACTGCAGCCTGGCATACCTTCCCACACCCAGCAGCAACTCTACTCACCATCACTGCAGGGCCAGGGCCTCACCTTCTGCTGCTAAAGGCCGGAGTCCTCCTGTCTTACTGGGCGTCTACACTGAGGCTGCAGATGTCGCCTGGCCCAGCTGTAAAGTCCCAGCAGCGAGGGGGTAGTTTTGTTCCTTGTGGGACAGCAGCTGCACCGCGTTCTTCTCCCTGCACGTTTACAGGAAGGCTTCCCCAATCTATCCTCATGGTGGCTGCTGGGCTCCTCTTGTCTGCAGTGCACTGTATCACGTGTGTGCAGGGAAACATAATAGAGGTGGAGCTGCCGACCCAGGGGAGGGCTGACAGCGGCTGACTGACAGACAGCAGCCTTTTCATCATGACAGCCTGGAATATTACAGCAATGGTAGGAGACGGGGCAACACGGGGACATGGGCATAGGGGTACTGAACTAATGTACTTGTGATGCTGCAGCGCTGCCAGTGCCAGTCTGATTAGGGTGGGAGGCACAGTGAGTGCAGCAGTGGGAGGAGGCGGGGTAAACACAGGAACATGGGCTCAGAGCTGAGGCTGAGCCTGTCTCTGACCTACGGTGTCTCGGGTCGAATTTTGTGGGCGGTGCTAGACCTGCGACTGGGCGGAGCTTTTCGGCCTCTTGTTCGTCCGGCCTCCCGGCCCTCCTACTACAGCTACAGGCGCCTACAGGCTCATCAGCACACCAGTCCAGGCAGCATTTAAAAAGCGGGGACGAGCCGTGCGGCGCCCCGGGCAGATGCACGGCTCGTCCCCCTGTAAAAACGGCCCTGCTTCTATGTTCCTATAGATTGTAAGCTTGCAGCAGGGCCCTCTTACCTTCAAGTCTGTCTGTTGTTACCCAGTTTGTTTTATCACTGTCTACTATTGTAAAGCGCAACAGAATCTGCTGCACTATACTGTATATGAAACTGTAAATAAATAATAAACTGACCCACACAGTCCACACCAGAACAGGAAATGCCTCTTTCTCAGCAGTGGGTGGGAGTTCCACTTTGCATTTTCCAAATGTTGGGAGGTATGCAGAACTGGATCTACTGCTTTAGCACTCAGATGTCCACACATCACTATCAGGACTGTGCTAAGTAAAGCAAATGTTGGAGTTTGCTGGTAAAAGAGTCCCACAGAAGTATTAATAGTGTGAAGAACGAGTGAGAGGGAGATTTAAGTTAAAAAGAATTAAGAATTAAAAACACAGCATCTCATTCTGATTCTTTTAGTTGCAGACACATTGAGGTGAATCATTGGAAAAAAAATGCATGTAGAGCAAAATGGAATGGGTACGGTTGAAGCAATCTTAGCCAGGAATCTCAATTCGGAAATTTACTAAACACAAAAATCCTCCAAGTTTGCTCCAATACGAATGAAAATCACTGTAGAACACAAATACGACTTAACAGACCATTGGCAAACTCGGCAGGAATTTTCATAGACACCAGGATTACATGGAAATTTACTATCTTTAAAAATAAGACACAAAAACACTATGAAAGTAAAAATGTATTATAAACTCATGCACACTTGCACACACATACAGTACACTAACATAAATGCAATCAAAGTGTGACATTTCAGTATAGGTAAGTGTATGACCAATATGAACATGTCCCCCAGCCATGGCCTTACCTTACTGACTAGTGGAGCCCGGTGCTGGTTTTAAAAATCCCTCTTTTGTCCCCCGTATTTTGTTGAACCAGGATTGGTCCAAGAGCCCGGTGCTGGTTCTTCAACTATGGGGAACCCCTGTGAATTTTTTCCCCTGTATTTTTAGAACCAGCGCCTGCTCAAAGAATACTGTGCTGGATATACTTAGAAGGGGGGTCCAATGCTCTTTACGCCCCTGTTTTTTGTCACTGCTGGGACATGAACAGCTCTCAGTGAGCCCCTCTGTCTTTGTGATTATATGCTGCGGCAATGAGCACAATATCTAACCTGCTGTCCGCAGGTAGAATGCGGGACAGTCTCCAAAAAATGTCACTCTCCCTCAAATGTGAGGATAGTTGGGAGGTATGTTTTCTGCATTAGTTTAGGCTGTGGAAAAGAACGGTTATGGTTAGGTACTTAGAAGTGGGTTAGGGATAGGCTGTGATGCAGGGGGTTGGGTTTAGATGGTGGGGTAAAGGGTTATGGTTAGGCACTAGCAGGGATGTAAGGGTCAGGCTGTGTGGGGTAGAGGGTTAAGGTTAGGGGGCATGGTTGATATACCTACATGCCCTTTATTACGATTCTCTCCTTGGGGATGATGTTAGTATTCTTAATATGAGCATCCCCACCACCGATTATCCATGTGTATCTTGGCTATCTAGATACTTGCAATAACATTGTTACATAGTTCATAAATATAAAAGTTTTACCAATAATACATATATTTCTATATTTTTCTCTGGAAGATAAGAGGGTGGACACTTCTTCAGCTAATGTAAATGTTGTATCAACTTGTAACTTACAGTACATTGGGTGTGTGTATATTTTTCTGAGTACTACGGTAATATCTTTTCTGAATCAACATTTTACATATTGTACCTCTTTCATACCCCTTTTTATTTGGCTGAAGTACTACTGAACACTTTCATTTTTCAGACACATACATTTGTTGTGTAAATCACAGGTAACATGATGTGAGCAAGTAATATGAGACACAAGTTACAAGGTGAACCTTTATGAGGAAGGGTGTGGATGGGAACTAGCTGATAAATGAAGTCTTCCTGGAACCAGTCTCTCTCTCTCATTGCCAAAACCCTCCCTCTAGCAAACAAAGCCAAACCTAATATTGTGATGACGTAGGCATGATTTTGTCTAGTATCCCCCTGCTGCTAATTCTTCTTCTCACCCAGCACAGCACTCATCGCCCAGTAGCACAGACCAGAGCAGCAGCCAGCAACATCCATTACCCCTAACCCATAGTAAATAGGTACAGTGCATGAAGTAGGAAAAAAGTTGGCATGTTCTTACTGAGAAGGGGTGTGACCACACAATAGTATTCCCCAATAAAAATGAAACCACACAGTAGTGCAACCTTATTCACATTATATCATTATATCATACAATAGTATCCCTTATTCACGTTACGTCACAAAGTGATGTCCATTATTTACATTACACCACATTGTATAGCCCTTTATGTATACTACACCAGCATTGAGTCTGTCTTTTGATATGCTCACAATTTAAACTAAACTCATCTTACACAAGCAGTGGAGGCACTATATTGGAATAGCAGAAAGGTTTCAATACGGGATACGGTCAAGTTGGTCGACAAGCATTGGGTCGACACTGCTAGGTCGACATGGTTCTAGGTTGACATGGGTCAAGGTAGATATGGGTCTAGGTCAACATGGGTCTAGGTTGACAGGTCATTAGGTCGACACAAGCATTAGGTCGACAGTGTCTAGGTCGACAGTCAAAAGGTCAACATGGGGTTTTTCACTGTTTTTTTGAGCGAACAGGCAGTATTTCATGCCCCAACATCCACTAGGGTGTGGTGGGAGATTAAAATAGTGTGCGAGGCACCATGCCCGAAGCATGGCGAGCGAAGCAAGCAATTCGAGGGGATGCAGTGCACTGGAAACTGTGTCCATGTCGACTGTGACGACATTTGGGTAAAAAAAACAGTGAAAAACCCCATGTAAAACTTTTGACTGTCGACTAGACACTGTCGACCGAATGCTTGTGTCGACCTATTGACTTGTCTACCTAAACTCTTGTCGACCTAGACCCATGTCGACCTTGTCCCATGTCAACCTAGAACCATGTTGACCCAATGCTTGTCGACCAACTTGCTGTAGACCAAAGGATCCCAACCCTTCTATACTGCTAGGGATTGTATATAAACATATTAGGTGTATATACAGAATACTGCATATGTATGTATATATATATATATATATATATATATATATATATATATATATATAGTGACAAAATATATATATATATATATATATATATATATATATATATATATATATATACAGTATATATATAGTGACAAAAATCACATACTTGGGAAAACAAATGAAGACTTTGATCTTCATTTTTTTTTATAAGGGTCCCCGGTCACAGCATATCAGATGAAATCATACTTGCCTACCTGACCTTCTCCATGAGGGAGAAAATGCTCTGTTCCTGCATTTCCCTGGTAATGTATGAGTGCCATCAACTGTGGGGAGTTAGGTAATAAATAAGAAAGGTGTCACCACAGGTGATGGCAATCCTACATTACCAGGGAAGTCCAAGAACAGAGCATTTTCTCCCTCATGGAGCGGGTCAAGTAGGCAAGTGTGGCGTAGTTACAGGCAGCAGTAATCACTGCATAAACAGACTATTGTAAATGCTGCAGTGGTCCCTACCATAGCCCACACCACGGCCTATTGCTTGGGCAGGTAAACCACCGTCAAGAGCATTTGCACTCTGCCCTGGAAAAACTTATATAAGGCTATCACAGGCACTGCTGATTACACACATAGCTTCTGCTACTGCTCTGGATCTTCCACACTACTCTCAGGTGGAGATATGCTATCTATGCCTCAATATTTTATGTATATATATATATATATATATATATATATAATCCTTCCAATAGAAAAGGCACTCCAGTCGTTTCTTTCAAATACTGTACACACAACTTTATCAAACGTGGATATCACCAGCGATATCCACGTTTGATAAAATTGCGTGTATTTGAAAGAAACGACTGGAGTTTCTTTTCTATTGGAAGGATTGCATGGATCACTTAAAGACTTAAAGTGCACCCAGGCTAGTTGATTTGTGACCATCGAGTGCCAGCAAATAGTGAGCTGTATATATATATATATATATATATATATATATATATATATATATATATATATATATATATATATATATATATATAGAAGGGGGGAGAATGGGCAGCACTCACGCGGATTTCCAATAAAGACACTGAGATAGTGTAACCTGGTGACGTTTCGGACTTTACTCCGTCCTCATGACCAAAAAAGCAACAAGCCGGAAGCGGCTGAGACGCTGTGAGACGCCCGTTTGGAGCTTGACAGGAGGAGGAGACGTGGTTTGCACGGTATATAGGTATGTGCTGTATGTCTTACACTTGTTGCTTTTTTGGTCATGAGGACGGAGTAAATTCCGAAACGTCACCAGGTTACACTATCTCAGTGTCTTTATTGGAAATCCGCGTGAGTGCTGCCCATTCTCCCCCCTTCTGCATTCGCCTTCACGTGCAGCACCCCGGTCTTTGGATTCACATTTTATTCGTCGGAGTGCCAGGTTTTACCCCACTGCTATATATATATATATATATATATATATATATATATATATATATATATATATATATACAGTCACAGTTTGGGTGAGCACACCTTAGAAAAAACTCACTTGGGGTGCCATCACCTGGATTCTCCCAGCAGGGGGGTCCAAATATAATGTAGCAGATAGGGCGGCACTCACATCAAAAGAAGGCTCTCAAGGCGGAGATGCAATCAACGTTTCGAAGTTTATTGTAGTAACTTCGTCATCAGGATACAATACAATATAAAACAATGACAGTTTATATACATAACAGAGACCAGTGAGGAGAACGCTGATTGCACGAGTTCCGGGGTCACGTGACGTCATGACGTCATCATCCGGCTGCCGCTGTCATGGTAATACCACGCCAATGACGCACAGACGATGCGTCTCCCACCCTTTGCCCGGTCAGTGGTTACACATGATTAAGACGTCATCATCAGTGCCCGGTTGTCATGACTACATGACAACAACGGCACACAGATGATACGTTCACCAGTGTCCCAACTGCCCGCAATAATCAGCTACAGAAGCAAGAGCAGTCACCTTGCAGATACAATAAAAATGTGAAATAACAGCATAATACGAAGCAAGGTATCGTTTAAATGGCATACATATTAAGGCACTAAGAAGACAAGTCAAAATACATAGAAATTCATAAAAATTAACGTGACAGTCACGCAACTGGTCAAAATCAAGACCTAAAGGGGTACACATACGTTTAAGGAGAAGAAAAATTACATGATCACATGCAAAAAATTATTATTATACTCCTGATAGATAAATACAAAGGATAGTACATGATTCTATCAATGGGAAAGGCCACTCAGTTATAGAGGAAAATTGCATAGGAAAAATAATATTTTCCACAAAAACACATATTTTTCACAAAAAACAATGCAGACTATGTGATTCGTTAAGGCCACCGGGTGATAAGGTGCCTAATCTCTGGATCCAACCAGCCTCACATCTTAGTAATTTGAGTGATTGGTCACCCCTTCTCAATGAGATAGGGATGTGATCAATAATGACACTTTTAATTGAGGCAACTCTATGTTTAGCCTCAAAAAAGTGACGTGCTAGTGGCTGGTCGCTGCCACCTTTTTCAAAGGCAGCTTTTATGGAGGATCGATGACCCGCCAGTCTTTCTCTCAGAGTTCTCTCAGTTTTGCCCACATAATTTCTAGAACAAGGACAAGTCAACATATAGACTATAAATTTGGTAGTACATGTTACTCTGTGATTAATATAAATCTTTTTTCCTGAATGGGGATGAAGGAAAAAGGGGCCAGTGGACATGGAGCGACAGGCTGTGCAATCCAAGCACCTGAAGCACCCATTGCGGGGTTCCTGCTGTTACACGAGGGGAAGGAACCTCAGGGACCACCTGGTCAAAGCCGATGTAACAGGCCTTAAACATCAGACCAGTGAACAATTTTTGAGACCCCGCAGTGGGTGCTTCAGGTGCTTGGATTGCACAGCCTGTCGCTCCATGTCCACTGGCCCCTTTTTCCTTCATCCCCATTCAGGAAAAAAGATTTATATTAATCATAGAGTAACATGTACTACCAAATTTATAGTCTATATGTTGACTTGTCCTTGTTCTAGAAATTATGTGGGCAAAACTGAGAGAACTCTGAGAGAAAGACTGGCGGGTCATCGATCCTCCATAAAAGCTGCCTTTGAAAAAGGTGGCAGCGACCAGCCACTAGCACGTCACTTTTTTTAGGCTAAACATAGCGTTGCCTCACTTAAAAGTGTCATTATTGATCACATCCCTATCTCATTGAGAAGGGGTGACCGATCACTCAAATTACTAAGATGTGAGGCTGGTTGGATCCAGAGATTAGGCACCTTATCACCCGGTGGCCTTAACGAATCACATGGTCTGCATTGTTTTTTGTGAAAAATATGTGTTTTTGTGGAAAATATTATTTTTCCTATGCAATTTTCCTCTATAACTGAGTGGCCTTTCCCATTGATAGAATCATGTACTATCCTTTGTATTTATCTATCAGGAGTATAATAATAATTTTTTGTATGTGATCATGTAATTTTTCTTCTCCTTAAACGTATGTGTACCCCTTTAGGTCTTGATTTTGACCAGTTGCGTGACTGTCACGTTAATTTTTATGAATTTCTATGTATTTTGACTTGTCCTCCTAGTGCTTTAATATGTATGCCATTTAAACGATACCTTGCTTCGTATTATGCTGTCATTTCACATTTTTATTGTATCTGCACGGTGACTGCTTTTGTTTCTGTAGCTGATTATTGCGGGCAGTTGGGACACTGGTGAACGTATCATCTGTGTGCCGTTGTTGTCATGTAGTCATGACAACCGGGCACCGATGATGACGTCTTAATCATGTGTAACCACTGACCGAGCAAAGGGCGGGAGACGCATCGTCTGTGCGTCATTGGCGTGGTATTACCATGACAATGGCAGCCGGATGATGACGTCATGATGTCACGTGACCCCGGAACTCGTGCAATCAGCGTTCTCCTCACTGGTCTCTGGTATGTATATAAACTGTCATTGTTTTATATTGTATTGTATCCTGATGACGAAGTTACTACAATAAACTTCGAAACGTTGATTGCAGCTCCGCCTTGAGAGCCTTCTTTTGATGTGAGTGCTGCCCTATCTGCTACTATATATATATATATATATATATATATATATATATATATATATATATATATATATATATCAAGATATTGGGGGTCCCCTTTCTGCGCTCTAGAACTATGGAGCAGCATCTCTGAGGGATCTTCTGTTAGGTAAGATCCAGGGAATAGAAATGAAAAAAGAAAGTGGGGTTTCAGAGGGCGCTAATATATCACAACAATTTTGATAAAAATGGTATTTATTACAACCTCAGTAAAAATTGTCATAAAAAACACCTCTTAGGGTGTAATGTTTACACATAAACAATGAAAATAAAACTCTGGTGAGACATTATGAGTCGCAATTGGAACGATGACACTGGTGGTATAGTCAATTCAGAATGGAAGGCCCAACGCGTTTCGTCATATTCATGACTTCATCAGGGGCAGTGAAACAATTGAAAGGACTATAATATTCAGAAATAAGTATCAAGTATCCAGAGTGAATTTCTCAGCAATTAGCCAGAATGATGGCACGATTATTTAATAAGAGCCGATGGGTTTTGATTTTCTCCAGCAATAAACGATGCTGGGCTCAAATGAGAAAATGGCCCGTACAATATTGGAGTTCTGTGAAGAGATGTACACCGCATGAATCCACCAGAGGAATAATATACACTGGATATAGATGAAGTCTGGGTCTTTATTTTGTAGCAGGTAAATAGCATTTCAGTTAACATGTGTTAATAGCTCAGCAGGCAATGGTTTTTCATAGATTTCACAGACAAGGTACACTCTAAAGCACCTAATGTAACATTACATTACTGGCCTATCACCCATCCGTTTTTCAGCATTAGCAATTACCTCCTGCCTTGGACACACATATATCATAAAGCCACATGTGCTGCTAATCAGCTAAACCTTGATCACATCAGTTTAGGAAACTTGCATCTAATTTTTCTGCTGCTGTTGCTCTAATACCTGGACTGGATCTTCCACATGGGCAGCACGGATATGCAATGGTTAGGATTGCTGCCTCACAGTGCTGAAGTCATAGGTTCCCACTGTTAATGGCGATTAAATATGACCAGAGAGACAATAAGTGAAAAGCGCAGGTTACGTAATAAGTCCGCAACCTGAGTACCCTTTATACCTAACTACGTGCGAACAAAACGTAGCGCAGCGTAGCGTACCTTTATTGTATATTATACACCAAGAACCGATACCTTAATAAGAGATCCCTTCGCAGTACTTTGTCTCTAATCTGCGAATATATCTTTAAGGACAGTGTCCGTAATATACCTTTATCGCTAAATGCGAATAACAGACACAAACCACAGTATAGAAGTAAGGAGATAAGAACTCCGCAAAAAGGTTGTATTTAAGTCCCTAATGGACAAAAGGGGGTTACAGGAATGGAAAATACAGGTTTAACAGGTAATACAATAGACTAACAATAAAATACTATAATCAGGCTCTGCTAGGGGGAAGGAAACAGATACAAGACACAATCAGCCAACAATATAATAAGAATAAATACCGTTAATGCAACCGTTACCGTATCATCAAATATGCGAAGCGCAGTCCGGTCAGAGCTCGCTATCGTTCAGGAATGAACTATAGCCCGGTTGAAGGTCAGGGAAAAGAAAGAAGTGCCAAAGTGACTGTGACTGCTCTGGGTTGCCTATCTTATAGGGTCAGAAGGGGGAGGTCAAAGGCCATTTCCATTGGTCAGAGATCGTATGTCAGGTCCACTGTGATTGGGGGTAAGATGATACAACTGGTTTGACTAGGTGCAGGGGAGTGAACTTTAAGAGTCCTTTGTTTGATGGTTTCGGCGTCAGCAGTGATAAGAACCAGTTTCATCCAGATTCCTTTGTTACATACTTTCAACAGAAACTGTCTCTGGAATATGGATTATGTCCATAACTATCGGGCCGTGTCTATTGCGAAATATTCGCAATGACCGGAATACTACGCATAAGGAACGGAACGGTACTAAACATGATACAGACAGATGTATGCAGGGCTAACTAAGCTATGTGTGGCGTTCTAAACCTTTAACTATATTTTATTTAGTGTAAGTAAGTTATTATGAATTTATGTGTGATAGTATGGCTACTCTTCTGGTCCACTTTGTCACACATACTCGGGTATGGAAACTTTATTTGCGCAACTCTGCGAACCAAAATGGCAGCCATACTATCCTAAAATGGCGTGTGTGCAACTAGACTTCCACAGTCCACCCTTTAACAGTAAATATAAAACTGTTACAATACAAAACATTTTACACAGCAATACAGAAATTCATAATCCTAACAAAGAAATTGGGATCCATGAAATAAACATATAAGGGGAGTAAACCATCTGCTCTTGGCCGATCCAGGATCACGGATAAACGATGGGCCGCATTTATCGAACAATCTACTCAGGGTCACGAAGGATAATGTACAATTTTGGGATAAAAATAAATAAAAACAGGGGTGGTTACACTATATACAATTGTTTTTTTTTCAGATATGGCATCCTTTGGTAGGTATTGTTTGTGACAACAGACCCTTGAACTCTTTGTTGTCTCTCTTTTTGGTATGCTTTTAAGTATGATGGTATTATCACTATCAAACATCCGGTCCTGGGTAATGTGTCAAGTTTATAGATTCTACCTTGACCTAAACTGGGACGGGTAACACACTCTCAGAACTCTGTATGCCTGGCAGCAGTGCGGCGGCGGTAACGGATAGTGGGGGGGGGGAGACAAGAATAGGACCCACAACAATAGAGAAAACTGAGAAAGGAAAAATTTTGTTAGTGATCCTTCCAACCTGTTACCAGTGGGGTGTGTCACAGTCCCTTTTGTAGCTTGTACAGGTTGCTTGACCTTAGCTGCTCTCCAGTCCTCCCGAAATGGTGCCTCTTAGCGATTTCTTTCTTTCGCCCTCGAGTGTAAGGACCTTTTGGTTTTCTGTTCCTTTGGCAGTAGGACGAACGTACCCGAATCTCTCTCTCTGCGACTTTGTTATTGAGGTAGTGCTGGTCAACAAGATCTGGGGTGGTCCTTTCCAAAGGTCTATCAAGCAACCTGTATATGGCAAAACAGGGGAAACAACAACAACATCTCCTGGTTCATGGTTATGACAGTTCACAACAGGTGTCAACAAAGTCCTTTTGCTACAGTTTTCCAGGTGTGGATACATCACTTGCATTTGTGGTCTAGGATCTCCTTGTGGGATTACCATAACCTGTGGCTGCCCGCCAAGCAATGTTTCGATGGGGACAAATGAGGTGGAGTTCTGAGAGTGATTCTACTACTACAAAAAGAGATTATGGGGTGTACCATCAGTCCCTAAAGGTTCACACTTGACTTAAACCTTTCATATATATATATACTTGCATACTCAAGGGTGCTTCTGGGCTGCCATATCTATACACACAAACGTCAACATATATATATATATATATATATATATATATATATATATAAAATAAATAAATAACTAGAATGCTTCTAGAGTGGACTGTACAAAGCCAATTTTGTATTACCTGCAGAGGATCCTGCTGGAGGAGGGATGTGGAGATGGCTCTGTGGGAACAGCCGTTGCAGTTTCTTTCCCCCAGACAAGTAAGGCATGATCCTGTCGTCTTACCTGTCTGTGGGCACACTAGTAATTTCGGACTAATTTTTCCACATACCTTCCCTGTCAAGACAAGTCAGGCCATGGGCTATCTCTGTCCTGACAGTTTGGCATGTTCTCAGAGTCACTGGTTTTCCTTGTCCATCTTTCTATTCCTGTCCACATCCCTTCGGCTTCCAGACTGCTTCTCCTGCAGGGGACACAAATCTTGTATTTCTATGTGAATATACTGACATTTACAGGGGGAACACAAACATTATCCGCAGAGCGCATGGCTCACCCAGCTGCCTTGCCAGTATGTTCATTATCAAGTGACACTGAATCCTCATCGAAGATGTGGGCTTTACACTTGATAACAGCCATTCTGTCCGGCAGCTGTGTGACTGTCAGAAATCTTTTAAACTTACAACGCTTGCGCCACTGGAGTGCCAGTTACTGAAACAAAACATCTGAGGCGCCATAGGGCCTAAGATCTTCTGTATTACCCCAACAAACGTACTTGGAGTCGGCATGAATATTGGCTGTTTTTTCTCTCAGCCCGCAGTACTACTAATGAGACTGCTGTTGCTGAGTGAGACGTCCAATGGGTTCAGCCTCTACTATGCCTTTTCCATCTATTACGGTATAGCCAGTGTACAATTTTCCCCTCTCTGTGTTGTGGAAAGAAAAATGATTTTTCCTTTTCCAATGGGTTGTTACCACCCTTTGGGGGCATGCTGCAAAGGTCTGATTCAAACATGTCATGCAATCATATTCGTCTCGGCTCCCCCTAAACTCCACCATTCCAGCAACCTCAGCACCACTCCACCCTTTGTGCCTTGGAGGGCACACCTGGTAGGAGTGTTGCTGGGATTACAATATTACCCGTTTTACTGGTAACATCAATGCAAGTTCCCATTTATTGGACTTGGCTGATGAATATTTTTCACATGTTTAGGCAGAATTTTAGGAATGTCCAGACTATATGAGGAGCATAAACAGTTAAAACACACCCCAACACCACATTCTCAGTTTTGTTTACCGGTAGTGCTATGGCAACTACACTGTGTAGACACGTAGGAAGTGCTCAAATAATAGGGTTTAATTGTACACTGCAGTACGACATTGGTCAGGCTGGCATCACCAGGTTTCTTACGTCACTATATCTGTCGCCCCCTCAGCAGGTCTAATATTCTAAGTCACATGATCTCTTGTGTCAGTTTTACCCATGGCAAAAAGCTGTAATCAGGCCTGTTTCTTCTTCTTTACTATCCACATTTGTCTGTGAAGACATGGGTTTTGCGATTGTACCTATTTATATGTAAATGCGTTTTACAACCCTTTTCATTCTTTGTAGAAGGGGAATGCTTTGTGCATTACTTGGACTGCTTTTCACAAGATGGTGGCCGTGGTTGCCCTGGGTAACATTAGGAGCAATGCTTAAAGTTACTGGGACTTTGTTCAAGATTTACTGAAAAATATCTATATTGTGACTACTCTGCTGGGAGTGCGACAGATTCTTCGAACTATTTTTCTATGATTTGTGGGTTTCTGGAACAGAAGAGTAGGGGAAGGAAAAAAAATTGGAAAAAGAGAGAGAGAAAAACTCAAAAACTAGAAAATATTTATGACAGTAATGTGTACATTTATTTTCAATTGGAAATTTTTCTTTTACCTTTTTTTTTTATGACACCAGGATTTAGCACTATGGGGGAATTGGCTCTCAACTATTTGGTTCTTACCCTGTTCAACTCCTGTTCTGATTTGTAAGCCCTCCCTTTCTTTCTGTTTCCCAGTGTGGTTGTGACTATGGGCTGTGTCTAGGGGTATTTAGTTAAAAGTTCTCTTTTGGGAACCTTGTTATTTCACTGGGTATTTTTCCAGCTCAACCTCAGATTTCAAATGGTGAAGCTGTACTTTGGGGCGCTATACTTTCTGTTTTTAACAGGGTTTCTATTGAAGCTATGGTTGCCATTGATCCTGTGTCCTTCCCATCTTTAGTTCAAAGGGAACTCGGTATTTGTGCTGTAGTTTTTAGCTACCTTAGATGGGTTTGACTCTATAACAGTGGAATACAACATTAGCCTCTGAGGACGGTCCAGCATATCTTGCACTTCTTGTGTAAGATTTCTAGGAGTGTCCAGAAATACCCCATCAGGGGTGCAGTAGATGACACATCCCATTTTACATAGTAAATCTCTACCCAGGAGGTTAGTCGGGGCCGCTGCAGCCAACAGAAAAGATTGTTTGGTATGCAGAGGCCCGCTTGTAACATCTGCTGGTTTCGTCAGTGGGTAATGCTGTATTTTTCCTGTTACCCCAATTGCTGCTACTAATTGCTTGGCACAACCTAGACCAGGAGGGAATGTTGTTAACGGGTTTGATGCAAAAAAAAACTTTATATTTAAACTATTCCACTTACCCATATCTGAGGCTCCTCCCTCAGATATTGTCTTATGTTACCTGGATGTGGGGTGTATGTGTGTCCTACTCCCTGTTTGCATATATGTGTCATGCTTAGGGCGGCGTTGGCTACTAGGTGGGGCTATGGCTATGTGTTGAGACCTACCTGTCTTCTCCCATTGTGTCTCCCAGTTACTTACATATGTGTTATGTTTCCTATGGTTACTTACCCTGCAATGTCGCTATGTGTCCTTTGTTTTCACATTTGAAACATACCATTTGGTTTTGTCTTTCTGTCATAAATCGTTTGTCCAGATCAACAGCAGTTTTCTTTAAAGTGTGTATTGACATCTGTCTGCAGTTGGGGTGAATGGTTTCTGTGTTGGTTCTCAGATTTTCCCTAAGACCTTGTATCAGCACAGAGACAATCCCTCCCTTAAGATGTATGTTGTCCCTGGGGCTGGGGGTACCAGAGTGTTTTGGCAACGCCTGTAAAGCACGGTTGAAATATCTGCTGGTGGACTCACCATCTTTCTGTGTGATGGTGAACCCTAGGGTATTTTCAACTGTCGCTGGGAAATATACACCCAATTGTATATTTATTAGGCGTATATTTTCCTGGTTGCCCTGTTCAGTTAAAATCTTATCGCCCTCCACACCACTGTCTCGAATGAACTTCTGGACATCTATGTGTGAAGGGAGGCAAGCTCTCAACATGTATCGCCAATCCTTATTGGTGGGCTCATCTGAATTTCCTCGCTCCCTTACAAATTTCTGACACTTTGCCAGATCTTTGCTGGGATCAGGGAAATTTTTGATGATTGAATGACGTTCCAATCGTGTCCATGTATTGTGCATGTCACTATCCTTTACAGGCATTACCTCATCCCCGTCTCCCCGTCCACAAGGAGGTTCCACTGTGTGCAGAGGGTGGATCTGTATCCCCCCTGCACCATTGGACAACATCCCAAGAGCAACTATCTCTGTGTTGTGTTGTGTGTACTTACCTGTGTCTCCAATCGTGTTCCTGGCATCAGTCATCTCCTCGACCAGAATGGCAGCAGCAGCTTGGGCTGTCTCAGCCTCTCTCTCCTTTCTGCTAGCTTCGCAAGGGATGGCTGATGTCAGGAATCTCCCTTGTGGATCTGTATCTTGCTTATAGGGGGTAAAAACAGCGTACAAGTTAGCAATGGATACATTATTACTCATGTCTTTCTTATGAGTCATTAACCCCTTCGGCACATATGGGGGTGGGGGAGCTGATTCTATTGTGGCAGCGGTTGCATTTTTATTGTGGCTGATTGCGTCTGGTATTGCCAGACCTCTGATTCCCCATTGTTCCTGTCCTTCCTTCTGCCACAATTTAAGAATATCTATATGCTTCACTCTCTCCTTACGACTGGAGAGTAGGCATATTTCATCTTTTACTGCCGATAAGATTTCTAGATCGAAGCTACCAACACTGGGAAATTCTAACTTGCTGCCTTGTGTCATTTTTCTCCATTTATTTTGGTAAACAACTGCGAGTTCACCGTGCTTCCTGCACATAATAAAAGCCGCCGATCCTTTTGGCCGGCTTGCTTCCTCCCTAACATGCACGTTATCACAGCGTGACCCGTTATTACCCATAATTACAGGAATAAACGTTCACAGCTTAATAGATACCGGTGGGTTATTTAAGTTGAGAGCTCCCCAACCACTCACTTCTCCACACAGTGGCACTATCCCGCAATCAAGCGTGAAGCCCACAATGCGAGGTAATGTACTCAATCACCAAGTCTTTCAACTAGCAGCGAACTTCTAGTCAACTTGCAAGGCGCGGCCTAATTTTCTCCAGGGCACAACAAACTTGTTTTCCTGTGCCCCCAGAAACTGGATTTCTAAAGTAGCTAATCGGAAACAACTGGGTTCCGATGTATCTTCTTGTACCCTCCTAGCGGAATTTAGTTCCACTGAAGGGGCAGTTCCTATGTGTACGTCGGCACGTACACCCTGTCCTAACTGGACTGTCCTACACTGGACTACACTGCGCTTGAGTCGTGCCGTCACACACCCGTTCGCCTCAGTTATTTTTCACACTGGGCGCTAGTTACACCTTGGTCTTATGCTTATTTTTGAAATATTTCTGTACAGAAAATCTTCCCAGGCCGGTATCTTTTCACTAGATACTTATGCAGGTATAAATCCCTTATAATAAGCTATAGGAATCTATTAAAACAATGCTTGAGTTGCTTGCTTAATGAGAAAATGAACAAAAAGAAAAAAACTTATTTTCTCTTTATTTAATCACCGCCTTATCCACAGTATATTACTATACTGTTTTAAATAAAGCTGCTGGTTTAATACTGTTCACCTTTGAGTTCCTATGTGTGCTGCATGTGCAGTACCAATGAACAGCCACGTGTGTACGTGCGTTGTTCACAGGCCGCCGATGAATCGGCCACCTACGTGTTCTATAGTGTATTTGCAAGGTTGCGCTTGGGTTTCGCTATACGCAGTAATTGCGCCTAAATGTGGAATAAATCCCTTAACTCCGTCCGAAAGTTACGTATCAAGATGCGAAATAAATCCCGCACTTAATCCGTAAATCACGTACAAAGATGCGAAACTTTCCCGATGTGGGCACGTGCGCGCGCACCTTGCGTAGTACACAATAGACGCTTTACGTTACTGCAAAAGGCCCAGGACTTGTCGCCACGTGGCGGAGTCCCTGGTTTTGCAGTAACTAACAATAAAAGTTATAGTTTTGCACAGAGGGGATCCTCTATGTACTATAATAAACACAGACTCCACGTGTGCGAACCTTATCGCACGTGGTACATATACTGTAATGAACAAGCAACTCAAGACACTATACCCCGTTAAACTACTTGTGGCAGGCAGAAGTACAGTTTACTAAATACTTAATATATGCTTTAAACACGTGGTTTTCACTTATTGTACTCCGGGTTCAACGCTAGCACTTCCCAAACCCCGCACTGCCACGGACCCGGCCTATCCAGCAATGGATAATACTTCCACCCTTTTGCTGGTATAGGTCGGGTCGCACGCCTGGTACTGAGTTCTGGAATGTGGAGCGGACGGACGATTCCCCCAATTGTTAATGGCGATTAAATATGACCAGAGAGACAATAAGTGAAAAGCGCAGGTTACGTAATAAGTCCGCAACCTGAGTACCCTTTATACCTAACTACGTGCGAACAAAACGTAGCGCAGCGTAGCGTACCTTTATTGTATATTATACACCAAGAACCGATACCTTAATAAGAGATCCCTTCGCAGTACTTTGTCTCTAATCTGCGAATATACCTTTAAGGACAGTGTCCGTAATATACCTTTATCGCTAAATGCGAATAACAGACACAAACCACAGTATAGAAGTAAGGAGATAAGAACTCCGCAAAAAGGTTGTATTTAAGTCCCTAATGGACAAAAGGGGGTTACAGGAATGGAAAATACAGGTTTAACAGGTAATACAATAGACTAACAATAAAATACTATAATCAGGCTCTGCTAGGGGGAAGGAAACAGATACAAGACACAATCAGCCAACAATATAATAAGAATAAATACCGTTAATGCAACCGTTACCGTATCATCAAATATGCGAAGCGCAGTCCGGTCAGAGCTCGCTATCGTTCAGTAATGAACTATAGCCCGGTTGAAGGTCAGGGAAAAGAAAGAAGTGCCGAAGTGACTGTGACTGCTCTGGGTTGCCTATCTTATAGGGTCAGAAGGGGGAGGTCAAAGGCCATTTCCATTGGTCAGAGATCGTATGTCAGGTCCACTGTGATTGGGGGTAAGATGATACAACTGGTTTGACTAGGTGCAGGGGAGTGAACTTTAAGAGTCCTTTGTTTGATGGTTTCGGCGTCAGCAGTGATAAGAACCAGTTTCATCCAGATTCCTTTGTTACATACTTTCAACAGAAACTGTCTCTGGAATATGGATTATGTCCATAACTATCGGGCCGTGTCTATTGCGAAATATTCGCAATGACCGGAATACTACGCATAAGAAACGGAACGGAACGGTACTAAACATGATACAGACAGATGTATGCAGGGCTAACTAAGCTATGTGTGGCGTTCTAAACCTTTAACTATATTTTATTTAGTGTAAGTATGTTATTATGAATTTATGTGTGATAGTATGGCTACTCTTCTGGTCCACTTTGTCACACATACTCGGGTATGGAAACTTTATTTGCGCAACTCTGCGAACCAAAATGGCAGCCATACTATCCTAAAATGGCGTGTGTGCAACTAGACTTCCACACCACCATGGCCATAACTGTGTGGAGTTTGTATATTATCCCCATGCTTGCATGGGTTTACTCTGGGTACTCCTGTTTCCTACCACAATCCAAAAATATACTGGTAGGGTACTTGGTTCCCAACAAATTAACCCTAGAATGTCCGTGTGCGTGTTAGGGTATATAGGCCCTTATTCTGGTTGACTCGCAAGGCTGCAAAATTCACAGCCTTGCGAGTCCCCCAAACGCTGTCCACACAGCTGCCTGCCCCCCTCACATACGTCGATCCCCCACACGGCCTGCAAATGGATGATTTGCAGCCTTGGGCGCCGCAGAGAAATCATTCGATGTTCGGTGACCATTGCAGCGTTCGCAAATCTGAGACACCTTTATGGTGTCTCTGATCTGCGAGCGCCTTGTGCATCTCTGGGCAGTTTGCATGGGAATGTCCAGTGTTCTCATGGGAACACACATGAAACGCTGGGTATTCCCATGAGCTGTGCTGCCCCTGTGCACCTACCAGTGTACCCACACTGGTAGGTGTGAGCGGGATAGCGAACATGTAGTTCACAATGCCCGCTCAAACCCTGTATCTGCACATGTGCAGAAATGCGCATGCGCAGACGTAAAACAGAGAATAGAGTAAGATCCATAGAGTGTAAGCTCCACTTGGGCAGGGACTGATGTGAATGTTCAAATATTCTCTGTGAAATTGTGCAGAATATGTGTGCGCTATATAAGAAACTGTTAATAAATAATCACCCATTTACGGAAATATGCTGTCCCTGCCACACGCATCCCCCCTTAGATTCAACCACACTGGTGAAGCTAAGAAATTTTCAGTTGATCTCTCTGCCTCGCCCATCTTTACTCGTGTCATCTGCCCATGTACACAGCCCTCCACCTCTTTTCAGTGGTCACCCACCTCACCCTCTTCATCCTTCCCTAGCAACTCCATAGGCTTTCTTGGAGGATCAGAACCTACAAATCTTCTGGAAAGGGCATCTGCATTGAGGTGCTATTTCCCTGAATGATGATGCTGCACCTCAAAATTAAATTGCTGTAAGGCCAAAAACCAATGGATCATAGGAGCATTCACCTCAAACTAAAATTCTCGTCACAATAAATAATACTTTAAGGACTGAACAACCCACTTAATTGCTAAGCACTCCTGCTCTATAGTTGGGTACTTGCACTCTCTGGGGAGTAATTTACTTTCTGGGGAGCATCTATGCCGCAGTCAGTACTCCTTGCCTGTCCAAAAGAACCTTAACTTTATACATTGGAGAGTTTTCTCCTCCCCTAAATGGCCACCCAGCAGATGCATATGTGCAGTTCCCAATACCAACTGCTCGAGTTTCCAGGGAACTAACAACCGATGTACTCTTTTCCCCTGTAAAGTGATAACATGATATATAATTTTTTAACACAAAATATGGCACACACTCTGGTGTTAAATCAGCAATCACTTCTACAGTCTCAAAGATATGTACTAGATTGCTATCATCGCATTGGTCTCACCCAAAGTCCTGCAATGATATTTTCTCACCAACAGGGTTCAATTGGGCCTCAGTCTCCTGGGGTTATTCAGCGGCAGTAGTAGCTCTTCCGGACACCAAAATTTGGTAGTCTCTGGCTACTGAGGTGCCTCAGCTGCTGACCATTTGTTAATGTCACACCATGCAACCAGCTCCAGCAGTAATGAGAAGTCAATGCCCAGGATTAGCAGATAAGGTGGTCTAGAGTTCACTGTAGACACCACCTTTATTGGCACACCTTGTACTACCATGTTTAGGTGCACACGTGAGCACTCCTCAATATCACCATGTTTACAAAGCATTCTAACTGAATGTAGGACTTTGCCAACCTCTGGAGGAACCATTTTGGCAGAGACAATGGTGAGCACATTGCCATTGTCCATTAGCGCTCAGATTTCCTGACCCAGCTGTACCATGACATGGAAAAGGGTGGACTCTGCTTGGGTCATATTTCCAGCAGCCATACTGATCACTGACTGAGCCATTTTCCCCACTCCCTGTCTTGGGCAGACTCTCCGCACATGACCAGGCTCACCACACATGACCAGGCTTGCCACATCAAAGCACACAGTGGGAGACAGGGCCTTTGACTTATCTACTGGGACCTGAGTTCTGTGCTTTGGTACTGGCATAAATCTTGGCTTTACTTAATTTTCCCAGGATCAGGATCACCACTGACAGCTCCTCAAATGTCTGGGGGTCAGCCTGACCCACATAGCTTGGTCCGGCCCCAGTCATGTATAGACTTTTAAGGCCAAGGTAGGAGTGTGACACAGACATATCCACATAGACATATGAACATAGGCTATGTGTGCCTCCCCTGTTAGGCAGAGAGCTAGCCTGTCAGACCATTCCTCCACAGGTCATCCCAAATGCATGGCTGTGTGCTCATATATGCAAAGGAATACCTAAATGTCATCAGTCGGGATGAGCTTTGGTAGCCTCTTCCGCTCATTCCCACCTTTTCTCAGCTTAACTCCTCATGCAGCAGTAGAATCTGATGCTGCTGTCTGCACTTTTCTGCTGCCCATCATGTATCATCTGGACCTGAGCTTGCTTGCTTAAATTTTTTCAGTAACTCCTCCATTGTACCCAGCTTTTCCCCTTTAGGGGCAAATTCAGTATATTTAATACAATGTGCCAGGCTCCAAAAACAGACTTAGCTGACACAGGCCTGCTTTACTGCCCCACTTTACACAAAACGGCAAGCGATATTTTAATGGTATGGTCAGGGTGGGCGCTACCCACTCATCAAAACCTGCAAAGCAGGGAGGCACTGGGTTGTATAGGCGCTATCCCTGCTCTGTGACGCTGTAACTGTATGCAGGGAAGTGCGGTGCTGCCAGCTGCCACTGCACGTGTCACAGTGTATGACAGGCACTGTTGCCTGCAGCAGAGGGGAGAGAGGACTTAGTTACATTAGATGCTGAGTGAGAGAGCAGCAGAAGGGGACATGCCTGCACCTCCATCACTGCGGTGTCAAGCCCATCCACACTGATATCAGCATCACAGTCAGGACAGCATGTGCTTTGGACAGCTGTGATTGGAGGAGTTCAACAAATGCAGATTAGAAAATCCCCTGGTTAGGGAGCCTATTACATGCTCATCTGTTCCCTGAAACATCTAGGATCTCATACCATGGTTCCTCTGTGAGTATACCCTCTATCTCCTCTGTCTCAGTAGCTCCTGCAATTCCCTGCAGCTTCTCTTTCATTCTCTCTCTCCCTCTGTCCATCATCTGTCCCATCCCCTCCATGCCAGGTATCTGCCTCCTTCTCTCTCTCTGCCCCCATCTGAATGTCCCACCTTCCTGCCCACCATATGTCCCCCTCTCCCTGCCCAGTATCTGCCTCTCCACTCCCTGCCACCATATGCCCCCTCTCTCCCTGCCCACTTTCTGCTCCCCACTCTTTGGCTACATTCTGTCCCCCTCTCTCTGCCTAGCATCTATCTTCTCCTCTCCCTGCCCACCATCCATCCCACCCTTTATGTGCCCACTATCTTTGCCCTGCATCTGACTCCTATCTCTGCCATGCATCTGTCCCCCTCTCACCAGCATCTGTCCTCCCAGTTCTCTGCCCAACATCTACCCTTCCTCTCCATGTCCCCCATCTGTCCCCCCTCTCTCTGCCCACCATGCATCTCCCCTCCCTATGCCCAGCATCTCTCCTCATCCTATCTCTGCCCCGCATCTGCCTCACTCTCCTCAGCATCTGTCCCCCTTCTCCCTGCCTACCATTTATCCACCTCTCTCTGCCCAGCATCTCTAATGCTCTCCCAACCTTGCATCTGTCCCTATCTCCCTGCCCATCATCTGTTCCCCATCTCTGCCCATTATCTGTCTCCCCATCCCTATCTGCCAAGTATCTGGCTCCCCATCATCCTGTTGCATCTTTTCCCTTTTTTTTTTCCTTGTACCCTTTTCATCTTTTTTATACGCCATCAATATTTCACCATTTTCAAACAACATCTCACATTTCTCCTTCTTGTGCCACCCCTTTCTTATTCCTCTTCTGCTCTCTTTACATCTTTCATCACTACTACTGTGGGCATTATGGGCCTGATTCTTGTTGACTCATTAAGCAGCTGTATTTCGCTGCTTGGCGAGCCATGTAACGCTGCCCGCTCGGCATGCAAATGTCTGCCCCCCGCGCCAAGTGAATATCTCTGCTGCACTGTGAATGGATGTTTTGCATCCGCAGGGTACCATGTGCACCCAAAATCATTCAATGGTTACCGACCATCCATTGATTTCTACAGTGCATGCAAATCTAAATCTGTCTGGGCATCCTGGTCCGAGAACTGGGCGGGCTGCTTTGACGTCAGACTGTCACCTGCATTTGCATGGGAACACCCAGGCTTTCATGGGTACGCCTTGGAAATGCATGCCCCCTGCCCACATCCATCAACCCCCCAATCTCCAAAGGTGCCCACACAGAAGCCCTGTACAGTTTGTTTTATCACTGTCTACTATTGTAAAGCGCTATGGAATCTGCTGCGCTATATAAGAAACTGTTAATAAATAAATAAGCGAATATGTGCATGCGCAGTGATTCAACATCGGTCCCCATCAGTCCACAAATTGTAGTTGCATGCTCAGCTTGTGAAGAGCCCAGCAAAGGATGGGCCAGGCTACAAGGAAGTTGCACTGTGGGTAAAGGTCCCTGCAGCAGCCTGCATTGCATCCTCTAAAGTTTTCAGTGCCTGGAGCTTGTGCTCCACCAGAACCACCCTAGCTATACCCCTGCACAACAGAGATGAAAGAGCATTAAATGCACATCAGCTTTTACTATAGAGCCAATGGGCATCTCAATATAACACCCATCCTCAGTAGCATTGGCATAAAGATATAGTAGATGCTATATTCAGACATAAGTCTAAATATTATGCAATACTATGGTCCCGATTCAGATGCAATCACAGCCTGTGTGATTATGAAATTACCCTACATGCACACAGTATGCTGCATACATGCGCTAAACATCCGTGCAAAGGCAGCCAACAATGGCTAGCCACTCTATAACCATTTGAGGGCGGTAACCCTGCATTTTCTGGGAGTGTCCCAGAAAAGGCAGGCATTTCCTGGCTGTTGGGAGAGAGGGCCAATGAAGTCCTGGCTTACTCGTGCTGCGAACAGAGGGGAAAACCATTTGATGGTGAGTGATTGCGAATGGTTTTCCCCTCATGTGCACGGCTGTGATGGCATTTACAGCCAAGGGCAGGATTACAAGTGTGTGTGAAGGCGTGGGGCAGTGTTTAACTGATCATTGGGCTCTGGAAAACTCACAGCCCAGCAATCAGATCTGAATCAGACCCTATGTTCACAAACTATGCCTGTGGACAATGTATATTCTATTTTAGGTACTCTTTACCTAGCACGGCGCCCATCGCGGTCATCGAATGCACTAAAAAATCGGGTGCGACGCGACCGACGCGATGCCCGCGATTTCCCATAGGGACCAGTGTTAAATTTCTCAATTGACCCGATTTTTCTGTTCAATGCCTCAATTGACACGATTTTTCCATAGGAATCAATGTTAAATGGCCCACAGAGGCCAAATAGCCACCCTGAAGTGTGAAATGGCCCCCACAATTGTTAACGCCACTCCACGATCAACGTCAACCCAAAGCGTGGCGAGCGCAGCGAGCCCGCGAGGGGCGGCGGTACGCGTCCTACGACCTTTTCATACCCCCACTATCCACGTCGGCGTGGAGTTGAGAATAGAATAGTGTGGCGAGCGCAGCGAGCCACCGAGCCTGAAGCGTGGCGAGCGGACGAGGATACCTGTGAAGCCCGCGAAGGGACGCGTTTACCTGTGAAGGTATCCGCGTCCGTTCGCCACGCTTCGGGCTCGGTGGCTCGCTGCGCTCGCCACACTATTCTATTCTCAACTCCACGCCGACGTGGATAGTGGGGGTATGAAAAGGTCGTAGGACGCGTACCGCCGCCCCTCGCGGGCTCGCTGCGCTCGCCACGCTTCGGGTTGACGTTGATCGTGGGGTGGCGTTAACAATTGTGGGGGCCATTTCACACTTCAGGGTGCCTATTTGGCCTCTGTGGGCCATTTAACATTGTTTCCTATGGAAAAATCGTGTCAATTGAGGCATTGAACAGTAAAATCGGGTCAATTGAGAAATTTAACATTGTTCCCTATGGGAAATCGCGGGCATCGCGTCGGTCGCGTCGCACCCGATTTTTAGTGCATTCAATGTCCGCGATGCCCGCGATTTTTTTACCTGCGATGCCCACGATCAAAATCGTGGGCGCCGTGCTAGGTAAAGAGTACCCTATTTAGTACTATGAATGCTTTTATTCGTGTTAACCCTCATATCTACCAATGTCAAAGTCTGTAATATAAGTGTACTTCAATATAAATGTCAACCTGTCTGAATTTAGATACATATACTCTTCAAGTTTGTAAGAAATACTTCTTCAGTTTTAAGTATAGTACCACTAAGTTATTCTCAGATTTATGATTGAACATCTTGTAATGTATAACCATTTCCACAACTGTAATTACAGGACACTTCAATCCAGTGATTTGCAACATGTGGAACAGCAAATTCACTTGTTGGCAGCATAAAAATTGCCTTAAATCTTATTTTTCTATGACTACAGTGAAAACTTCTAGTTTTATGGATCCAAATCATACCAAAACCTGTTTCGGATCTCTGATCTGATCTGATCTGACTACTGGTTCGGATCTTCAATTTTGGACTGCAAACATGAAATGATTTTAGCTGGTTTAATTGATTGTTCTTAATTCTTGTTGTGGCCCCCATACATCAGCAATTACAATTAATTGCTTTTCAGATCCAGTGATTTTTTTCTCCAGATAAATGGTTTCTTCAATCTATTTGACTTGCCCACACATTACAGATTTGTTTCAGTGATCAGCAGATTTTTCCTGTGAGAATGCCTACACATACAAAAATGAAACTCCAATAAAACCAGATTTTTAAACATGTTTAAAAATCTGATTCAGCAATCGATTGGCAATCCCTATTAATTTTTTATTGGGATTGCCAAAAGGGGGAGCCCACACATTAAAGATTATGATACTTGTTTCCTAGCACGGCCCCCCCGATTTTGATGGAAGTGCATCTTACGCAATCGCATCGCATGCGATATAGCGGCATGCGATGCATGTGATGCGATTCGATTTTTAATTGTACAAGCACCTTAATGGGTGTTTACAATGTTAAATGCACCCCCATTGTCAATGCCACCCCCACTATCAACGCCAACCCGAAGCATGGCGAGCGCAGGGATCCCGTAAGGGGCGGTGGTACGCGTCCTCCGACCTTTTCATACCCCCACTATCCACGTCGGCGTGGAGTTGATCTTAGAGAGTGTGGCGAGCGCAGGGAGCCACCGAGCCCAAAGCGTGGCAAGCGCAGCAAGCCCTGCGAGGGGACATGGATTACTTTACATGTATTCCGGGTCCCCTCACGCTTTGGGCTCGTATTACGCGGCCCCTCGCGGGCAGGGCCAGCAACAGAATTTTTAGGGCCCCATACACCTATATATCTGGGGGCCCCCGACTCCCTCAAACGCTATCAACCCCCATTTCTGCTGGAACATAAACTGGACACACTGCGACCTGCGTTCTTTACCACTGACTCTCTCCCTCACCCCAAGGCTTGGGCTCTATCACACTGCCTTACCCCACGACCTGCGCATTATACTGTAACACCAATGCGCTTCCTTGCCCTGCGCTCTTTCACATCCATGCACTCCCTTACTCTGTGGCCTGGATTCTATCACACTGACCTGCTCCCCCAGCCTGCAGACTGCTTTCTAGCCCACTGATGCTCTCCCTCAGCACCCGGACCATGCTCTATTACAATGACGCACTCCCTCACCCTGCAACATGCATTCTATCACACTGACGCACTCCTTCACTCTGCGGCATGCGTTCTATAACACAGTAATGCACTCACTCACCCTGCGACATGCGTTCTATCACACTGACGCACTCCTTCACCCTGCGGCATGCGTTCTATAACACAGTAATGCACTTACTCACCCTTCGACATGTGTTCTATCACACTGACGCACTCCCTCACCCTGCAACATGCATTCTATCACACTGACGCACTCCTTCACCCTGAGGCATGCGTTCTATAACACAGTAATGCACTCACTCACCCTGTGACATGTGTTCTATCACACTGACGCACTCCCTCACCCTGCGGCATGCATTCTATAACACATTCATGCACTCCCTCACCCTGTGCTCAATCAGACTGATGCACTCCCGCAGCCAATGGCCTGCGCTCTATCACACTGACTGATCCATAACCCTCCCTACCCCTGAAGCCTAATCCTTCCCTTGTATTCTGCACCCTAACCCACCCTACGTATACACACAAAGCACTAACTGTAACATAAGGAGCACTCACAGTGCATTCTCACTGTGGGTGGCCCTGACTTGGCAGCAACTTCATTTAGTCCTCTCCCAGGCTTAGTACATGCAGCACAGTAGGTCTGTTACTTTGTAGCCCCGCCCCCTTCTGGGACCCATGTAGCTCTGCCCCTTCAAGTTCCGTGTAGCTCTGCCCCTTCTCCACAAGTGCTTGCGTGCGGGCAGCGGCACTGAGAGGGAGAGAGATGTCGCCCCGCAGGTCATATGAGGGAGGGGAAGGGAACCACTGTAGGGGAGACTCCATCTGAGTGATGGCTGAGCAGTGGGCTGGCAGGCCTTGGGGCCCCTCAGGTCATCGAGGCCCAAAACGGCTGTCCCCCTTGACCCCCCTGTCACCGGGCCTGCTTGCGGGGCTCGCTGCGCTTGCCACGCTTGCCAACCATTTGCTGGCATGCAATGCTATGCGATATTTCATTGTACAAGCTCAAGATCAAATCGCATCGCATCGCACACCACTAAATACGATATGCGATGGGCGCCGTGCTAGGAAACAAGTACCAAGATTAATTGGGACAATCATCTCCAGAACGGAGGATTATCACAATTAGGGGGAAATTTACTAATATGAATTCGTAAAAATAGGTGTATTCGTAGGCAGAAATACACCTATTTTTTACACATTTGTATTTTCGGGATTTACTATCCCGAAAATACAGCAATTCGTATTCCTAAAGATGGCACATTCGTATTTGTATTTACAAATACGAATGTCTACACCATCGATAGGATACGACAGGAATCAACATTCAAAAGAATGGTGGTTCCTGATTTACTACGCAGCCGTATTGATAATACGGCTGCTAATTGGTGTAAAACAGGCACGAAAATACGACAGGAAAATACACCTTGGTTGTCCTGTCTTATTTGGCTTTAGCCTGCACGGATCCGTGCAGGCTTTAGTGTAAAAAAATAGAAAAATAAATAATTTAAAAAAAAAAACCAGCGTGGGGTCCCCCCCACAGCTGTAACCAGCACCAGGCTGAAAGAGCCGGGGCTGGTAATTAAAAATCAGGGAACCCGACAAATAGGGGTTCCCTGATTTTTAACAACCAGCCCCAGGCTCCAGGTCCGGGGCTGGTTCCCAAAATATGGGGGACAAAATGACTAGGGGTCCCCCGTATTTTAAGAAGCAGCCCCAGGCCAAACCAGCCAGCAGGGTAATGCCACAGCCGGGGGAGACTTTTTATACAAGTCCCCCCGGCCAAAGCATTAACCCTCTGACCAGTCAGCCTAGCCATGGGCCCTGGGGGAGTGGGGACCCCCCCAATAAAGGGGTCCCCCCCCCCTCCAGGACTTACCTGACCAGGCTGAAGCCTGGTGCTGTCCCCGGTGGCCCTGTGAAGTGGCCACCGGGCTGATACTGGTGTAAAAAATAGATGAATAAACTATTGTTTTAAACTGTGGAACTATGAGTCCCAGCAAGCCTCCCCTGCAAGCTGGGACTTGGAGAACCACAAGTCCCAGCCTGCGGGGCATTAAAGGGCCAGCTGGGTCTTGTAGTTCCTCAGTAAAAAAAATAGTTAAATAAATACACACTGACACCTGAAAAATAAAAGTTCAATACATACATTACACACACACTGATACTTACCTATCTTGATCCCGTAGGTAGGTCCCAGAGTCTTGATCCGGTGCCTTGTCCTGGTTCCGGATCCATGTCGTCATTCTTCAGCATGTCGATCTTCATGTCGGCGTCTGTGTCCGGTCTGGGGTCCGAAGAAATCCATGGTGGACCTGTGGAAGGAAATCCTACTTACCCAGGTCCTCCATGGAAGTTCTTCTGGCTTGATCCGACATAGTCCAGGGCTTCTTCCATCTTCTTCAAGCTGCCGGCGACTCCGGCAGCTCCCCGCTGCGGACTGAGAGGCGCAGAGATGTTTCCTCCTCTGTGCCTCTACTCAGAATGAATTCTGGCCAATCAGGAGCCAAGAAAGTCGGACTCACATCGGACTCAGTTTAATACTTGCGATTCTGGTTTGTTTATTTTATTTGTGATCAGTAGATATAGCTTTGAGAATGTGTAATTATTTAAGCCTATTTATGTATAGTAATGAGGTCTAAAACTCCACTTATTGCTAGTCAGAAAACGACAACAGGAAGTGATATCATAATTGAAGCAGTAGCTATATGGGTATAAATACAGGTCCAGCTTCAGTCTACTTGCATCCCTTGATAAAGTCAGAAGGACGAAACGCGTTGGAAGACTCTAGCCCTCCACCCTCATCTAAAAGATAAGCACTTTCTTGTTGTTCATCCTAGATACATCTTATTCTTACTCTTTTATCCGAATATTGTCTGAGAATTTTTCTGTAAACTAATTTATATTGTGTTTTTTTACTATATTTTATCTCATCATGCTGTAATAAATAAAAAATATATATTTTTTTATACTTATCTATTTACCTATCTCTTAAATATTTATATTTATAATTGCACACACCTTGGTCCAGATCCGTGTATATTCCCATCACCAGCATTCGTTTTTTATAGATTCTTAAAGGTACAGGCTTGTACCATTATTATTATTTATTAAGTGAGTCGCCGCATCTTCATTCACTGGGCACATACTTCTTTTTTAAGTAACCTACCATTGCTTTCCATTTGAAGACTGGCTGACACCCCATAGAACAAAGGGTATATTGACTATTTTTAAATTAATTAAGGATACACAAATGGCGCCACACCTCTTTTTTTCACACACACACACACATATATATATATATATATATATATATATATATATATATATATACATATATCTATATGCAAAATGTAGATCCAGACTGCGCACAGCCACTGTTTCATAGAATAGAAGTGCGTCCTTAATCAGGGTGTACTGCAGCTTCCTCCAAAAAAAGACAGACCTTAGCTTTAGGTATCCCAATCACATGTAAAAGAAATTGGAGAAAAAGCGCAAGTATGAGCAAAGAGTAAAACAAATTTTACTAAAAAGTGCAGGCTCACATACATCATAGAAAACAGCAAACAGCTTGCCACAATGGTATCCAACACGGTGCACTGACAACTTGAATAACCGGGTCCAGCTTTTTTGCCGCCGCCGAGGCCTCCGTGGATAGGAACTTCAAAGCACAGCGTTGTAGGTTTAGGCCACGCGGAACGCGTTTCGTCATCTAGGGACTTCGAAGTCCCTACATGCAGGAAGGTTGACATGACCGAAGGTCAACATGGGTTAGGTCGCCAGGGTCATTAGATCAACATATTAAAGGTTGAAGGCATCCAGTGTGTGAGATCTTGTCTGTGACCGGCTTCTGCCCAGAGGTGTTTTATGTACAAGTGGCTTCCCCGCACATTGCAATCTGCTGTTGGTATCAGTCATGCATAATCAGTCATGGTAATCGCATGCTAACTTGAATTGTTTATGTTTCTTGTTTGTTTGTCTCATGGCAGATGCCAGAGATACTTTGTGACGGTGTCGCTTAGGCGGTCTTGTTGCAAACCTATCTGCAATACCTTGGCTATAGTTCTTGTTTGGTTTAATGCAATGCATTTGCATTATAGCGGTAAAGACTGCAAATCATTAGATCAGTCCTTGTCTGCAAGGTTGTATATTATAGTCGATGTTCATGTACAGAGCCTAGTTTATCTTTGTGTTCTCTAGTCAGTTTATCCTCTTACTAGTACTATGACTCGGTTCGGACTTTGTGTCACTGTGAAAGACCAGGTGGCATCCGAGTACAGGGTGGGGCTAGTTTGCCCTGGAAAGGTGGCTATTAGTGGCAAAGTCAAAGACCTGTGCAAGTGCCAGCTGACTCAGGGTATAGTAATAGAGTCAGGCTCAGGAGCTGCTTGGCTTTACCACCTCGGCCAAAGAAGTACAATTCAGGCTGTAATTTTATTATTATTTATTAACAGTTTCATATATAGCATACACATATTCTGCAGCGCTTTACATTGAACATTCACATCAGTCCCTTTCCCAGTGGAGCTTACAATGTATATTCCCAACCACATTTAAACCCAAACACAGACATTCTAGGGTAAATTTGTTGGGTGCCAATTAACCTACCAGTATATTTTTGGTTTGTGGGAGGAAACCGGAGTACCAGGAGGAAACCCACGCTAGTATGGGGAGAATATACAATCTCTGCATGGTTAGGGCCATGGTGGGAAAATCAACATCTTGCAGACCTAACAGTCAAAGCAAGGGTTAACCCCAAATTCACCCCAAGATTATCATAACAACAGTGTGGCATACTGTAAATTTTGGTGCATTTCGTGTGTCAGAATGTGAATTTTGGTGCATTCCGTGTGTCAGAATGTGAATTTTGGTGCATTCTGTGTGGCAGAATTTGAATTTTGGTGCATTCTGTGTGGCAGAATTTGAATTTCAGTGCATTCTGTGTGGCAGAATGTGAATTTTTGTTAATTTTGTTAATACGCCAATGTGTCTGTGTCTGAATGTCTACATAAGGGACAATGTGATCAAATTAATACCAGGACAGGACATGATTGGATGCTTACACCATGTCTGTAATACAATTTGAATAACGCTTCTCATTCATTACTTTTCGTATTATCTTTGGGCTGAAAGTTCAGACTCCTATACAATGTTATGTTACAGTAAATAGAAAAAAATGATACAATGCAAAATGCAGTACAGATAGAAAAATGTCATGTATGGGAGCTTTATAGAAAAGCATTCAATTCCTGCCAAAAGATGTTTTACTGATAATTACATGAAGGGGACCTGTGGGGTCCGGTAGCATGTCATTTTGGAACAAGGGAGAGCTATAAACAAATCATATAATTATTACATTCTCAAACCTAAATAAAATACAAAGGCACTAATTGTAGACTGACAATGTTTTATGGAGTCTCATTCACAGTTGTTCACAGATAGGAAATTCCTTATACTCACATTTGTGAAAACATATTTATTCATTTTTATAGTATCTAATTACTAATATTATTTAAAAGAAAAATGTGGTTGTTTCCTTGTTCTTACTTTCTTGGTGCAAGTATGTGCTTGTGCCATATTAAGATATTTACCTTTAACTCCAGAAAGTAAGCACTGACATTAAATCCACAAGTCTTCAAACAAAACATGATGAACCCTGCATGGTGGATAATAACCCGCAATTGACCTGTGATTTTCCCTTTTATTATAGGTTGATACCTCCCAACTTTCAATATTTGGGCAGAGACACCTGCCGCGGAATAGCCAGGACCCAAAAAGGGGAGGGGCTTCAGTTGGAGGGGCAGGGCTACATGCAAAGGGACATGGCTGGATGCCAAGGCCCACAGTTTTCAGCATTTATGGGAGCGTGCAAAGCTGAGCAGTAGTAATTTCCTGCTCCCCCCAAATTGGCCCAATTGGCCCACACCCACAGAACAATGTCACCCATGGGAGGGACAGCAGGATAGTCTCAGCTCAGTGGTGGGATTCAGCCAGTTCTCACTGGTTCTGCAGAACCGATACCTAATATACGATCGGTTCTGCAGAACCGTTTGCTAAGGACTGCCGTGGATGCTCGCAATGTACTTTAAACAGCTATGACAGCCGGGCAGAGAGCTGCGTGCTGCCCGGCTGTATACACAAAGCAGGTCCGCAGCTATGTTTGAATGCTACTGCTGGACCAATAGAATCTTGCAGTCCAGCAGCCAATAAGGAGTGGCAGTGGTGACTCATTATTGGCTGCCGGGCCGCAAGCTCCTATTAATGCCCCGCAGGCTGGGACTTGTGGTTCTCCAAGTCCCAGCTTGCGGGGGGGAGGCTTGCTGGGACTCATAGTTCCACAGTTTAAAACAATAGGTTTTTCATCTATTTTTTTACACAATGATTAGCCCGGTGGCCACCGCACAGGGCCACCGGGGACAGCACCAGGCTTCAGCCTGGTCAGGTAAGTCCTGGAGGGGGGGGACCCCTTTATTCCCCCAGGACCCTTGGCCAGGCTGACTGGTCGGTAGGGTTAATGCTTTGGCCGCGGGACCTTATATAATAAGTGTCCCCCGGCTGTGGCATTACCCTGTTGGCTGGTTGTGCCTGGGGCTGGTTCTTAAAATACGGGGGACCCCTACTCATTTTGTCCCCCGTATTTTGGGAACCAGCCCCAGCCCTTGAGCCTGGGGCTGGTTTTAAAAAAATCAGTGAAGCCCTATTTGTCGGGTTTCCTGATTTTTTAATGCCAGCCCCGGCTCTTTCAGCCTGGTGCTGGTTACGGCAGTATGGGGGACCCCACGCCGATTTTTTTTTAAAAACTAAATACCGTTTCAGAGGCATTCCCACTGCCTCAAAAACGGTATTTAACCGTGTAGGACTCTGCTTTTAAAACGGGTTGAAATACCGGTTATCTTTAACCGGTATTTCAACTCTGGCACTTTCCCACTGCAGCCTTAAACGGTAAATTGCGCTGAAAATCGGCAATTTACCGTTTTAGACCTGCAGTGGGAAAGGGGCATTACACGACGCTGGGTAAGTGCAGCAAGCGGGACGCCGCTTGTTGCATTACACTTCTTTACACATCAGAATTGCCTCCTCACTTCTGTTTAGTGTGTGAAGATAACACACAACAGGTCCTTATATCACCACCCATCTTCATCCACCATTTGTCTCTGACTTTAAACATCTCACCCCCGGTTGCCCATAGCAACCACACCGTTCAATATTGCGCACTTTGCAAACCATCAGCTCCCCCATTCCAGCCCACATAGAGACCGCTGTGGCTGAGGTTAGGGACCTATGGTTCAAAGGGGTCCCCATAAAGGATACCCTTAAGCCCCGCACGAAGGCCACAGAGTGATACCTCGCTGGCCTATTCCTGAGAACAATTCCAGGACTTACATTCATTTTTATAATTTCATTTTTATTTCTTTTTATTTTCTTTATCATTATTCTTGTATTTACTAGCATCAATAAATTACATTGTTACTTTTAAACTACAAACTGACTCTACTCCGTCATTCTTTCACAAACATACTACACCTCTAACTAAGGTGAGTGCAAGGTATTATACCATTGTACACAAGCCTATAATACTGGGTGAATTGGACACACCCCAATACCTGGCAGCTCCCTCTCTGTACACATTTTGACGAAATTGAGCGCTTCTGTCAGCCCCTTTACATTAAAACATATGAACTGACTAAATCAAGTGGATATTCCTATTCTATAATAAGTTTTTTTTTTCATCACCAAGGGCCAGACGCACTAAGCTTCAAAAGTGATAAAATGGAGAGCGATAAACAGCGAACAATCAGCTCCTGCCTGACATTTTTCAAACACTATCTGTGACATGGGATTCAGTATGAAATCCCGGCGGTCAGGATCCCGGCGTTCAAAATCCCGACGCCGGAATCCCGACCGCCGAAATCCCGATAAGGGGCGGACGTGGATCGCCCCCCCTTTCGGGCTCGCTGCGCTCGCCTCGCAGCGGGCCCGGTGCCTCGCTACGCTCGGCACGCTAATTTATTCTCCCTCCAGGGGTGTCGTGGACACCCACGGAGGGAGAAAGTGTCGGGATTTCGGCGGTCGGGATTCCAGCGTCGGGATTCTGAACGCCGGGATCCTGACCGCCGGGATTTAAACTGCATCCCGTGACATGAAGGTTAGGTGCTGATTGGCTGGTTCTTTATCACTCTCCATGTTATCACTTTTGAAGCTTATTGCATCTGGCCCCAAGTCTGTTGATGAATTTCCAATGAAGTCTGTTAGGCAGGCTGTAATAAGGAGCTGCCAACTGGTGCCCTCCAGTGCTCATAATTTGTAATTACAATCTTTCTGAGGAAAAAAAAATCTTAACTTCCATAGCCGCAGCTCTCTCCTCTTGCAGAGCTGTAGCTGCTACTTCCCGGCCTCTGCCTAATGGGTATGGGTCATTTGGGTCGACCCGACAAAGGTTGACATGCATTAGGTCGACCACAGAAGATTGCCATCGGTTAGGTTGACACCTCAAATAGGTCAACATGCTTAGGGTCGACATGTTAACGTTTAAGGGAGGACATGCTCAACATGTACAAATATATCAGGGGCCAATATAAGGAACTGTCAAACACCCTTTTTTCTGCTAGACAGGAATCTAGGACATGAGGGCACGAGTTTAGATTAGAAGAAAAAAGATTTTGTTCATCTAGAAGAAAAAATTTCTTTACAGTCAGAACAATCAAACTTTGGAACTCTGTTCCTGGAGAAGTGGTGTTGACAGACACTATAAATACGTTTAAAATAAGGTTGGATAAACATTTATTGGTTAAAAACATCCACAGGTACGAATAGGTAACAATCTGTCTTTAAAATATCAGAACATACTATACAACAAGGGATAAGCTACTATAAACATAGGTTGAACTAGATGGACGCAAGTCTTTATTCAGCCTCACCTACTATGTAACTATGGGCCTTATTCTGGTTCGGGCGGCCAAACGTACGTACGTTCCGCATCACCGTACGTTTCCCATACGCGGACGGTGAGCGACAGTCCACCCACAAAACATCCGCATACGGATGGTCACAAACACCGACAATGGGGAGTGGCGTACACTTAAACGTACGCCACCGTACACGGACGGATCTCCTCTTAGACACAGACAACTGGCATACAACAGAGCGTACGCCACCGTATACGGACGGGTCTCGTCCGTTTTCACACCGACATCTTCGGCTATATGAGCGTTCGCCACCTTGCACGGATGGGTCTCGCCTGTTTTCAATCGAAAACTCAGCGTATGTCACCGATCGTGAGAGTGAGCGTACGTCCGTGCACGCTGGCATACCCTTCACATATATGGCCCTGCTAATCTAGCCTTTCAACTATGATTAAGCCAATTAAATGAATTATTCTAATTGTTCATCAACTATTGTTTTCTATTACCTCAATTGTCTACCTCAATGAACAGCCTAATAAAAATACATTTTACCCCTCCTTACATGTATATTTATTATGTTCTAATGTTGCATTTTAATCACTATCTATGTGTCCCCACATTGCTGTTACTTTTAAATCAACTTATGTTGGTGTTACAGTGAAAACGTTGACACATGTCGACTTGTGTAGATTGAGTGGGTCTGCAGCTGTTGTTCAACTACACTGTTGCACGCAGCGGGTAGGACGGGGCTGCGCTCCCGTCCAGCCGCCTGTTCTTCCGGGTCTGGCGTCAGGTTGCCAGGCAACCAGAGACGCCGGAGAACAGAGCGTCCGGGCGCAGCTTCCGTCCTCCGCCCTCTCATCTCCCGGCAACCAGGGACGCCGGAAGGCGGCCGGGGAACTGCCCCCTCACGACGGCGCCGTTGCCTAGCAACGGCTGATGCCGCCAGGCTAATTAATAGCACGGCCTCTATAAGGCCAAATAGCAGGCGGACCACAGGTGTCCGAGGGGCTGATAATTAAGGCAGGGCTGGGCTTCAGCTGGGATTGGCCACAGCATTCCTTTTAAGGGAGCCAGCCCAGTATCCCCTGCCGGTGATAGCTTCTGCTGACTCTATCCACCTGCCTGAGCTCATTACTGTGCTCCCTGTGGTTCTTCACAGTGGAACGCTGTTCCCTCGGTTCTCCTGGTTCCGTGAGTTGCCCCAGCAGGGGGTTATATTTTGTTCCGTTATTCAATTCCTGCCTTGTTTATTCATTTACTGCCGGTCAGGCTATTCTCTGTTTATTGTGGGGCCTAGCAGGCACCTCCTTCCTGCCTCCTGTTCCCACGGGGCGTCCAATTCATTGGTTCTTCTTTATTGTGTATTGCTTTTGTTGTTTGGTTTTAAGGTGTTTGCGACAGGTGTCGCAAGTTGTAGCGACTAGGTCGCTGGCGCTTAGTGGCGTTAGCCAGGGTCCGGCAAGTCGCCGTTTGGTTAAACTTCAGTTACAGACGGCGCCGGCCTTATGCTTGCTGGCGAATCGCCAGCAGCATGCTGCTGGCGATCCGCCAGCAACACGGCGCGCCATCTGACTGAGACGCGCGTGCGTCCCCCACGCACGTCTCAGTATCCGGGCGGCCGGCCGGCGAGGCGGACGCAATACTGTCCGCCTCCCGCTCGAGGGGGGCTGGGGGGACCCGAGGAGGCTGTGGGGGGGTGCGGGCGCCCGGTGTGGGCACCGGGCGACCGTCGGAAGGGGACGGCAGCACCGTCGGAAGGGGACGCGCGCGCACCTCGTGCGCGCGCGTCCCCTTCCGACACACAGATGGCGCGGGAGCAGGGAATGGCGATGGCGTCGCCATCGCCATCCCCTGCAAAGATGAGCCCGGCCCCATCTGTAGGTTCCTTAGTTAGTTTGTCCTGTTGACTGTTCCCTGGGGGGGGTCCCCGGCTCCTTGTCCGTACCTAACACCTGGCTGTACCGGAGTTAGGGCGGGCTTAACTCGCCCTTCCAAACGTGACGGCTACAGGCGAAGACTAGAACACCTGCAGGAGTCGGTCACCCAGCCTGGGGGGTATACCACAGAAACTTCAGTTTGGTGCATGTCATTTTTACTGTTGACTTTGCAGAAAAGCCTCTTTTTTTGGGCCAAACATGAACAATGTGTACAAATGTATTCAAATATATATAAGCTAAAGATACATAAATATACATTTACAAAATTAGCCATAAATGTGTTTTTAAATGTGTGGGCAAATGCATTATTTTTGGGGAGGCTGAGCATGCGCACACTCTCCCTTGGCACCTGAGCCCAGCCCGCCCCTGGTCCTAACACTCCGACGTAGGGGTGAAGTGGGTGAACCACTCACTGGTGTGCTGGGCACACTACTAACAGTAGAGGTTGGTGCCCCTAACACATGAAGCTCCATATGGTTAATTTGAGACTGCATAGCAATTAAAGCATTTGTTTGGGCAGTTAGAGCTTGATTTTGGCCAATAATGGTTTCTGTAAGGGTGGCAATATGAGTATTGTGTTCCCTTAGACCATTATTTATTTCGGACAAACGAGTGTCGAGGGTAGTAGCCATCCGCACTTGTGTGCCCACAGCAACACGGACACTGCTGCCTAATTTTTTAACTTGTTGGAACAAGTTGCGAATGTAGCCTTGGATGTTGCTTATTTGGTGACTTTGCATCTCAATAAACTCAAGCTGCCTAGTTTTGAAAGTATGCAATGAGTTAGCAATTTCTGTTGGTGTCATTGGTGTGTGGGTCGGTTTGGTGTCACCACACTTGCTGCATTCTGAGTGTCTGATGTTGACATGCTTTCTTCCTCAGGTGCCCACGAGTCCACCGGCTGAAGAATGATTTCCATATCTTCTTCAATCATTTCTGATGATGTTGTGGGGTGTTGCCCTAGTTGTGATGGTCCTGTGAATACATAAAGCATACTAGTGCAGTTTATGTGTAGTTAGATGTGACTAAGGTGTATTGAGGGTTATGTCACATACCAATGGGTATTATGTACGTACCCCGTGACTTCATATAATGCTAGCATTGGTAATAAGAGTGATGGCTGGTTGTCATTACATTCATTTCCGTAGCCATGTGGCAACTGGATATGAATGTAATGTTTCCAAGTGTGTATGTGAAATGGGTGTGTGTACTGTATGTGTAATGGTGCTTTTTTGCTTCTCCTTTCCTGTAGGCTCTGCATCTGTGCCACTCTTTCTGGAGCGCTGCGGTGCGTGAGCACTTTGGGATGGATGATCTGCAAAGGAAATGATGGACAGAGTTTATGGACCTTGCATGGGCAGCATTTCTGACCATTTGAAGAACTGATTGAGTGCCATAAAAAATATTGATTTGGACTGTCGACTGCCATGATATGTTCGGTATATAGCCGTTTATGGTATAAAACAAGGACACCTAAGTGTGGGCTCACATCCATGTTAAGCTGCTACAGAAACTGGGATACATTTGTGGAAAAGCAGCACGTGTGGAACTACATGGCCCAGCATAATGAACACATTGTATGTATGAGCAGTACATGTATCTATAATGACCTTGCTGGGATATGTAGTTCCACAGCAGCACTATTGTTATGCTAACAGAAGAGAGCATTAGATGTAAAAAACATTGCAATGTATGGGTCAGTTGTAAATTTGGGACACTTACCAGCTCTGGGTGGCATTGGTGGCATTGGTGGCCTATCAGTATCTGCCACATGGAGGCCAGGAAGCACCTCGGGCGGTATGATCATCTTCAGCTTCTTCTCATAGGTGGTATATGAGATGGGTTTTGAAGGTCCTCCCCCAGTGCGGGTAGCGTCTTTGACCTCATCGGCCATTTTGGCCTTCAGGTGTCTATTGATGTCAGTGAAGCGCTTCTTGACATTTTTGACACTGCGCTTATGGTTGCTCACTGCATTGAAGGCCTGAGTAATGGACAGCCACATGGCCCTCTTACGCTGTGCAGTGGACGTTTCCTCAGCAGCCGCTCATAAACAGGGATAATGGCCCTGAATAATGCTGCATTCTCTTCATAGGCAAATCTGACCTCCGGTGACTTTGGGTGCGCCCAGTATCTCCCTCCTCCTCCAGCTCCTCCATGGCCATGTCCACCTCCTCCTCCAGGCCAGTCTCCCCCTCACCTCCATCTTCCTTCACTTCACCCCAGTTGACCTCTGAGATGTGGCCCTCCTCCTCTATCTGGGTGATGAACACATCCTGGGTGAGAGAATGGGATGGGGATGCCAGAGGGTCCTCCACCTCCTCCTGCTGGGCCTGCTCCTCCGGGGCCTGTGCTGGCCTTGCTGTGGCCATGCTGCCTGCCACACTGCTGCCTCTCCCTCTGGCACTGTGCTTCATCTCAGCATACCTCTGCTGCCTCTCCTCCTGGCTCCTCTGGTAGTGCTGGGTGTGACTGGCCCCCTGCTGCCTCTCCCAACTCCCCTTCCACACTTCACTCTGCTCACTACAATACCTCCTCTCCATGCTCCTTTCTCCCTATCAAAGATTACAATGGCACCAGTGCCCCTTTATATAGGGGGGTGATGCATAATTTAGAGGACTTAGGTGGGCCAATAGGTTAGGGCAGTGGTTCCCAAACTTTTTGGAATCACGGCACCCTAGAGCATCAAAATATTTTCAAGGCACCCCTAGGCCAAATTCTTATCAGAAAAAAAATATTAAATTTAGTGCATTGTGTTTATATGTCACAGTTATCTGGCGAGGGACAGGATTTGCTTCTGTTTGTCCACATATATTATGATTGGCAGCCACAAGCACTGGTTTTGCCTGGTACATTGACCATAAATAATATGAATTGATCTTGGTCCACCAACCCAAGGCACCCCAGGGTGCCTAGGCCCACAGTTTGGGAACCACTGGGTTAGGGGGTTCTTTGGCATGCAGAGGCAGTGTTGTAAATCGCATTCCGGTTGGTCCAAAACTCGCACATGACTGGCGCATTAAATCGCACTTTTATGTGTCTTAATCTCGCACCACATCGCATCTATTCGCACTTTTTGGCCGCTTATTCGCATCCCATTAAATATGCAAATTACACAGGAAAAATGTGAGAAAAAAAAAAGTGTGGTGTGCGGCTATATGGTGCGATTTAAAAAATTGCAAAAAACTCACTCTATTAAATGTCACCCTAAGTATTTAAAGTGCGGATTGCCACCGGAAAAAAACTCTCTCTCTATCGTTTAGTTTTACACAAGGCTGAGCGGTATCGCTTGCTTGAAGGGAGTAAGGAAAACAAATCCCGGTGAGAAGAGTCCCTCAAGATACTATTTGTCTTTGAGAGAAGCCAAATATATGTTGTATGCTTGGTAAAGCAAACCCAATTATATTGCTTGCAACCGATACTACCCTCTGAAGGGATTTACGGTCAGCAGCAGAGCAGGGACCGAACCATGCCACAACACCATATATAAGAACACTCTCAATGATACTTGTGTAAAAGTTCACCAGGGTTCTCCTACACATACCAGCCAAGTGTAGCTTCCTGAGAAAAAACATATGCTGGTGGGCCTTTTTGATGACAATATTAATGTGGTTGCTCCATAGAAGGTCTTTGGACATGTTCACACCCAAGAATTTAAAATAATCAACCGTCTCCACTTGTTGACCATTTAAAACCAGTGGGCAGTATGCATTTTTGTGTGATTTTCTGAAATCCACAATCATTTCTTTGGTCTTATTTACGTTCAAGATCAAGCAATTGTCCCTACTCCATGACTCCAGTCTGGATACTTCCAGCCTATAATTTGACTCATTGTCATTGACGATAAGACCCAGTATAGCAATATCATCTGCAAATTTAACAATTTGAACAGAATTGGAGCTTGAAAAACAATCATGGGTGAACAGAGAGTACAACAGGGGGCTCAAAACGCACCCATGAGGGACCCCTGTGTTGACTATCATTTCACCAGATACCTGGTCTTTCATCCTAACGACCTGTGGCCTATTGGATAAGAAGTCCAGAATCAATCTACACGCAGACCCACTTAAACCAATATTTCAAAGTTTGCTCACTAACGATGATGGAACTACTGTATTAAAAGCTGAACTATAATCTATGAATAGAATCCGAATGGATGATCCCTTTAATTCAAGATGGGCAAGAATTTTATGTAGTAAGATAAGCACTGCATCATCCATGGATCTGTTTGCCTTGTAGGCAAACTGAAAGGGGTCGAAGCCAGATGGAATGCTTTTCTTAATGTGGACAAGAACCAATCTCTCAAATGCTTTCATAATTAGAGACGTTAAAGCAATCGGTCGATAGTCATTCAGATGGTCAGCCTTGCCTTTTTTAGGGACTGGGGTAATAGTTGTAGATTTAAAACAACTAGGGCAGTATTCAATGAAAATATTCTCCGTGCATGGCAAGCGGTTTTTTTCGCTCGCCATGCACTCGCCATGTTTTTGCGAAGATTCTCCATGTTTGGAGATTCTCCGCCACGGCACTTTAGATCCAATCCAGCGTATGAGGTTACGCTGCAGGGAGCCTGAGCACGGCAGCAGGCAGGGAGATGGAAGTCTCCCTGCCTGCCCCAGAACGTATGTGGGGGGGAGGTGGGCTCCCTGGGAGCCAGGCAGCACAGGCTGACCCCCTGGGGGGTGCCAGCAGGGGACCGTGTATTCACTGCTCCCGATCATGCATATGTAATGATCGGGTGCAGTGAATATATGAATATCTAATGAGCGGCTCGGCTCCCGGCCCCCTGCTGGCTGCTCTGTGTAAAAAAAATTTTTTTATTATTATTTTTTAATTAAATATATATTCATGTGCTATAAGCACATGAATAAAAATAGCATGCCCTTTCACAGAATAAAATTCCTGATTTTTTTACACCAAAATTAAAACAAAAAACAACTTTTATTTTAAAAGTTCACATTCCACTTCTCCATGAAAAGATGGAGAATTGCTACACGGAATTGCTACACGGAGAGACACGGCAAAAATCACTTAGAAAGATGGCAAGAAGTGCACGTTGAATAGGGCTGCTGGCTTTTTGAGAGAAAAAGTCTCCGTCCAACGCGAGAAAAGCACAAACTCGTCATAAAAATTAGAATTTTTCTCATTGAATACTGCCCCTAGGCACATAACATGCACTAAGGGACAAATTAAAAATAAAAGTCAAAATTCCAGCAAGTTGCGCTGCACATTTTTGTAAAACTTTCCCCTGGATCGCGTCAGGGCCTGGGGCCTTCCCTACCTTGGTCCTAGAGAAACACTGTCTCACAGACTCCTCATCGAGTTCCAAGAACCCCCCATCCTCACAGTGTCCCCCAAAAAGGGCGGAGGCATGGCTGGTCTATCAAAACGGGCGTAAAAAATATTCAAGGTGTCTACTAAAGCGGGATCGGTGTCATGGGACGTAGAGTTTTAGTTTGCCTTACAGTCAGTGATGTTTTGAATACCTCTCCAAAAGGCATTTCACATCGTTATTCTGGGAAAACATATTTTCTAATTTTACAGAGAAGGCCTTTTTTTGCCCTAACAATTCCCTTTTTTAGTTGTAATACCTAGAATTTCCCCTCCCGTGGTGATCATAATCCTGCTGTGAATGGCCTGACCGGCCAGAGTCCCCAGTACCTCTGTGTCCTCCTGCCATGTTCTCATAGGCAGCCTCTGATGTCCTCTGCACCGGTACCGACCGGCCACGGGGAGCAACTGTAGGACTCAGCACCATCCGGCTCTGGGGATCACCCAGTCGACTCTGTGAGACTCCCAGCCAAGGATAGTCAGCGGTGCTACCTCCAGCCTCTTGCCCAACATCCCGGGCTAAAGCAGCCACGGCAGCGATGCTTCCTCCAGCCTCCTGCCCAACATCCTGAGATGCAGCAGCCGCGGCGTACACATCACCGACAAGGAGATCTCCTGCTGGGACATCGTACCGCATCATCGGGCGTGCGCCTCTGTCAGTACCTCTGACGCGCAGGTAGGAGGAAGCTGGGACCAGACCAGGATGGGGGGGGGAGCAAAGTGGAGAGCAAGCAGCTCTGACCGCTCATACACTAAGCACTTCCCGGGCAGGAACAAATCTCTCCCGGAGCACAGGACCACCAAAGTCAGCAGAAATCCAGTGAGTCTCCCTGCTCCAATCCTCCAAAGTCTCTGTGTGTCTGTAGAGCCCGCAGCCGCAGCCTGTGAACGCGCCGCCATTTGCATCCCATCCATCAAGACCTACTTGGTGGCTATAGCAGTCTCATCTAAACATACAGGAATATCATAGCAATGGTTTATTTGCAGTGCTCAAAGTATGATGGTATACAGTTTGACATACCGCCACTTCCTGTTGCCACTTTGTTTTTGTCGCAGAAGAATATGTGCCAGTGGTGGGATCAAGTATGGAAGCTGAACAGTGGTGGGATCAAGTATGGAGGCTGAACAGTGGTGGGATCAAGCGGGAGGCTGAACAGTGAGCATCGGTTCCCGACTGCTGTGCATTTTAATGTTGGTAATGGCCGCCAGCAAATTTCAGCTCACAGATCAGCTGCTATTCAAATGGATGCCTTTTTGAAATCTGGTGTGAGCCAATGGCAGATAGCCAGATAGCCGTTTAAATTGGCAATAGGTGCCAGAGTCAAAAAGCAGCCTCTTTAATTGGCAGTTGGTCCACAAACTGGTATTGTGCGTGTGTGTGTTAGGGGTGCGCACCATGCACTTTTATATTTTGTGTTTTGAGTCTGTACTTCCGGGTGTGTTTTGGATCTGGATCTGTTCCAAAATACAACCATTTTCGCGTTTTGTGTCTCGGATATGAATTTTTTTTTTTTTAAATGCTAAAATCGCAGAATTTTTTTCTGGGATTGGCAACTCAGTGGCAGACAGGATGGCAGTTTAAGAAAACTAGGCCCCAAAGTGCACATAATGCCAAAAAAAGAGGTGCAAGATGAAACTGTCCTTGGACCCTCCCACCCACCCTTATGTTGCGTAAATAGGATATGCACACTGTCTTTAACAAACCAATCATTTCAGTGGCATTGTTTGCCACACGACTGTGGCTGAAATGTTTGGTTTGTTTGGGCTCCCACAAAAAAAAGAAGCAATTCATCTCTCACTGTACAAACTGGCTTTACAGAGGCAAGATGTCGCCCTCATCCTCCAATTCCTCACCCCCTTCAGTATGAACATCCTCATCCTCACATATTATCAATTCATCCCTGCTGGACTCCACAATCAAAGGTCCCTCTGTAGTCTCTGGAGGCAATTGCTGGTCTTCATTGAAGAATTGATCAGTCATTTTGATGAACATCATCTTCTCAACATTTTGTTGAAGCAACCTCCTAACGCTGCTCGCTGACGAGGTTCCCGGCTGCACTAAAAATTATTACACGGAAGGGGGGGGGGGGGGGGCACAACTCAGGTAAAATAGAGCAAGTTTGTACAGGGGGCTTCCAAATTGCCTCTTTTGACTGCCAGTACAGGTCCGGAATGTCTGAAATGCCTTTTTGGATACGGTCACCAATGTAATCCTCCACCATTTTTTTCAATGGTGACAGCACAGCATCGTATGCAGTGACAGTAGACAGGTCAACCATTGTTGGCAGGTCCTTCAGTCTGGACCAGATGTTCAAACTGCTCCAGCCTGCCAGCAGGTCCAGTAGGAAATTTGAGCTGTTTACTCGCAGCAACAGGTGTGGGTGAAAATGAAGGATGAGTGGTTACCATGTCACGGTCCACTTCAGATGACAATCTACCAACCAGCAGGTCTTTGCACTGCTGTAGACTTGTGTCTGCTAGAAATAGAGATACAACATACGCTTTAAATCAAGGATCAAGCACGGTGGCCAGAATCTATTCCTCTGACTTTAATAGATTGACCAACCTCGTATCCTGGCAAAGCATATGAAGGACTTCATGCTTTGATGAATCACCACGTTTAGCTTCTCCTCCATTTTTTCCAGCTGCTTTTGCAATAGCCTGATCAGGGGAATGACCTGACTCAAGCGGGCAGTGTCTGAACTGACTTCACGTGTGGCAGAGTTCAAACAGCTGGAGAATCTTGCACAGCATGGAAATCAGTCTTCACTGTGCTTGAGTCAGGAAAAGGAGGGCGGATGCACCTATATCATAGGTGGCTGTGAAGGCTTGAATGGCCTTTTGCTGCTCCTCCAATCTCTGCAGCATATAGAGGGTGGAGTTCCACCACGTCACAACCTCTTGTTTTACGTGATGGCAGGGCAGGTTCGGGAAGGTTTGATGGTGCTCCAGTCTTCAGCAGGCAGTGGCAGAATGGCAAAAGTGTCCCGCACTTTTGCGGGCTACCACATGCATCTCCTGCATGCTCCTGTCACTTTTCGGAAATTCCTGCACCACCAAATTTATTTTTGTGGGAAAAACATAGCCTGCCTTGGAACAAGATGGTGCTTCAGAGATGATGCTGCTGTTGCTGTGACTGTTATGGTCATGTAGTCCTTAGTTTACCACTTGTCCGTGGTTAAGTGGACAGTGGGTACAACTGCATTTTTCAGGGCACGGAGGATTATTTTTTGGACGTCTCGGATACATCTTGGGTATTGCTTGCCTAGTGAAGTGGAATCCACTGTAGATGGAATTTGGTACTGCGGACACAATACCTCCATCAATCGTCTAAATCCCACTCCACTAATGGTGAATACCGGATGCACATATATAACTTGCCAAAGCCGTTCAGTGCCAGAGTTTGCACATGCGCAGAAATGCACACGCGCAAACACCCCCCCCCCTCACTGAATTTGGACCCTTCCTATTGTTAGTGAATTAGGCCCTAAAGCTCCAAGCCTCCAAACACACACACAAATAGGCACATCATGATGATGGCAAAATAGCAACCAGCCAAATCCTGAAAATTCCTTACAAAATAATGCAACTTTTTGCTTTTAAATATTTATAAAGGCATTGCAGCCAATAGTATAGGAAGTATACATACCACATGGCACTTGCCACGCCGATATATCACAGAGCAAATCTCTGCCCCTTCTCACAATTAACCCTGGTTTAATTTTGAGCCTAGGGTCCATTTGATCATGATAAAGATATAGGGCGGTATTCAATGAGGCTGATTCGCCATGTTTTTATGGTGATTTTGTGCTGTAAGGCGAATTTTTGACTAAAACGGTGAATCACCCTATTCAATGACCAGATGGCGAATACATTTCAAGGTTTTTTCGCCATGATTCACCGAGTAGCAATCGCTATCTTTTTATGGTGAAGTGGAATGTGAACTTTTAAAATGGAATGTGTTTGTTTTTTACATTTGGTGTAAAAAAATCAGGAATTTTATTCTGAGGAGCGGCATGCTATTTTTATTTATGTGCTGTAAGCACATGAATATATATTTAATTTAAAAATATATATATATATATTTTTTTACACAGACCAGCCAGCAGGGGGCCGGAGCCGAGCCGCTCATTAGATATTCATATATTCACTGCACCCGATCATTACATATGCATGATCGGGTGTAGTGAATATACCCGGTCCCCTGCTGGCACCCCGGGGGGGCAGCCTGTGCTGCCTGGCACCCGGGGAGCCCCCCTCCCCCCACAAACGTTCTTGGGCAGGCAGAGAGACTTCCATCTCCCTGCCTGCCACCGTCCTCAGGCTCCCTACGGCGTCCGCCGCAGGAGCTCAAATACGCTGGTCAGGGGCAGCGAGCCACTGACTCGTTGAATACTGGAGCCAGCGAGGCTCCAGAACGCGGCGGGCAGTGGCGAATGTGCAGCGAATCCTAAACAGGATTCGCTGCACGTCGTCAGTATTCTCATTGAATACTGCCCATAATAGCGCTATAATAGAGAGGTTGACCAAAATATGCATAATAATTGAGAGAAGGAAGCAAACAAGGGGAAAGACCGTAACCGTAAAAAAGAAAGAACCTAACAGACCCGCAAATCAATAAGGAAAACAATTGACTTCTCTCTACTACTTAAGAGTATATCCCTGTACACATGCATCGATTTTTCCTGATTTTTCTTATAGAAGCAAGTTCGAATCCTAAACAAATCAAATGGTTTTTGTGTCACTTTCAATCTACATTCCATTCGATGCACGCTCCCGTTTTCACAAAATCGAACAAAAAAAATCTACTGTGCAGCCAAGGAAATATCGAATTCTATCTAGTAAATCGAATGTGTACAATGTACCATGAATGTATATCGAATTCGATATCTAATCCAAAAGTACAGATCTAATGCCAAATCGAATGGAAAGATCTAATGCCAGAGCGAATAGAAAATCCAATCTAACATCGAATCAAAAGCAAATCCATGTGTGTGTACATAGCTTAAGATTCTCAGCAAATCTGTGGGGCTCAAATGCAACTCATCTATAGTAAATAAATCTGAGCAGAAAATAATATTCAAACATATAATTAAAATGGGTACAGATATAAATAAATAAATAAATAAATAAATAAGAGATGGTTCCAAGGCAATATGAAGTAGGTGGAATATTAAAGAAAATCGAATATTGGGACAGTATAATAATTAGGAGCCCATTTATTAAATACAATTTTGATTAAGATTCCCCAAAGGAGATATCTGCTGCAGGTCCTCCATTTCAGACAACAGACACATCCCCATAGGTTTCAATGGGGGCTTCAAAGTTATCAGCTTAAATCAAGCTCCAGAATGCAATGCCATCTACAGATAGCATTACACTACTGCAGTGATGGCTAACCTTGACACTCCAGCTGTTTTTGAACTACACATCCCAGCATGCCGTGCATCAGTTTTGGCATGGCCTAATAGCAAATCTGTATCAGGGCATGCTGGGATGTGTAGTTCAACAACAGCTGGTGTGTCAAGGTTAGCCATCACTGCCCTACTGGCTACAAACATGCACATTATTTAGGAAAGGCAACCTCTAGTGGTCCAGCCAGTACTTTAATATCGTTAATAAAATTCCAAATAGTAGCATGTGTTATACAACATCATATTTAGTTACTTCCAGCTCAAACTCCAAGAAGTATAAAGCAAAAGTAAATAAAACTATAATAAAATGTATTAATGTTAAGGCAGCATTACTAGTGTGCAGACTGCAGCCATGTTCTATACCTGGGGTAGCCAACCCTAGTCCTCGAGAGCTACCAACAGTGCATGTTTTGCAGGTCTCCTCACAGAGGCCCTTATTCTGTTCTAAGCGGTAACGGCCGCATGCGGCCGTTCCGCCGATGTTTTCGCTCTGCGCATGTGCAGAGGGCACTCTGCGCATGTGCAGGCGAAATCGCCGCACAATTTTTATTAACGCCGCAAAGGGGGTGGATAGGGGCGTGAGGGGCTACTTAGCCTCATTTCCCTATGCATACGCCCCGCGTTTCATGGGCGTTCCCATGCAAACGCGGGGCGTACGCATGGTAATGAGGCTGTGACGCATGTGTTGGGGGCGGGCATCTGACATCGCCGGATGTCAGCTGCCCGCCCCCATACATGCTTTCACACGGACAAGTGTCCGTGAGGTCTATGGGTGCGGGAGCTGGTGGAGCGTGCGGCCCTGCCTTCGATGGTCGGTGACCATCGAATGCAGGGGGCTGCTCCAAGATGGTGGAGGCGTATCCCCCGCCATTTTCATGCGGACTGCCACATGTCCGCGTACGGACGGCCGTGGCGATCCGTATGGAAGGCGGGGATTCGCCTGCACGGTCGGAGCCGCATATGCGGCTCCGGCCGTTCCAACCAGAATAAGGGCCAGAATCACAAGTGAGCTAATTAGCTCCATCGGTTTATCTTTTAAAATGTGTCAGTGATTAATGAGTGCAGCTGTGCAGCAGCTAGGTTGTCTGGAAAATGTGAACTGTTGGTAGCTCTCGAGGGCTAGGGTTGGCTACCACTGTTCTATACTATAATAGCGTAAAGGATTTGTTGTAATACAGATCCATGATGAATGTGGTCTCTCTTTATCGTTCCCAAATGGACAGAGGCATATGAATAATAAAACAGAAAGGTTGTGATCATTTATGTTGCATAAACTATATCCCAAATCAACGAATTCTCATCACTCAGCCTGTATTTACTGTATCCTATACATTCATGCTTCTGTGCAATAGAGTGGTCTGCGCTGCTCGTTTAATAACACAATTACGAAGTACACATTCTAGATTAAGTGATAATATCACATTTTAGTAAATCTACACTAAATGAAAAATAATTACAGGCAGGTGCTTATTTGTAATCTACAGTATCACTTCATGGCACTGTATTCCCAAGTAGAAGAATAACTAACAGTAAAAGCAGAGCTTGACTATATAAAATAAAATCATAATTTGTAAAAAATAAAATAATATTGATTGAGACCGCATTTAATATTGCTTACTGTACATTAACCTTTGTCTAAAAAGAATGCTAATAACACGAGAGGCAAGAGGTGCGATACTAATGCTGGCTTTACCATAAACAGCAGCCCAGTGTTAGCACACCTCATTTATTGAGGTATAGAGATAAAAAATGCTTTATAGTGGTGTCTGCTACTTCTGTCTCTCCTGCGGCTTCCAGCTTTACACTCCAGCTGAGCTTCCTCCAACAGCAGTCTGGTAGATTCCAATAAATGAAGAGATAGTTCCCATTAGACCAACCAACCATGGGGGTGAACATCCGCCCCACATAAAACCAGGAGGCATCCAGTGAATGGCATTTACTAGATCAGAAGAGCAGCTGATGATGCACAAAAGTTCTGATTTCATTAGGAATTTAATTTCCCCACGGCTCTTGGGCGGGTCACTCCTACATAAAATAAATAAAACAGATGTACAACTTATAAATCATTTTCTAAAGTATCCATCCTTACTATCCTCACTAATAGGGGTGTATGCTGTAGACAATAAATAACAGGGTGAATGTGGTGGAGAACAAGGTGGGGAGGGGTGGGGAGCAATGCGCAGCCGATAGTAAAAAATAAAATAATAATAAATAAAAATCAAAGGCTTAACATAGAAAACTACAAGAAAGTATGAAAGACAGGGATATTGTCAAGCTTTAAAAGAGAGATGTGGTCCATATCAACCAATCAGCTCCTGTCATTTATCTAACACAGTCTTTGACATTTCGATTAAAAGCTTATTGTTGCTTTGCAACCTCTGCACTTTGGGAGTAATTCAGACCTGCTTGCTAGGCTGTGTATATTCGCTGCCTAGCGAGCAGGTAAAAGCCACCCCGCCAAATACACGCCCCCCTGTTGCCCGATTCCTGCACTATGATGCGAGCAGATGTGTACGCACAGAGGAAACATCATTCCACGGTTACTCACCATGGAATGATTTTCCCTGTTTGCAGATAAAAGTAAGCCAGGCTGCACAGCCTTCTGTGAATTGGGGACGGTTGCTGACGTCATGTGACATCATTGGCCCGCCCCAAGCAGGCAGGGGCACGCCTGCGCTTGCTGGGGTCTGCCCAGCATATCTATGAGCATGCCCACTATTTTTGTGGGCACGCCCATGAAATGCTGGGCGGACCCCAACGAACTCCCCCTGTCTGTCACTCAGGCTGGAAGTGTCTTGGCAAAGAGAAAATTAGCTGAAGGCGCTCGTAGCCGGGCCCTGCACATGCACATTGGCGACAATCCACGGAGCAAAAATATCAGGAACCTACATGAACAGGTATGAATCGGACCCTTTATCTTTGTCCAGGGCTTGAAACATCCTGTCCTAAAACATACAATTATAGGTGTGGCCGGGAGCCCCGTCCTACAAGATAAACTTTTTGCCACCTTTGCCGAAATGGCGCTAGGCTACTTTTGTTTAGTACTGTGGTTAAATATGTTATATGTAGTGTTTTATGTAGTGTTTTATGCATGCAAAATACACTGCCCTGTTTAAAATATAGCAGTTTTATAAAATGGTGGTATTTTATGCAGCCTAGTTTATCATAAAAGCACAAAATGATTTTGTGACTGAAAATAAAAACTTTTTTTTTTTTACATATTTGCTTTATGGTGTGTACACACAGCAGGATATGCCGTGAGATGTGAGTCCCGATGCGATCAGATCGTATCGGGACACGAATCTCACGGCATGCATGCAGAGGGACAATTTGGTCTATATAGTGCAGATCTGCACTATATAGTCTTGGCTGCCCTCTCTATTTCACTGCCAATTTGCGCTGACACGGGAGCTCACAAGCCCTAAAAAAGCATGCAATATGGCTTCCGATGTTCACTAGATCGGCAACATCGGAAGCCATATCAGCCCGTGTGTACACACCATTAGTAATACAGTTACACTTACATAATAAAACAAAACCAAAAAAACTTACCCTAAATGTTTTCCTTTGCTTCTTCTTAACCTAAGTAAATTTCTTAAAGATCTGTTGGTGAAAGTATATAGTAAAGATGTACATTTTTCATTACTGTAATACTCCAATATAAAGACTTTGACAGCACAGACTCCATTCAATGAGTCTTTAGTAACAATATTGGACCAGACCAATTGACACATAGGGCAAAATGTAATAGGTTGCAATTTTTTAGCATAACCATCTTAGAGCCGGTCCTGGTTTCAGAAATACGGGAGACACAATAAATAGGAGTCCCCCGTATTTCAAAGACCAGCAGCGGGCTCTTGGTTACAAAAATATGTAGGTGTTCCCCGCGTTTTTATGCCACAAAGGGGGGATGACTTTTTACACAAGATCTTGTGGCTGTCAACTCACATACAGGGGAGCAATGTTTAGCAACTGCGCATAAACCATTATGCGCATGTGCAGCCACTTTGTGCGAGCAGGCAAATTGCTTATTCGCCGGCCTGTTCACACCTAACAGTGTGGGTGTCGGGTGAGGGGTTGTGCCCATGGGAATGCCCAGAGTTTCATGGGCGTCCATGGCGCAGGTGCGGAGAGTGGGCAGCTGATGTCAGCTTTCAAAGGGTAATGTGTACTAGACACATATGTTGCATTCCAAAAAGGCCCTCCTGCGAGCTTCAGAATATATATATGGATGAAAAGAAACGTCCCTATCTTACAAGGAGCGTTCCTCTTCTCCGCCTTAGGAAAGTTTGATGTATATTCACCAAAGTGTATCCTTATCACATGAGCATATAGAATGGTGTATGACCCTGCACCACACTTCAGAGTAGAGGAAGAGGTACCATACGTCCCTTGTGAGGGATTGGCGTCTCCTCTTCTCCGAATGATAATAGATTTCACCAAATACTGGATTACATCGGTATCCTTCCTTCCTCCATATAATCATCCATATGTCGGGAAACCATATAGGAGCAAAATAGAACCAGATATAGTGTAATAAAATCTTATTTATTGGGTCTGTTAGCTGATGTCAGCTGCCCGCCCACATCCTGTACAGGGAGGCCGCAGATCTAGGACACCAGATAGGTGTCTTAGGTCTGCGAGCACTTGCAAAATCATTCGATGGTCGGCAACCATCGAATGATTTTGCCCCTGCACGCAAGGTATGCTAAACGATCATTCGCATGTGTACGGGGAAGGGGAGGGCCATACTGTAAATTTGATACATTGCTGGTAAGTGCAGCGCATTACATAATGACCTATATTTAGGTGACTATTTGCATCTCTACAAGAAATTGAAAGAGCGCAAATTCAATAGCTTCTTCCATTGTAGATTGTCATGGGCTGCATCTTGGGTGTAACTTCTATTTATACATGGCAAACTGGATGCATTGTTACATTAACTTAAAAATACTTGCAAGGTGCCCATGCATGTGATTTTTTTTTTCTTGCAATGTTCATATTCAGATGTAAGGAGTAAAATTGAGGTTACAACGATTTATATGCAAGAGAGAATTGATTTCTGACTGTAATTGCACAAGGAGCCAGTAGCAAGGGAGAGAGGAAGGCCAGGAATGAACAGATTCCCGTAATCAGGTGTGAAAATCAAGCCCATTGTCAACAAAGAGGCAGCGTGTGGGGGGGGGATGCAGTTGAAATCCAGGCGTTCAAAATCCCGACGCCCGAATCCTGAACACCGAAATCCCGACACTTAGAGGGAGAATAAATGAGTGTGCCGAGCGTAGCGAGGCACTAGGCCCGATGCGTGGCAAGCGCAGCAAGCCCGCAAGGGGGGGCAATCCACGTGTTAGTAGACACAGCAAATGAGGACATGTGGAAGGTGAACCAGAGTAGGGATGGGCATTGGTGCAGACGCCATCGATGTTTGGCATTGATTTGCGAAAAGGTGGGGTCCGCAAATTGCGGGAGGGGGTTGTGGGGGTCAGTGTATTGCGGGAGGGGGGGTTGCGGGGGGTCCGTGAATCGCGGGATGGGGCGCGAGGGTGCCGTGAATCGCGGGAGGGGGGTGCCATGAATCGTGGGAAGGGGGGACGGGACACAGGGGTCCGCGAACCGCGGGAGGGGGCAGGGGTCCACGAATCGCGGGAGGGGGGCTTGGGGGGGGTTGTGTGGTGTGAATCGCAGGAGGGGGGGCGCGAATCACGGGAGGGTGATGCGGGGGGTGCCGTGAATCATGGGAGGGGGCGTGGGGGGTCCACGAATCGTGGGAGGGGGGGCATGCCGTGAATCGTGGGAGGGGGGTCACGGGGGGTGCCTCGAATTGCGGGAGGGGGTGCCCACGAATCATGGGAGGGGATCGCGAATCGGGTGTGTGTGTGCCGTGAATCGCGGGACGGGGTCACAGGTGCCGCGAATCACGGGAGATCGCTAATCACGGGAAAAGGGGTCGCGGGGGTGTGTGTGTGTGCCGTGAATCGCGGGTGCCACAAATCGCGGGAGGGGCGTGTGGCGCGGGGGCCCGCCAATTGGGGGAGGGGGGGTTGGGGGCCCCGTGAATCACGGGAGGGGGGGGGTTTGCGGTGCTGGCAGAGGGGGGGGGGGGGGTTGCAGACCTGCCGCTCACTTGGTGGCTGTGGAGTAGCAGTGTCTTTGCCTGGCAGCATGGGGAGGCAGAGGGTGTCTGGCACTGTGGGCTGGTTCTCTGGCACTATGTGAGTGTGTGTGGGCGGAGTCAGAGGCTCTGATAGGCTATTGATTCCACCCAGCGTTATAGACACACTCACACATTGAGTGACAGATGTAGCCAAATATATGAGATGTAGATATATATATATATATATATATATATATACACATACACACACACACACACACACACATACATATGTATTATTGACATTAATACTCTTAGAGGTTATGGTACTTACTTGACAATTCCCATAATAAGCGAAAGACCCCACAGGGTCGTGCTGGCTGTCCACCAATTATCTGACTTGGTGTGTATAATGCCAGCATCTGCAGCCCAGGCTACATGCTCACATGGATAGTAGAGCTGGTCAAATATGTTGCCTATGACAGATATCAACCTCGTAAGATAATCTTCCTCCTGAGGAGTTTGATAAGATAACGTAAAAAAGATTACACTATTCTGATCTCTATTTCTATTTTTTAAAGAAAAAAAAAAATATTGATTTTGCAGTAATAGATCATTCTCCAATAACATGGACAATACTAACATTTTTAACACTATAATATGATGGAATTATGTAACGGTTTCAGAGACCAAGAAACTGATACATAGGGAATGCTTACACTGTAAGGAATATTATTTAGGAAGGTTGAACTGTAAATATTATTTAATACAGGGAATTACACACTGAATGACCCAATGGTGACATGGAAAATAATTAGGATATTGCCCGCTATGGAGAATAAATGCAGAAATCATGGAAACAGCATTCCTTGTTTTTTTGCTCTTCATGGTTATTTAGAGAATAATGGGCGTGAGTCACACCGCATCGCTGGGCTGCAAATTCACAGCCCTAACGATTATTAAATGATCGGTCATGCGCATGGTATGCAGTGCACACATGCAGGGTCCCCCAGGGAACAAAGCCAGTGAAGGTGATTGACAGCTGGTGGCTGTTTGTGGGCCATTGGGAGGGCTGCTGATGTCAGCGGTGGTCTCCATCTCCCCACGCCATCGCAGCACCGCGTAACCTAGACTTACTCGGCGGCTGCAAATAAGAGGATATCCATTCGATGGTGAGTAATTGGGAACGGGTTTTTCCCTGTGTGCATGGCTGCAAATGCATTAGCAGCAATGCAAAAGGGTGGGGTGAACACACACACACACAACTCTGGTGGGGTGGCGTTTACCTGATCGCTGGGCTTAGAACAATCACAGCCCAGTAATCAGGTCTGAATCAGCTGCACAGACAGATCGAAACACTTATGTGTATGTAGCCTAGTTCTGTGTAAACATTGGCTATGCTTTGAGGTGTTTCATCTGGTCCTTGATAGTGTAAGCTGATGAACAGACCTGCTTTCCCAGACCATACTGAAGAGAGTACGCGAGCATGGACAAGTCATCAAACAGTCTCAGTACTGTCCGGCAGTTGCTTAGTTGTGAGGCCACGATATTAAGGTTCTTTCCCCATTGCTGCTTTTCACCATGCTTCACTGTAATGATTCCGCCTAGCAGCTGGCAGCTGTAGCCCAGCGTCCGCATCTATAACAAGAATAAATATAAGCAAATACCAAAATAAGGTACCATCTATAATCTTTCCTTATTGAAAAGCACATATATTAAATTCAGAGCTATGTACACTTCTAGAGTCATAAACTCAAAGAACTGGAGAATGCCGGAATAACGGTTATAACATTTTACAACAGAGGTGGTATTTTAAGATAGTAGCGATTGCTATGAGGCGCCAGTGCTTTGGCTATAATACTGGCACTTAGCGATCACCAACACAGGAAACTCCGCAATGTTGCCGTATGGTTATTCTCAGAGATGAACGCAGCAGAACAATGCAACTGCTCATCCACAGGAATAGAATGCAGGCTAAAGAATGAGAGATAGACAGCCATTTCTGTAAAAGGCTAACTATCCCCATATACTGTATGATACATAGACAATGTCAGAGTAATAGAACATTACTGATTCATCTAGTGGCTTATAAAAATGAGCAGTTATGCAAAATGGCTAAATGAAGTATCCCCAATGTACTGGTATCTGGATGGCTGAGAGACGATGTCTAGGTTGACAGCCAATAGGGCAATATTGTCAAAGGGTTGATGTGGCTGTGGTCGACATGTGAAAAGGTTGACGTGAGTTTACTGGGATGTTTAAAAAAAATGTTTTTAACTCTTTCATACTTTGCCATCCATGTGGACTTTGCCTGGAAGTGGTTAAGTGCAGCTGTAGCAAAGCGAGGCAACTTGCCCAAAGCATGACGAGCAAAGTAGTACACTAATTGGGGATCCACATGTTCAGGTATCGACACCAAAAAAGGTGAAAATCTTGGGCCAGAGTTTATCTGTGGGCCTAGATTGAAATGGGCCGTTATTAAAGTGGGAAAACTGATTCATAACTACAGCGTTATACCAGATTCATTTTGATTCATCTGACTAATCATCTCTTGTCTCCAACAGGTAAAACACTGAACATCTCCTCTGTACTGCAGAGCATTACATCTATTGTGTGGGATTGATTTGTAGATCTAGGTAAAACACTGAACATCTCCTCTGTACTGCAGAGCATTACATCTATTGTGTGGGATTGATTTGTAGATCTAGGTAAAACACTGAACATCTCCTCTGTACTGCAGAGCATTACATCTATTGTGTGGGATTGATTTGTAGATCTAGGTAAAACACTGAACATCTCCTCTGTACTGCAGAGCATTACATCTATTGTGTGGGATTGATTTGTATATCTAGGATAAAACACTGAACATCTCCTCTGTGTAATTCACAACAGTACCTAGCCTGTGTGTACGGAGGAATTTATTTTTATTCTAAGGCGGAGAAACGCGTCTTGGAAGCCCGATACAGCCCGGTGCCAGGATCCCGTTACGCTGCATTCAACAGCGCTACTTCACCGCTGACATTGGTGAGCTATCCTGACTTACATCCTCAAAGGAGTTTTAACTCTCTGGACACTTGCTACCTGGAGCTGGTCTCTATAATACCAACACAAGACTGCTCGGATATAGGAAAAAGTGGACTGAGATCTCCATGATCCACCAAAAAGGATCTTGCAGGATAAATATCTTTGAAACGGGACTGGTAACTATTGCCACATCTATAAATGCCTCAGAATATGCCTCAAAATATAGCTTAAGCCTCATTTGAAATATATCGCTCTGCACAATACAAATTGTATGCATTATATGTTCTGTGTTGTTTGTCTTGTATGTCTATTTGAGTGTATATGACATGTATAATATGCTTTTTTATTAAAACAAGTGATATCACAGAAAATATGTTTTAAATTGTGCTTTGTGGTAGAGCAGCGCCACCTTGTGGTAGTTTTCTATCACTCCCCAGGTTGTTCAGTTCTACAAAGGTTCACAATACCTTTGATAAGGGGCTGCAGCTATACCTAAAGTTAATTACCATTGAATGCCTGATACCCATTTAATTGAACTAATTGTCCTAATTATACCAGCGCTTTTGTGTGGCCCATGGTCACTACCCCTCCCTAACTTTTTCCAGTGTCGACCTTGTGCATTTCAATGTTTTGGGGTTGACCTAGCATTACTAGACCTCCAATATCTGCTGGAGTCCCTCCAGCAGCAGCCACAGACCCATAGGAATCTATGGGGGTATGCAAAGAAATGAGATTTGCCAAGCTCTAGACCTGATCGGTTAATGCAATATCCACATAGTTACTCTACAGCAGCTCATGGGCTACTCATTTTCTACTTTTTACATTATCCACAACACATACTAGATTCCCACTAGTAACTCCCATTTGATTAAGCCAGAGGCTCCCAAACTCCGTCAGGGGCGGATTGGGATGAAAAACCAGCCCGGTAAATTTTTGGGAGCAGCACTCATGGAGCCGGTTTCTATTTAGGGGTGGGGTTTGTCAAGAGGGGCGGGATCCCTCCTCATGTGGCCTTAGTTCAGGGATGGGGAACCTTTGGCTCTCCAGCTGTTGCGGAACTACATGTGGCCATGCTACAACTGTTGCAGGGCATGCTGGGATGTGTAGTTCAACAACAGCTGGAGGGCCAAAGGTCCCCTATCCCTGCCTTAGTTGAACACAGTCACAGCCGTCCTTGTGTATTTTGCTGCATTTGCGTATGTGACTATGATAATGCCGCTACTAAACCCTTCCATGGTACGCCCCATGTCACACACATTGTCCCCCCACAGGAAAAAAAATAAAACAAAACAAATTGCGGTACAGGAAAAATAAACAGACATATTGTCCTCAATAGGAATAAATAAAACACAGTGACAACCGAAATGTAATTACAAACAAAAACATTGGCCCCAACGGGGGGAGATAAAAACCTTAACCCAATCATAAAAAAACACATTGGTCCCTACTGGAATGATTAAAATATATTGGCCCCACACTCTCCCCTGTGCTACTGTATATCACACCACCTCCCCCTGCGCTAGATCACACCACCTCCCCCTGCGCTAGATCACACCCCCTCCCCCTGCGCTAGATCACACCCCCTCCCCCTGCGCTAGATCACACCCCCTCCCCCTGAGCTAGATCACACCCCCTCCCCCTGAGCTAGATCACACCCCCTCCCCCTGCGCTAGATCACACTCCCTCCCCCTGCGCTAGATCACACTCCCTCCCCCTGCGCTAGATCACACCCCCTCCCCCTGCGCTACTGTATATCACACCACATCCCCCTGCGCTAGATCACACTCCCTCCCTTTAAAGCCTGTTCTCTATCACACACACTCCGTCCCACTGCACTATACGACTTTCCCTCCCCCTGCGCTATATCACACACCCTCACCTGCGGTCTTCTCCATATCTGGCTGTCTATATTAGGACGCTCAGTGGCCCATTGGGCGGGTCACCGAGCATCCTCACACAGACAGCAAGAGAGCTCCCCCTTCCACCCAGCGCGCTGCCCTTCCACCCTGGCCACTGCTCTCCCTTCCTCACTGTGTGCTGTAGAGAGCAGCTGCCAGTCGCTGGAGAGACCCTGTTGCTGAATTCAGGATACTCTCCTCCCGGGCCTCACTGACTGAATAAAGCAGTGCAGGTACTGTTCATTCTGTACCTGCTCTGTCAGTGTGTTTGGGAGGGGAGGGGGGGCGCCATGATTTATATTGGCAGGGGGGAGCTACATTTCTAGTTACACCACTGTCACACAACTCACCCTGCATTCTGTACTCTATTACACAGATATACTCCCTCGGCCACGTCCTGTATTCTATCACACACTCTCTCCCCCTGTTGTCTGCGCTCTATCACACTGATGTTCTCCTTCACCCTGCGGTCTGCGCTCTATTACACTGACACGCTCCCTCTCCCCAAGGCATAAGCTCTATCACACTGACACCCTCCCTCTCCCCGAGGTGTAAGTTCTATCACACTGACACGCTCCCTCTCCCCAAGGCATAAGCTCTATCACACTGACACCCTCCCTCTCCCCGAGGTATAAGTTCTATCACACTGACACGCTCCCTCTCCCCGAGGCGTAAGTTCTATCACACTGACACGCTCCCTCTCCCCGAGGCATAAGCTCTAACACACTGACACGCTCCCCCTCCCCATAGCATAAGCTCTATCGCACTAACACACTCCCTCTCCCTGAGGCGAAAGCTCTATTACACTGACATGCTCCCTCTCCCCGAGGCGTAAGCTCTATTACACTGACACGCTCCCTCTCCCCGTGGCGTAAGCTCTATCGCACTGACGCGCTCCCTCTCCCCGAGGCGTAAGCTCTATCACACTGACACGCTTCCTCTCCCCAAGGCGTAAGCTCTATCGCACTGACACGCTCCCTCTCCCTGAGGCGTACGCTCTATCGCACTGACACACTCCCTCTCCCCAAGGGGTAAGCTCTATCACACTGACACGCTCCCTCTCCCAAAGGCGTACGCTCTATCACACTGACACGCTCCCTCTCCCCGAGGCGTAAGCTCTATCACACTGACACGCTCCCTCTCCCCGAGGCATAAGCTCTATCACACTGACACGCTCCCCCTCCCCGAGGCGTACGCTCTATCACACTGACACACTCCCTCTCCCCGAGGAGTAAGCTCTATCACACTGACACGCTCCCTCTCCCAAAGGCGTACGCTCTATCACACTGACACGCTCCCTCTCCACGAGGCGTAAGCTCTATCACACTGACACGCTCCCCCTCCCTATAGGGTAAGCTCTATCACACTGACACGCTCCCTCTCCCCGAGGCATAAGCTCTATCACACTGACACGCTCCCTCTCCCCGAGGCATAAGCTCTATCACACTGACACGCTCCCCCTCCCCGAGGCGTACGCTCTATCACACTGACACGCTCCCTCTCCCCGAGGAGTAAGCTCTATCACACTGACACGCTCCCTCTCCACGAGGCGTAAGCTCTATCACACTGACACGCTCCCCCTCCCTATAGGGTAAGCTCTATCACACTGACACGCTCCCTCTCCCCAAGGCATAAGCTCTATCACACTGACACGCTCCCCCTCCCCGAGGCGTACGCTCTATCACACTGACATGCTCCCTCTCCCCGAGGAGTAAGCTCTATCACACTGACACGCTCCCTCTCCCAAAGGCGTATGCTCTATCACACTGACACGCTCCCTCTCCCCGAGGCATAAGCTCTATCACACTGACACGCTCCCTCTCCCTATAGGGTAAGCTCTATCGCACTGACACGCTCCCTCTCCCTAAGGCGTAAGCTCTATCACACTGACACGCTCCCTCTCCCCAAGGCATAAGCTCTATCGCACTAACACACTCCCTCTCCCTGAGGCGAAAGCTCTATTGCACTGACACGCTCCCTCTCCCCGAGGCGTAAGCTCTATCACACTGACACGCTCCCTCTCCCCGAGGCATAAGCTATATCACACTGACACGCTCCCTCTCCCCAAGGGGTAAGCTCTATCACACTGACACGCTCCCTCTCCCCGAGGCGTAAGTTCTATCACACTGACACGCTCCCTCTCCCCGAGGCATAAGCTCTAACACACTGACACGCTCCCCCTCCCCATAGCATAAGCTCTATCGCACTAACACACTCCCTCTCCCTGAGGCGAAAGCTCTATTACACTGACACGCTCCCTCTCCCCGAGGCGTAAGCTCTATCACACTGACACGCTCCCTCTCCCCGTGGCGTAAGCTCTATCGCACTGACGCGCTCCCTCTCCCCGAGGCGTAAGCTCTATCACACTGACACTCTTCCTCTCCCCAAGGCGTAAGCTCTATCGCACTGACACGCTCCCTCTCCCTGAGGCATACGCTCTATCGCACTGACACACTCCCTCTCCCCAAGGGGTAAGCTCTATCACACTGACACGCTCCCTCTCCCAAAGGCGTATGCTCTATCACACTGACACGCTCCCTCTCCCCGAGGCGTAAGCTCTATCACACTGACACGCTCCCTCTCCCGAGGCATAAGCTCTATCACACTGGCACGCTCCCCCTCCCCGAGGCGTACGCTCTATCACACTGACACGCTCCCTCTCCCCGAGGCATAAGCTCTATCACACTGACACGCTCCCCCTCCCCGAGGCGTATGCTCTATCACACTGACACGCTCCCTCTCCCCGAGGCATAAGCTCTATCACACTGACACGCTCCCCCTCCCAAAGGCGTACGCTCTATCACACTGACACGCTCCCTCTGCACGAGGCGTAAGCTCTATCACACTGACACGCTCCCCCTCCCTATAGGGTAAGCTCTATCACACTGACACGCTCCCCCTCCCCGAGGAGTAAGCTCTATCACACTGACATGCTCCCTCTCCCCGAGGAGTAAGCTCTATCACACTGACACGCTCCCTCTCCCAAAGGCGTACGCTCTATCACACTGACACGCTCCCTCTGCACGAGGCGTAAGCTCTATCACACTGACACGCTCCCCCTCCCTATAGGGTAAGCTCTATCACACTGACACGCTCCCCCTCCCCGAGGAGTAAGCTCTATCACACTGACATGCTCCCTCTCCCCGAGGAGTAAGCTCTATCACACTGACACGCTCCCTCTCCCAAAGGCGTATGCTCTATCACACTGACACGCTCCCTCTCCCCGAGGCATAAGCTCTATCACACTGACACGCTCCCCCTCCCTATAGGGTAAGCTCTATCGCACTGACACGCTCCCTCTCCCTAAGGTGTAAGCTCTATCACACTGACACGCTCCCTCTCCCCAAGGCATAAGCTCTATCGCACTGACACGCTCCCTCTCCCCGAGGCGTAAGCTCTATCACACTGACACGCTCCCTCTCCCCGAGGCATACGCTCTATCACACTGACACGCTCCCTCTCCCAAAGGCGTACGCTTTATCACACTGACACGCTCCCTCTCCCCGAGGCGTAAGCTCTATCACACTGACACGCTCCCTCTCCCCGAGGCGTAAGCACTATCGCACTGACACGCTCCCTCTCCCCGAGGCGTAAGCTCTATCGAACTGACGCGCTTCCTCTCCCCGAGGCGTAAGCTCTATCGCACTGACACGCTCCCTCTCCCCGAGGCGTACGCTCTATCACACTGAGACTCTCCCTCTGCCCAAGGCATAATCTCTATCATACTGACACGCTCCCTCTCCCTGAGGCATAAGCTCTATCCCACTGACATGCTCCCTCTCCCCGAGGCGTAAGCTCTATCGCACGGACACGCTCCCTCTCCCAAAGGCATACGCTCTATCACACTGACACACTCCCTCTCCCCGAGGCGTAAGCTCTATCGCACTGACACGCTTCATCTCCCCGAGGCGTAAGCTCTATCGCACTGACACACTCCCTCTCCCCAAGGAGTAAGCTCTATCACACTGACACGCTCCCTCTCCCAAAGGCGTAAGCTCTATCGCACTGACACGCTCCCTCTCCCCGAGGCGTAAGCTCTATCACACTGACACGCTCCATCTCCACGAGGCGTACTCTCTATCACACTGACACACTCCCTCTCCCCAAGGCATACGCTCTATCACACTGACACGCTCCCTCTCCCCGAGGCATAAGCTCTAACACACTGACACGCTCCCCCTCCCCATAGCATAAGCTCTATCGCACTAACACACTCCCTCTCCCTGAGGCGAAAGCTCTATTACACTGACACGCTCCCTCTCCCCGAGGCGTAAGCTCTATCACACTGACACTCTTCCTCTCCCCAAGGCGTAAGCTCTATCGCACTGACACGCTCCCTCTCCCCGAGGCGTAAGCTCTATCACACTGACACGCTCCCTCTCCCTGAGGCGTACGCTCTATCGCACTGACACACTCCCTCTCCCCAAGGGGTAAGCTCTATCACACTGACACGCTCCCTCTCCCAAAGGCGTATGCTCTATCACACTGACACGCTCCCTCTCCCCGAGGCGTAAGCTCTATCACACTGACACGCTCCCTCTCCCAAAGGCGTATGCTCTATCACACTGACACGCTCCCTCTCCCCGAGGCGTAAGCTCTATCACACTGACACGCTCCCTCTCCCGAGGCATAAGCTCTATCACACTGACACGCTCCCCCTCCCCGAGGCGTACGCTCTATCACACTGACACACTCCCTCTCCCCGAGGAGTAAGCTCTATCACACTGACACGCTCCCTCTCCCAAAGGCGTACGCTCTATCACACTGACACGCTCCCTCTCCACGAGGCGTAAGCTCTATCACACTGACACGCTCCCCCTCCCTATAGGGTAAGCTCTATCACACTGACACGCTCCCCCTCCCCGAGGAGTAAGCTCTATCACACTGACATGCTCCCTCTCCCCGAGGAGTAAGCTCTATCACACTGACACGCTCCCTCTCCCAAAGGCGTATGCTCTATCACACTGACACGCTCCCTCTCCCCGAGGCATAAGCTCTATCACACTGACACGCTCCCCCTCCCTATAGGGAAAGCTCTATCGCACTGACACGCTCCCTCTCCCTAAGGCGTAAGCTCTATCACACTGACACGCTCCCTCTCCCCAAGGCAAAAGCTCTATCGCACTGACACGCTCCCTCTCCCCGAGGCGTAAGCTCTATCACACTGACACGCTCCCTCTCCCCGAGGCGTACGCTCTATCACACTGACACGCTCCCTCTCCCAAAGGCGTACGCTTTATCACACTGACACGCTCCCTCTCCCCGAGGCGTAAGCTCTATCACACTGACACGCTCCCTCTCCCCGAGGCGTAAGCACTATCGCACTGACACGCTCCCTCTCCCCGAGGCGTAAGCTCTATCGAACTGACGCGCTTCCTCTCCCCGAGGCGTAAGCTCTATCGCACTGACACGCTCCCTCTCCCCGAGGCGTACGCTCTATCACACTGAGACTCTCCCTCTGCCCAAGGCATAATCTCTATCATACTGACACGCTCCCTCTCCCTGAGGCATACGCTCTATCCCACTGACATGCTCCCTCTCCCCGAGGCGTAAGCTCTATCGCACGGACACGCTCCCTCTCCCAAAGGCATACGCTCTATCACACTGACACACTCCCTCTCCCCGAGGCGTAAGCTCTATCGCACTGACACGCTTCATCTCCCCGAGGCGTAAGCTCTATCGCACTGACACACTCCCTCTCCCCAAGGAGTAAGCTCTATCACACTGACACGCTCCCTCTCCCAAAGGCGTAAGCTCTATCGCACTGACACGCTCCCTCTCCCTGAGGCGTAAGCTCTATCACACTGACACGCTCCATCTCCACGAGGCGTACTCTCTATCACACTGACACACCCCCTCTCCCCAAGGCATACGCTCTATCACACTGAGACTCTCCCTCTGCCCAAGGCATAAGCTCTATCATACTGACACGCTCCCTCTCCCCGAGGCATAAGCTCTAACACACTGACACGCTCCCCCTCCCCATAGCATAAGCTCTATCGCACTAACACACTCCCTCTCCCTGAGGCGAAAGCTCTATTACACTGACACGCTCCCTCTCCCCGAGGCGTAAGCTCTATCACACTGACACTCTTCCTCTCCCCAAGGCGTAAGCTCTATCGCACTGACACGCTCCCTCTCCCCGAGGCGTAAGCTCTATCACACTGACACGCTTCCTCTCCCCAAGGCGTAAGCTCTATCGCACTGACACGCTCCCTCTCCCTGAGGCGTACGCTCTATCGCACTGACACACTCCCTCTCCCCAAGGGGTAAGCTCTATCACACTGACACGCTCCCTCTCCCAAAGGCGTACGCTCTATCACACTGACACGCTCCCTCTCCCCGAGGCGTAAGCTCTATCACACTGACACGCTCCCTCTCCCCGAGGCATAAGCTCTATCACACTGACACGCTCCCCCTCCCCGAGGCGTACGCTCTATCACACTGACACACTCCCTCTCCCCGAGGAGTAAGCTCTATCACACTGACACGCTCCCTCTCCCAAAGGCGTACGCTCTATCACACTGACACGCTCCCTCTCCACGAGGCGTAAGCTCTATCACACTGACACGCTCCCCCTCCCTATAGGGTAAGCTCTATCACACTGACACGCTCCCTCTCCCCGAGGCATAAGCTCTATCACACTGACACGCTCCCTCTCCCCGAGGCATAAGCTCTATCACACTGACACGCTCCCCCTCCCCGAGGCGTACGCTCTATCACACTGACACGCTCCCTCTCCCCGAGGAGTAAGCTCTATCACACTGACACGCTCCCTCTCCACGAGGCGTAAGCTCTATCACACTGACACGCTCCCCCTCCCTATAGGGTAAGCTCTATCACACTGACACGCTCCCTCTCCCCAAGGCATAAGCTCTATCACACTGACACGCTCCCCCTCCCCGAGGCGTACGCTCTATCACACTGACATGCTCCCTCTCCCCGAGGAGTAAGCTCTATCACACTGACACGCTCCCTCTCCCAAAGGCGTATGCTCTATCACACTGACACGCTCCCTCTCCCCGAGGCATAAGCTCTATCACACTGACACGCTCCCTCTCCCTATAGGGTAAGCTCTATCGCACTGACACGCTCCCTCTCCCTAAGGCGTAAGCTCTATCACACTGACACGCTCCCTCTCCCCAAGGCATAAGCTCTATCGCACTAACACACTCCCTCTCCCTGAGGCGAAAGCTCTATTGCACTGACACGCTCCCTCTCCCCGAGGCGTAAGCTCTATCACACTGACACGCTCCCTCTCCCCGAGGCATAAGCTATATCACACTGACACGCTCCCTCTCCCCAAGGGGTAAGCTCTATCACACTGACACGCTCCCTCTCCCCGAGGCGTAAGTTCTATCACACTGACACGCTCCCTCTCCCCGAGGCATAAGCTCTAACACACTGACACGCTCCCCCTCCCCATAGCATAAGCTCTATCGCACTAACGCACTCCCTCTCCCTGAGGCGAAAGCTCTATTACACTGACACGCTCCCTCTCCCCGAGGCGTAAGCTCTATCACACTGACACGCTCCCTCTCCCCGTGGCGTAAGCTCTATCGCACTGACGCGCTCCCTCTCCCCGAGGCGTAAGCTCTATCACACTGACACTCTTCCTCTCCCCAAGGCGTAAGCTCTATCGCACTGACACGCTCCCTCTCCCTGAGGTGTACGCTCTATCGCACTGACACACTCCCTCTCCCCAAGGGGTAAGCTCTATCACACTGACACGCTCCCTCTCCCAAAGGCGTATGCTCTATCACACTGACACGCTCCCTCTCCCCGAGGCGTAAGCTCTATCACACTGACACGCTCCCTCTCCCGAGGCATAAGCTCTATCACACTGGCACGCTCCCCCTCCCCGAGGCGTACGCTCTATCACACTGACACGCTCCCTCTCCCCGAGGCATAAGCTCTATCACACTGACACGCTCCCCCTCCCCGAGGCGTATGCTCTATCACACTGACACGCTCCCTCTCCCCGAGGCATAAGCTCTATCACACTGACACGCTCCCCCTCCCAAAGGCGTACGCTCTATCACACTGACACGCTCCCTCTGCACGAGGCGTAAGCTCTATCACACTGACACGCTCCCCCTCCCTATAGGGTAAGCTCTATCACACTGACACGCTCCCTCTCCCAAAGGCGTACGCTCTATCACACTGACACGCTCCCTCTGCACGAGGCGTAAGCTCTATCACACTGACACGCTCCCCCTCCCTATAGGGTAAGCTCTATCACACTGACACGCTCCCCCTCCCCGAGGAGTAAGCTCTATCACACTGACATGCTCCCTCTCCCCGAGGAGTAAGCTCTATCACACTGACACGCTCCCTCTCCCAAAGGCGTATGCTCTATCACACTGACACGCTCCCTCTCCCCGAGGCATAAGCTCTATCACACTGACACGCTCCCCCTCCCTATAGGGTAAGCTCTATCGCACTGACACGCTCCCTCTCCCTAAGGCGTAAGCTCTATCACACTGACACGCTCCATCTCCACGAGGCGTACTCTCTATCACACTGACACGCTCCCTCTCCCCGAGGCGTAAGCTCTATCACACTGACACGCTCCCTCTGCCCGAGGCGTAAGCACTATCGCACTGACACGCTCCCTCTCCCCGAGGCGTAAGCTCTATCGAACTGACGCGCTTCCTCTCCCCGAGGCGTAAGCTCTTTCGCACTGACACGCTCCCTCTCCCCGAGGCGTACGCTCTATCACACTGAGACTCTCCCTCTGCCCAAGGCATAATCTCTATCATACTGACACGCTCCCTCTCCCTGAGGCATACGCTCTATCCCACTGACATGCTCCCTCTCCCCGAGGCGTAAGCTCTATCGCACGGACACGCTCCCTCTCCCAAAGGCATACGCTCTATCACACTGACACACTCCCTCTCCCCGAGGCGTAAGCTCTATCGCACTGACACGCTTCATCTCCCCGAGGCGTAAGCTCTATCGCACTGACACACTCCCTCTCCCCAAGGAGTAAGCTCTATCACACTGACACGCTCCCTCTCCCAAAGGCGTAAGCTCTATCGCACTGACACGCTCCCTCTCCCCGAGGCGTAAGCTCTATCACACTGACACGCTCCATCTCCACGAGGCGTACTCTCTATCACACTGACACACTCCCTCTCCCCAAGGCATACGCTCTATCACACTGAGACTCTCCCTCTGCCCAAGGCATAAGCTCTATCATACTGACACGCTCCCTCTCCCCGAGGCATAAGCTCTAACACACTGACACGCTCCCCCTCCCCATAGCATAAGCTCTATCGCACTAACACACTCCCTCTCCCTGAGGCGAAAGCTCTATTACACTGACACGCTCCCTCTCCCCGAGGCGTAAGCTCTATCACACTGACACTCTTCCTCTCCCCAAGGCGTAAGCTCTATCGCACTGACACACTCCCTCTCCCCAAGGGGTAAGCTCTATCACACTGACACGCTCCCTCTCCCAAAGGCGTATGCTCTATCACACTGACACGCTCCCTCTCCCGAGGCATAAGCTCTATCACACTGACACGCTCCCCCTCCCCGAGGCGTACGCTCTATCACACTGACACACTCCCTCTCCCCGAGGAGTAAGCTCTATCACACTGACACGCTCCCTCTCCCAAAGGCGTACGCTCTATCACACTGACACGCTCCCTCTCCACGAGGCGTAAGCTCTATCACACTGACACGCTCCCCCTCCCTATAGGGTAAGCTCTATCACACTGACACGCTCCCTCTCCCCGAGGCATAAGCTCTATCACACTGACACGCTCCCTCTCCCCGAGGCATAAGCTCTATCACACTGACACGCTCCCTCTCCCCGAGGAGTAAGCTCTATCACACTGACACGCTCCCTCTCCCAAAGGCGTATGCTCTATCACACTGACACGCTCCCTCTCCCCGAGGCATAAGCTCTATCACACTGACACGCTCCCCCTCCCTATAGGGTAAGCTCTATCGCACTGACACGCTCCCTCTCCCTAAGGCGTAAGCTCTATCACACTGACACGCTCCCTCTCCCCAAGGCATAAGCTCTATCGCACTGACACGCTCCCTCTCCCCGAGGCGTAAGCTCTATCACACTGACACGCTCCCTCTCCCCGAGGCGTACGCTCTATCACACTGACACGCTCCCTCTCCCAAAGGCGTACGCTTTATCACACTGACACGCTCCCTCTCCCCGAGGCGTAAGCTCTATCACACTGACACGCTCCCTCTCCCCGAGGCGTAAGCACTATCGCACTGACGCGCTCCCTCTCCCCGAGGTGTAAGCTCTATCCCACTGACACGCTCCCTCTCCCCGAGGCGTAAGCTCTATCGAACTGACGCGCTTCCTCTCCCCGAGGCGTAAGCTCTATCGCACTGACACGCTCCCTCTCCCCGAGGCGTACGCTCTATCACACTGAGACTCTCCCTCTGCCCAAGGCATAATCTCTATCATACTGACACGCTCCCTCTCCCTGAGGCATACGCTCTATCCCACTGACATGCTCCCTCTCCCCGAGGCGTAAGCTCTATCGCACGGACACGCTCCCTCTCCCAAAGGCATACGCTCTATCACACTGACACACTCCCTCTCCCCGAGGCGTAAGCTCTATCGCACTGACACGCTTCATCTCCCCGAGGCGTAAGCTCTATCACACTGACACGCTCCCTCTCCCCAAGGAGTAAGCTCTATCACACTGACACGCTCCCTCTCCCAAAGGCGTAAGCTCTATCGCACTGACACGCTCCCTCTCCCCGAGGCGTAAGCTCTATCACACTGACACGCTCCATCTCCACGAGGCGTACTCTCTATCACACTGACACACTCCCTCTCCCTGAGGCATACGCTCTATCCCACTGACATGCTCCCTCTCCCCGAGGCGTACGCTCTATCACACTGACACGCTCCCTCTTCCCGAGGCGTAAGCGCTATCACACTGACACACTCCCTCTCCCCGAGGCATAAGCTCTATCACACTGACACGCTCCCTCTCCCCGAGGCATACACTCTATCACAAGGACACGCTCACTTACCCTGCGCTCTATTACACTGAAGTGCTCCCTCATCCTGCGGCCTGCACTCTGACATTCTCTTTCAACTTCCGGCCTGCGCTCTATTACACTGACACTCTCCCCGAGACATACCATCTATCACACTGACATGCTCCCTCACCCTGCAGTGCCGGGGGGGGTGGGGGCAGGGGTACCTGTTGCCCGCTCCCCAGACGGCACAGCAGATACCCCCTTTGCAGGGGCGAACTGCCACCCTCGGCAAATGCCTAGACCTGCCTAGTGGTGGCGCCGGCCCTGCCCTCACAGCACAGACAGCAGCCACTGGTAAGTGTTTTGCTCTTTTCCATGAATGACTGGCTGCTGGCTGTGTCCCCCTTAAGCATTGTCTCCTTTTCATTGCTGATGAAAAGGAGACACTGAGCAATATGATTGCTGGTAATATATTGCCAGCAATCATATTTCTCTGTGTGTACACACCTCAACAAACACTTAAATCTCCAGTCTGGGCAGTCACTTCAGTTATCTCCCTCTTGCTGTGTGGATTGGAATCAGGCCAGTAGTTCTGTGTAGCTCCACCCCCCCATTGGGTCCATGTAGCTCCGCCCCCACAAGTCTGTGTAGCCCCGCCGAGTCCATAAAGTCTTATTTTTATTTTCCATAACTCTCTGTACCTGATCTGACTCTATGGAGCACCACCAACCCTGACTACCACATCACTGAAAGAGGGGATTTGCTTTTTGAGAAACTAAGATAACATGGGAAGGAAATGCCACAGAGTACTGTTTGAAGATCCTCCTGACAGAATAATTTAGCATATGTCTTACATTATAGACCCACAGGTAATGTTCTCAGGTTGTGTAATGGGGCATACACAGGGGGCAATTATTGGCTTTATTCTTAGTGATTGGTCTAGATTGCTTAGAAACGAAGCACAAATTTATCCGTGTGTGTATAGCCCCATTGCGATAGCAGTGCTCGTTACCCCGCATCCAGGGCTATTTTTGTGCAGGCTCTAGCAGGAACTGTGGCCCTTATTCTAGTTCACTCTTTCTGACAAAATATTTCTTAGATGGACAAAACCATGTGCACTGCAGGTGAGGCAGGTGTAAAACCCCACCCAAATCTAATTATCTCTGCACAAGTAACACCTGCCTCACCTGCAGTGCACATGGTTTTGTCCATCTAAGAAATATTTTGTCAGAAAGAGTGAACTAGAATAAGGGCCACAGTTCCTGCTAGAGCCTGCACAAAAATAGCCCTGCCCGCATCGCTATCGCTGGTTCATATTGGGTGTGGATCATTAGGTGGACAGTCAGAAGGTCAGCCACTATTGATCGACAGGCAAAAGATATAACACATAAAAAGTTTAACATGCATTAGGTGGACAGACCAAAAGGTCAACATGACGTGAGTTTTTCACGGTTTTCATGTCGATAAGGACACTGCATAACTGTACCATGTCCCCTTGCATGGCTCGCACGCTGTGCTTGGCCCACTTTTATATTCTCCCTCCATGCCCACTAGGATGGCAAAGTATGAACAAGTCGGTTTAAAAAAATAAAAACATGATAAACTCATATTGACCTTTTGCTTGTATCAACATTTTTCATGTGTCAAACTTTTGACTGTCAACCAATAGTGATCAAACTTTGGACCTAGACACTGACCTAATGACCGCATACCCTCAGATCATAGGAGCATGCAGACAAAGGCCACAGTAGATTGAATGCCTGGCAAGGGTGATGATGATCTCAATGTGTGTATGCCCCTTACGGTTCACCACAAAATTAGTTCTGCTGATTTGAAACTCGAGCAAGATTGCTACACACTCACCAGCCTGTCTCTGCCTCTGTATGATTCCAACACCTTTACCAGTCCAGATATTGCAGTTGCCATTGGGAACGTGTAATGGACCAATTACTCAAACGAGGACCTACAGTATGATGCACAACATATACGGTGAAGTTGAAATTCTAATGTTGCTTAGAGCTAAAACTACATTAGTAGCACACACTGAGATGCTCATGGAGTGGACTTCAGACTTCTGCGTCCCAGGCCTCCCTCTGACAGCAAGACACGCCTACACCAGTGGCATCTGTGCAGTTTCATTGGCCGTATGTGTGACACTCGGGGCCTCCTCTCCTGTCACGTGTGGCCTGCCGTGTACTGTGTGAGGCGAGCGTAGTCCTCCTCCTTGCTGCTGGCTGACGCTGGGAGCTAGGGAATACGCAAACAAAACAAAACAAAAAAAAACAACAGAGCTGCAGTGTAATGAATTTGATGATCTCCGATCAAATAAAGCTGGATTATAGTAAGGCGAATTGAGGGTGCCGGTGCTGCTGGCCCATGTTAGCTGAAAGCCCGCCGCTGCTTAGGTCGTGAAGTTACAGTACAGGCAGCATCCCCGGTTATTATACGCGGGGTCTCTGTGCTGTTCCCCCCCAGCCAAGTGCGCTGTTACACAGGATGAATGATGCCCAGTAGTACTAACCACTGTGCTACACGCTATGCCGCTGCCAGAGACCCGAGGGCAGCAGCTGTGTGTATGTGCTGCTGCGTTACTGGCCCCTATCCCGTACTACTTGTACACAGTCACACTCATACATACTGTAATCCCACAGGAGGCTCCGACCCGCATGCTCCTGCCCTGGCTGCAAGACGCCGGTGTGGCGTTACCATGATCGCTGTGTGCTGGGCGGTGTCGGGGCTGCTGCTGTCTCTTTAATGCGCCGTAGTATCATTACCTGAGGGTGCCCCGGGAACATGGCGGAGTCCGGCGGAGGGGAGTACGTCTCGCTCTCGCAGAGCAGGTGAGGAAACCCCGGGGACGCGGGAGGCCGTTCAATGACAGGCAGTAGGGGGAGTGCAAGGCAGGCCCCGGATGGAGCTGGCTAGTGGCGGTGCCACTACGGGAGTCCGGGGGATCCGGCAGGCCGCAGAAAAGGGGTGTGGAGCGGCCGGCGGGCTCCGGCACACTTACACACTATACTACGTACATACAGTAGGACAGGCAGCTTCTGTACAGTCACGCTGTGCACAGTGTGGGTGTAAAGTGCTGGTATAAACCTTCCGTGCTATGTGCTGGGGGGAGAGCGCAGCGCTACACATGAGTAATGTATTGTTCCTATGGTAAAGTATGCAGCGTCACTTTACAGTGATCCATGTATAGCGATGCACTAATTACTGTGTTTATGATCTTTATCTAGTGCATTTATATATGCACTATGGCCGTACGCCAGCATAATGCTAAGCCGCTCGGTAACACAGGGATCGGTGGTGATCGGTGCTGTCAAGTACAGCACCGATCACCACCGATGTGCAGCCCCCCCTCGAACCCGCCGGGCACTCACCCGGCAGCAGCAGCAGCTCCCCCGGCTCCCCCGGAGCGTCTGGAGCGCACGCAGCGCTGCCCTCCTCCCCCCTCCCCCCCGCAGCAGCAGCAGCATCAAGCTGCAGAAAAAGTAAAAAATCAAATATATGCACTGAAAAAATATATTTATATATATATATATATATATATATATATATATGTGTGTGTATGTGTGTATATATATATATATATATATATATATATATATATATATATATATGTGTGTGTGTATATATACCGCACCGATTACCACCGATCGCCAGCCCTCCCACCCGGCAGCCCCCCTCCCTCCCACCCACCCGGCTGCCGCAGCGCCAGCACCCCTCCCACCCCCCCGCCAGCCGCAGCGCCAGCCCCCCTCCCAAAGCTGGTGACTAAAATGGGGTCACTTGTGGGGGGGTTCCACTGTATTGGTGCTTCGGGGGTCTTGCTAATGCGACATAGCACCCACCATTCATTCCACCACCAAAAATCACTCCTTCCCTTCTGAGTCCTGCCATGCACCCAACTGGTATTTTTTGGTCACACGTGAGGCATTGCCGTACTCGGGAGAAATTGGGGCACAGATTTTGGGGTGCTTTGTCTCCTTCATTCCTTGTGAAAATAAAAAATTTTGAGCCAGAACTGCATTTTTCTGTAAAAAATTACATTTTTTTACACAAAAATGCAGATCTGGCTCAAAATTTTTCATTTTCACAAGGAATGAAGGAGACAAAGCACCCCAAAATCTGTGCCCCAATTTCTCCCGAGTACGGCAATGCCTCATGTGTGACCAAAAATACCAGTTGGGTGCATGGCAGGACTCAGAAGGGAAGGAGTGATTTTTGGATTTTGCAGCACAGATTCTGGTTGAATGACCCCCGAAACACCCATACAGTGGAACCCCCCCACAAGTGACCCCATTTTGCAAACTACACCCTTCAGGGAATTCATCAAGGGGTATAGTGTACATTTCAAACCCCCCGGGGTTTCACCAATTTTGATACAACTGAGCTGTGAAAATGAAAAATTAATTTTTTTCATTTTCACTGCCCAGTTGTACCACAATTGGTGAAACCCCTGGGGGTTTGAAATGTACACTATACCCCTAGATGAATTCCCTGAAGGGTGTAGTTTGCAAAATGGGGTCACTTGTGGGGGGGTACCTAACTTTTAGCATCTTATGGTGCCTAGAAACCTACATTGTGCCTAAAAAATAATCTCATAAAAAGGAGGCTCCAAAATCAAGTAGGTGCTCCTTCTATTATGAAGCCTGTGGTTTGGTCACCGTGCACACTAGGGCCACATATAGGATATTTATGAAAACCAAAGAATTGGGGGAATCAATTTTTAGTCACATTTCTCTAGTAAAATCTACTGTGTTCCTTAGAAAAATGTATTAAAATTGCAAATCTGCAAAAAAAATGAAATTTTGAAATTTCACCGACACTTTGTTTTAATTCCTGTGAAACACCTAAAGGGTTAACAAACTTCCAAAATGCTGTTTTGAATACTGTGAGGGGTGCAGTTTTTGAAATGGCATCATTTATGGGGGTGTCTCACATACAAGTCACTCAAAGTCACATCATAACTGACCTGGTCCCTAAAAAAATCAGAGTTTGAAATTTTCTTGAAAATTTGAGAATTTGCTATTCATATTTGAAGCCTCCTAGTGTCCAAAAAAATGAAAAGGAGGTTGAAATAATGATTGCAACATAAAGTAGACATATGGTCTTTGTTAGTTATTAACTATTTTGAGTGGTATGTTTATTTGTCTCACAAGCAGAAAATGTGACATTTTGCAAATTGCAAAATTTTCCATTTTTTCACGACATTTTGGTATTTTTCTCAAAAAAACACAGACTGTATCGACCCAAATTTACCACTAACTTGAAGTACAATGTGTCACGAGAAAACAATCTCAAAATCACTGGGATAAGTAAAAGCAAAAAAAAGTTATCCCCACTTAAGTGAAACATGTCAGATTTGAAAAAAATGGCTCTGTCAGGAACGCAAAAACTGGCTCTGTCAGGAAGGGGTTAAATAAAATACAGATGTTATTGGTTTTAGTTCTTACATCCCACCAGAGTTGATTCCTCAAAAAACTTCAATTAACCCAGTTAGGTGAGTAGGCACTTTGTGACCTTAATTGCAGTCAGCTACCAAATCTATTTGATAGGAAATTCTTATTTTATATATACATAAATATAAAATAATCTAAGTTTAAAAGGTGAAGCCCCTTTACCACTGCAGGTCTTAAACGGTATATTGCCGTTTTTTCCCCCTTTCTAAACGTTTAAGGCTGCAATGGGAAAGCGCCAGAGTTGATTTATCGGTTAAAGATAACCGGTATTTCAACACTTTTAAAAAGCAGAGTCCTACATGTTTCAGAGCCGTTTTCTATGCAGTGAGACTGGCTCTGAAATGGTATTTAGGATCCCACATTAGTCATCCCCCCTCCCCTGGTACCTTGCAGCTGGTACCGCCCCCCCCCCCCCCTGGTACCTTGCATACGGTACCCCCCCCCCCCCAGGTACCCCCGCAACCCCCTCCCCTGGTACCTGGCAGCGATCCGTCCAGGCAGCATGGTAGGCAGAGGGCATTCCAGGGCTCCTAGTCGGCAGGTCCCAGACTGATGCATGAAAGCATCATGCAGGAGGAGGCTGCAGCTGGTGCACAGACAGCGGGGGCACTGGGGATCCGGGCAGCGCGGTCAATGCTCAGGAGGTGGAAGCAGAGGAAGGTCCATTAGGAGATTGTCATTTCATCGGCGGGGGTCCCTGCCACGAATGGGAACTGGCGGAGCCATTCATTAAATATGCACATATTTAATTAGCGGCTCATTAGATATGCACATATGTAATTTTCGGGCCCGCTATTTCACATTCACGGCAGGGACCCCTGCCGATGAAATGACAATCTCCTAATGGACCTTCCTCCGCTTCCTCCTCCTGAGCACGGACCTGCCCGGATCCCCAGTGCCCCCGCTGTCTTTGCACCAGCTGCAGCCTCCTCCTGAATCATGCTCCTGCATCAGTGGGGGACCGGCCGATTAGGGTCCCTGGCATGCCGCTGCCTACTGCACTGGCCCGCTGCCCAGATGGATTGCTGCAAGGTACCAGGGGAGGGGGGTACCAGCTGGCAGGTACAGGGGGGGCAGGACAGGTACCAGGGGACACGTGGGGATTAAACTGTTTCACTGTGATGTGAATGGTACTTAAATGGTATTTAAAATGGTAATCTACTGCAATGTGAAAGCTAATACGTTTAAAAATACCGGTACTTTAATCGGCTTGGCAGTAGGAATGCGGCATATGCTGTCAATGGTGCCTAAATATGCTTACAAATATTGCAATGATGGTGTAGCCAGACATAGTACTTACATTGATTCAGTGGGGCATATGGGCACAGCTCAGCTCCTAAACCAAGAATGAGAGCATAGCTGGCCTGACGGATATATATATATATATATATATATTTCTCAAAGCAGGATTACATCACTTCCTGTTAGTGTACTATTGTTAAGGTTCATACACACTGTACAAACTTCTCAACCAATTTGTTTGACCAATTTCTTCACTTTGGCCCTTCTGAATGAAATTGGTCAAAATATCTTTCAGTGTACAAGCGGCGAACGACGGTGCGCATACCCAGCCGCTCCTCAAAATTGTTCGCCAACTTTCATGCAGCCCAACCCGGACATCCCTCAAAAAAAAGCCTATAAACTGTTGCTAGATCTTTCGTCTCTCATCTTTCATCAACATCCTCTGTCCAGTACACCGGGCCCAAGGGAAACTGGCCATCAATGTCCCTCAACGAAATTGGTAAAAAAAATTGTACAGTGTATATACACCCTTAGTGGCTAAATCGTTTTTAAGAATTTAGGGTGAAATATAAGTGGTGCCATTATATTGTAGGGTGGGCCCTGTGTTCAATTTAGTGTGGTGGTTGTCCTTATTAACTAATAAGTGCTAGAAAGTGAAGGAATAGCAGTGGAACGCATGGCAGCTGTGCCATGCATTCCATGGTGTACATCCTCTTCCGCCAGGTAGAACGCATCTTGCTTTCCAATGGGCTGGGGTGGCTCAAAAACATCTATTTCTATAGCCGCCTCTAGGGTGGCTGTGACGTCCCATCTGTATGGTGGAAATGTGCGCAATGTGGAACTCCACTAGTAGCATCTTCCTGCTTGGGATGGAGGGGGGGGGGGGGGGGGGGTGGTGGTGCCGCTAGTGCTGATGTGATTGTGTGGTGGGTGCGTTGGCTCTATGGAACGCAACTTGCGTTCCACTATTAACGCTGCGTTTCCCAAACAAACCCACAAGGGAATTTAAATGCAGGCCCTTCATTACATTAGTTTAACTGTGAGAACAAACCAATAAGAAGGACACTAGAACACCATTGGGACATCCTCCTGAGAGACCCATTTTTGGGACAACATCTCCCATCTAAGCCCAATTTGGTATTCCACCGAGCATCAAATCTAAAGACTATCTTAGCACCTAGCAAATTGAAATCTACCAACCCGGTAAAACCAGATGTCACACATTTTCTAAACAAGAAACTGGGGCTACTACCATGCAACAAATGCATTTGTTGCAAATATTTGGACACAACAAAGTTCAGCTGTGCAATGGATAATGTATACCATCACGGAAGCAGTAACCTATAACTCCGATTTTGTCATTTATATGATAACGTGTAGCTGCAATCTCAAATACAGATGTTGTGCTGCTTATTCAGCCTACCAGTGGCAGTTATACCGCCAGCCCGGCCATGACGGCTCAAGGCGTCGCAATACATTTTAAAAGCTTGGCGAATCATAGTGGTGTTTCTGGATGAGTGCAATACCAATTATCATCCACCAGATGTCACTTTTTGAAATCACTGCCCATGCGTGAAATGTGTGCTGAATCGTGTGCATGAAGTGACTACAGTATTAAAAAGCTCTGTAGCGCAGGAACTACTTTTCTACTACTGTACTGTCCAGTAAGCTACTGTTCTGTAGACACTAATAAATAAAATTACATGAATTGCATATCATTACTCTATTTTATAACTTGGTATGGGCAAGTTATACTGTAATGTGACACTAATGCGTCTCATTGGTTTGGTCGAAAGGCGCTAGGATGAATCTGGGTGGAAGCTTTGGCCACTCTTATCAGATGTGTAGGCTAGTGGATAAGTGTGCCACTCTGCATGCTGTACATTAAAGTGCAGTATGATGGAGTTTGATTATTAAAGGGTACTTTTTTTTCCCCAACACATTTACAGTAGGTCAGTTACGTATTTAACACAAAAAAAAATCCTGCCTTCCTATAAAGCTTTCCATGCATCTGCACGGATGCTAGTCACATGGGAGCAGCACAGATGCTAATGCGTCTCATTGTTTTGTTCGACAGGTGCTAGGATGCATCTGAGTACATTGTGCCTGAGTACAATACACACTGTAAAGGGACCACATTTTTTTGAAGACATTTACAGCAGGTCAGATACTGTATATTTAACAAAAAAAAAAGGTACTCTTAACCTAGAAGGGCGCCAGCGATTGGAATCGCGGGCGTCGGGGGTAAAAAATCGCGGGTAAATCGCGGGTACATAAAAATCTGCTGCCCGCGATGACCGCGATTTTCCCATAGGGAACAATGTTAAAAAGGCTGATTGACCGCGATTTTCATGTAAAATGCCTCAATGCCCGCGATTTTACCATAGGAATCAATGTTAAATGGGCTACAGAGCCCAAATAGGCACAATTAACCCTTAAATGTCCCCCCAAATTTTTAACGCCACCCCACGATCCACGCCAACCCGAAGCGTGGCGAGCGCAGCGAGCCCGCGAGGGGGGGCGGTACGCGTCCTCCGACCTTTTCATGCCCTACTATCCACGTCGGCGTGGAGTTGAGAATAGAATAGTGAGCCCGAAGCGTGGCGAGCGGACGCGGATACCTTCACAGGTAAACGCGTCCCTTCGCGGACTTCACAGGTGTCCGCGTGGCCACGGACACCTGTGAAGCCCGCGAGGGGACGCGTATAACTGTGAAGGTATCCGCGTCCCCTCGCGGGGCTCGCTGCGCTCGCCACGCTTCGGGCTCGGTGGCTCGCTGCGCTCGCCACACTATTCTATTCTCAACTCCACGCCGACGTGGATAGTAGGGCATGAAAAGGTCGGAGGACGCGTACCGCCGCCCCTCGCGGGCTCGCTGCGCTCGCCACGCTTCGGGTTGGTGTGGATCGTGGGGTGGCGTTACAAATTTGGGGGGACATTTAAGGGTTAATTGTGCCTATTTGGGCTCTGTAGCCCATTTAACATTGATTCCTATGGCCAAATCGCGGCCATTGAAGCATTGAATGGAAAATCGCGGTCAGCACTAAATTTAACATTGAACCCTATGGGAAATCGCGGTGATCGCGGGCATCGCGTCGCGGCCGTTAATGTACTGCCCGCGATGCCCGCGATCACCACGATGGGCGCCCTTCTAGGTAAAGAGTACCAAAAAAAAATTTGTCTCCCTATAAAGCTTTCAGTGCGTCTGCACAGATGCTAGTGCCTCTACACGGGTTCAGACGCTAATGCGTCTCATTGTTTTGTTCGATACTGTAGGTGCTAGGATGCATCTGTACTGTACAGAGCATTAAAGTCCAGTTTTATTTTTTATTTTTTTACACACATCTACAGTACTGTACTGCACAGTAGGTCAGATACAGTATACAGGTGTAGATTTATTAAGCTTGGTGAAGTGATAAAGTGTCTGTTTTTTATCAGCAGTCAATCAGCTCCAACTGTACAGTACAGTACCTGTCATTTTTCAAAGCATGTACTGTACAGTAACTTCACAGTTACTGTAGGAGCTGATTGATCGGTGATAAAAACCAGACACTTTATCAATTCAAGAAAAAAGGGATGTGCCAGCGCTGGCTGAGATACTACAAGACGGTTCAGTTTATAACAATTTTAATTCATATTACAAGGATATCTAACACAATAAAAAATATATAAAAAAATTAGTAAAAAGTGATTATGTCCTCAGTTTGGGAACAAGAGCTGTATAAGCTAAAAGTTTGTTCACTTTGAAACAACAATCTCCAACTGTATATATTTGTGATTCATATTACCACTCCTTGTTGGTGCAATGTCTTTATCACTTCACCAAGCTTAAAAAATCTGCCCCATAGTATTTCATACACAAAAAAATCCTGCTTTCCTTTATACTGTACAGTAGCTTTCTGTGTGTGTGCATGGCAGGGACGCTAATGCATCTCAATATTTTGGTTTTCAATACTCACTGGCGCGCTCGCAGGATTCAACGCTTGCTCCGCACAGGACTCACGTGGGCGCCATTTTTATTGTCTCCTCTCCACTACTGTACTGTACACTAACCAGTAACCAGTATGGTTGCTAGCAGTGCACTGAGGAGAGCGAGGCCCTTCAGCAGAGGGGAGCTGAAGATCCTTGTGGCATGGCGGGACAGGCCCCTGGCCTCTAACCGAGCGGTTGTGAAGGTATATCAGGGGGCAAGACCCGCCATCCGCGAGCATTTTAGGAGGAGCAGAACCGTGAGGTCCCTCCAGCGACCTAGTCCGTCGGGACCCCCCACTTCTGGAGTCCCTAAGAGGAAGTAAGTACTGTAGAGTATTGTTCAATACTGAACCACAAGGTGCTGTATTTTCTGCTTGTTGCCATGGGGGATTTCCTATTTGTTTTTAATGTGGTTATTACTGTACATGCTTGTTGCCATGGGTCCTTACATGCTTGTTGCCATGGGGGATTTCCTACAGTGTTTGATTTCAATGTGGTGATTACATGCCCGTTGCCATGGTGTGGGGTGATTACATGCCTGTCGCCACGGGGTGATTACGTTAGATGGCTTTTATTCTTTTTGTGTGTGTGTGTGTGTGTGTATGTATGTATGTATGTATGTATGTATGTGTGTGTGTGTGTGTGTATAATATATATATATATATATATATATATATATATATATATATAATCACACCCCCTGACGAAGTCCTCCTTGTTGACGAAATGCGTTGGACGTGGCTACAATCCTTGCTGACGTGTGACGTCCCCTTGGTCTGGATCAAGCGTTCCTGGTCCTGTACCGACTGCGGTGAGTGGACGAACCCCGCTGGGCTGATCACCCTGCGTGTGTGCTGTACATCTGTTCTACTCTGCTGTGCCGGTAATATGGCCTTCTGTGGCGAGTTTTTATTCTAACCCCAATGTATGTCAGTTATTATCAGTAAGAGTGTTTTAACATTCCGCTGACTGTGCGCTCTATCTGTTTTCTCTTCATTTACAAGTTATCTGGGATTCTTGGTTGGATCCTTTGTTGGAGCAGCACATATTGGGACTTGTTATTATGGACCTGGTCTAAAAGGACATTTGGATGGAGATATAAAGAGAATATAAGGTGCCATTTGTGTCCGAAGATGGCTGTCCAACCTCTCTGGGTAGTTTTACAGAGGGTGACAACCGAGACAACCGAGACGTGTAGGTATGCCCTCCTGGCTTTAGGGCGTCAGCTATCCCCTAAGTATCAACACCCTGGTAATGGGTGTTTTTTATGGAAATTGCAAAAATGAGGACTAGGGGTTCAGTGACTTTTATCCTGCACGTACACCAGACTTTTTTTTTTTATAAAAAGTAATAAATATTTATTAAAATTGTGCACAATAGCACAGCATGAATTTTAATGATACAAACAGTACTTGGAAACATACGATAGAAACAATATAATAGAACCAATGTAAAATATATATATATATATATATATATATACCAAACAATAGTGTCTTCAGCGCCCTATTCTTGTAATGTCCATATAAATTTACACAGTAAAACGATAAAATCAAAAACACTTTTGAAGTAGTTCTTTTGAAGAAATTTTTTTTTATTTTGAAACCGTGATCAGTACCCAACGCGTTTTGCCTCGATAAGAAGCTTCATCAGGGGTTTGTGATCTATAAAAGTATAGTATACATACAATCACATTTTGGACATTACATACATAAAAAACAATTTACATAAAAGATTATATATATATATATATATATATATATATATTCTGGTGGATTCATGCGGTGTACATCTCTTCACAGAACTCCAATATTGTACGGGCTATTTTCTCCTTTTCTCCTTTGAGCCCAGTATCGTTTATTGCTGGAGAAAATCAAAACCCATTGGCTCTTATTGAATAATCGTGCCATCATTCTGGCTAATTGCTGAGAAATTCACTCTGGATACTTGATACTTATTTCTGAATATTATAGTCGTTTCAATTGTTACATACCTTTTTTATTTAGAATACAACATTTAATGCCCTTCAAAGTCAGATCAAATTAGATTGTGTACAGATAGAAATATCCGTGAAGGCCCAACAAGTTTTTGACCAAAAAATAGAACCTGGTGGGATTATACAAAAATAATTCCATTTAGGAATCAGAATATATATATATATATATATATATATATATATATACAATGCAGCAGCTCACCAACAAGCAGGGGCGTCACTCGGAGACTTCAAACACTGATTTCTTTATTCAGCAAAGCATGAATCCAACAATTGTTTCGAGCCTACAAGCTCGTCCTCAGGGATAGCACACAAGTGTACAATGAAGGGTATATATACCTATAGTGGCTCCTCCTCCACCATTAATCATACACAACAAATTTAAAACAATCTCACCTGTGCATGAAGATGCGCCAGTTCGTCCGCTCTCTCCGTCAGCCACGCGTGCATGTCGCGGCGTGTGACGTCATCAGCCTCCGCCCTTGTTAGGGGCGCTGCTAGGCAACGTCTCTCACGCCGCGGCTCCACACAGCATGCCAGCGTAGGGTTCAGTGCGCGTCACAGCGTACGCCGTCACCCGCCCACCACCTTCGTGAAAAAAGGGGTTGCTAGGCGACTCACAAGACGCCGCCACGCATCACTGTCACCTTAATGGAGAGGACAGACTGGTACATAAAATCTAAATAAAGTGCAAGTGCATAATAAAGTGCATAGTGAAACACATCTACAATATGATTAAAAAGGACATACTGACGAACATATCATACACAGATTTAATCAAACACAATTAATCAACATTCATAGTAAAAAGCATACCTATTTCCCTATTGTATGCCGTCTCTTAATACCCTTTACTGAAAATTTCAACTGAGACATATCAAAAAAGTGCTATCGATAATTGGATAATTCTATAGCAAGTTCACGTTTTATTATTTATTATGATGAATTCATCTCATATTTATAAAAAACAACTCAACCCTGTATGCTCATTTAACCCTTTGGGAGCAAGTGCATCAAGTTTATAGATCCATCTGCATTCTGCTTGTAGCAGACGTTTCCCCCTATTACCACCTCTAATCGACACTGGTATATGATCAACAATTTTTGATCGTATGCTTGCGACACTATGTCCCATTTGGGCACAGTGCCTTGCCACAGGTTGGTCACTAGTACCTTGTCGAATAGCGGCTCTGATGGCTGTACGATGGTTTGCCATCCTCTCTTTGAACTGGGTCTCTGTCTTGCCCACGTAGATTAATCCACATGGACAAGACAGGACATATACAACGAACATGGAAGTACATGTGACGGGGAATTTAATGGCCAATTTTTTACCTGTATATGGGTGACAGATATGATTGCCAGTTAACATGGCACTACAGGTAGTACACCCTATGCATTTATAGCAGCCGTTCGGGCGTGTCAAAAAGTGCACAGGGGTAGGTGGCTTAGTCATCTCTGTTACGTCTAATTTAACCAGCATATCCCTCAGATTTTTATCTCGAGAATATGCCGGCATAATTCTAGTATTCTGTAGAGCTTTGAGATCCCTGTCAACAGTGATCACTGGCCAAAAATGCTTAACACGTTTAGTCATTTGGTCACTGGACATAGAATACTTATTCACCCATGGTAACTTTTTGTCTTCAGTGCTGGTATTTTTTTTATACTTTAACAAGTTAGATCTTGGGATGGACAAGACTCTGTCACGTGCTTTGATGAGTTCGCTCAGAGGATACCCTCTTACCACAAACCTCTCAATCATTTTTTCCAAGTCTACCAATAATTGCTGGGTATCACTTGTTATTCTTTTAAGCCTTAACATCTGTGAGAAGGGGAGCCCCCTTCTCAATGGTAAAGGATGAAAGCTATCAAATTTCAAAATAGTGTTTCGGTCCGTATCCTTTATATAAATGGAGGTGGATAATAAACCTTGACATAGTTTAATCTTTACATCCAGGAAATTAATTTCACTTTTGCTCATTACATATGTGAACTTTACAGGGCTACTACTGTTGTTATGTACAAAAAAAATTTCTTTGAGCTCCTGCTCTGTTCCTGTCCACAATATCAGCAGGTCATCAATGTACCTTACGTACATTAACACCTTGCTGGCATTGGGACCATGTTGGAATAAATTTTTTTCAATGTGACACATATAAGCATTCGCGTATGATGGGGCCACATTGGACCCCATCGCACACCCGGACTGTTGCAGGTAGGTACAGCCATTAAATAAAAAGAAGTTCCTGGTAAGTACCAAAGTAAGTAATTGAATAAACAATGTAACAGGAGGACCAATGTAGCTAGGATTGGATGTAATCAAAGCCTGTACCGCCGCAATTCCCTCATTATGGGGGATGCATGTGTACAGGCTTGTTACATCCGCACTGCATAGTATGCAATCTTTTGGCAAAGGCCCCAGACTCTCCAAGCGATTAATTAGCATATTGGTATCTTTCAGATACGATTCTGTTAATTGGATGCATGGATTTAAAAATGCATCCAAGTATGTAGAGATGGGTTGATACAGAGACCCCCTGGCAGATATAATTGGTCTACCAGGGGGACTCTGTAGATCTTTATGCACTTTAGGTAACGTGTAATAAATAGGTGTCACAGGGAAATCTACCCTCAAAGCAATTGCCACATCATTAGTAATAAACCCATTATTAACAGCAACCGACAGAATACCATCCAATTCTTGCTTAAATTTTACTGAAGGATCATTTGCAAGTAATTTATACACTGAGACATCATGCAATTGGCGAGAACATTCCCCCACGTATGCATCCAAGTCCTGCACAACCACAGCCCCTCCCTTATCCGCTTTGCGGATTATAATGTCAGTTCTTTTACTTAATGCCTGTAAAGTCTGATGTTCAGTCCTAGTCAGGTTATGGTAAGAGTGTATTTCACTGGGATCAATTAGATGCTCTGCTTGATCCATAACCTTCATGAAAGACTTTATTGCAGCATTATTTGAGGTAGGGTCAAATACTGATTTAGGCTTAATTTTGCGTAGTTGGTATGGCATATTCGTATTTGCAATTGGGGTAGTAGTACTTTGTTTAGAAAAATGTTCTTTCAGCCTCAGAGTCCTGCCAAATTTATAACAGTCAACTTTCCACTGGAAGCCATCATGTCTAGAACTTGGAACATAGGAAAAACCTTTGGCTAAAATGTCAATCTCTGCTTTCGTGAGTGGACTGTTAGACACATTGATCACCAACTCTTCTGCTCTTACTTTCCTCTGCGACCTCCCTTCCCTTTGGTTTTGCTGACTCCGTCTGGTTCGTTTCGGGGGGGCTTTTTGTGGACGGCCCTGGTGTTGACCCCTAAAGGGAGTGCTTGGGATGAAGATGCTTGTGTGTCTGTCTCACTAGCAGATGTACTAGTGCCCTCATAATCAGTAAAAGGACGTCTTCCTCTGCGTTGAGGAGGTAAAGATCTGTAGTCACGTTGGGGTCTTGCTGTACTGAGCCAGCTGTAAACTCTATTTTGCTCATAATCAAGCTGAACTTTCCTGCGTTTCTCACGTTTAAACTTCAACAAGTCCTTTCTATATTGGTCAATCTGTTTGCTCAATTTATCACACCAATCAACACTAGCATCTTGTGTCAGAGTTGGTTTATGCGCAATTTCAAAATTGTTGAGCTTTGCTCTAATATTAACCAGTTCTTTAGTGGATTCATCAATGACCAATAGTACTAAATCCATAGCACATTTATTAAGAATACTTACCCACTTCTTGCAGAAAGTGGGATTTTGACGACCAATCGTAGGGCTGTTCTTTACCCGGAAGCCTCTGGGAATTTGTTTGTCTTTGTAGTATTCAGATAAGGTTGAAGCATGATATATATAGTCCAATTCCCTCTTTTTAAGAAAGTACCAGTCCTTGAATAAAACATCATTATCCACAGAGCCAGAATGTGCTTCTGAATCACCAGCTTTGATGATCAGATCGGCCTCTGCCTCGGAGTAGCTGAAGAAATCTCCGGTGTCGATGTTAGCAAAATTTACTCCTGATTCACTTGCCTCCATGTTGGTCAATTGTAGCATACACACCAACAGATATGTCCAGGTTGTAAGATATGGCTCCGTATGCTGGAGGATCCACTGTAGGAGTATGTAGACAGTCAGCTTAATTAAGGGGTGCCTTGATCAGCAGCGTTTTGACTCACCATGGAGAGCCTATGCAGCAATATATGTCCAATAGATCCGGCACTCCCACTGTAGTTCAAGGCCTGCTCCGGTGCCTTCCCAGGGGGGATACCCCAAAATACACAATGCAGCAGCTCACCAACAAGCAGGGGCGTCACTCGGAGACTTCAAACAGTGATTTCTTTATTCAGCAAAGCATGAATCCAACAATTGTTTCGAGCCTACAAGCTCGTCCTCAGGGATAGCACACAAGTGTACAATGAAGGGTATATATACCTATAGTGGCTCCTCCTCCACCATTAATCATACACAACAAATTTAAAACAATCTCACCTGTGCATGAAGATGCGCCAGTTCGTCCGCTCTCTCCGTCAGCCACGCGTGCATGTCGCGGCGTGTGACGTCATCAGCCTCCGCCCTTGTTAGGGGCGCTGCTAGGCAACGTCTCTCACGCCGCGGCTCCACACAGCATGCCAGCGTAGGGTTCAGTGCGCGTGCTATGGATTTAGTACTATTGGTCATTGATGAATCCACTAAAGAACTGGTTAATATTAGAGCAAAGCTCAACAATTTTGAAATTGCGCATAAACCAACTCTGACACAAGATGCTAGTGTTGATTGGTGTGATAAATTGAGCAAACAGATTGACCAATATAGAAAGGACTTGTTGAAGTTTAAACGTGAGAAACGCAGGAAAGTTCAGCTTGATTATGAGCAAAATAGAGTTTACAGCTGGCTCAGTACAGCAAGACCCCAACGTGACTACAGATCTTTACCTCCTCAACGCAGAGGAAGACGTCCTTTTACTGATTATGAGGGCACTAGTACATCTGCTAGTGAGACAGACACACAAGCATCTTCATCCCAAGCACTCCCTTTAGGGGTCAACACCAGGGCCGTCCACAAAAAGCCCCCCCGAAACGAACCAGACGGAGTCAGCAAAACCAAAGGGAAGGGAGGTCGCAGAGGAAAGTAAGAGCAGAAGAGTTGGTGATCAATGTGTCTAACAGTCCACTCACGAAAGCAGAGATTGACATTTTAGCCAAAGGTTTGTCCTATGTTCCAAGTTCTAGACATGATGGCTTCCAGTGGAAAGTTGACTGTTATAAATTTGGCAGGACTCTGAGGCTGAAAGAACATTTTTCTAAACAAAGTACTACTACCCCAATTGCAAATACGAATATGCCATACCAACTACGCAAAATTAAGCCTAAATCAGTATTTGACCCTACCTCAAATAATGCTGCAATAAAGTCTTTCATGAAGGTTATGGATCAAGCAGAGCATCTAATTGATCCCAGTGAAATACACTCTTACCATAACCTGACTAGGACTGAACATCAGACTTTACAGGCATTAAGTAAAAGAACTGACATTATAATCCGCAAAGCGGATAAGGGAGGGGCTGTGGTTGTGCAGGACTTGGATGCATACGTGGGGGAATGTTCTCGCCAATTGCATGATGTCTCAGTGTATAAATTACTTGCAAATGATCCTTCAGTAAAATTTAAGCAAGAATTGGATGGTATTCTGTCGGTTGCTGTTAATAATGGGTTTATTACTAATGATGTGGCAATTGCTTTGAGGGTAGATTTCCCTGTGACACCTATTTATTACACGTTACCTAAAGTGCATAAAGATCTACAGAGTCCCCCTGGTAGACCAATTATATCTGCCAGGGGGTCTCTGTATCAACCCATCTCTACATACTTGGATGCATTTTTAAATCCATGCATCCAATTAACAGAATCGTATCTGAAAGATACCAATATGCTAATTAATCGCTTGGAGAGTCTGGGGCCTTTGCCAAAAGATTGCATACTATGCAGTGCGGATGTAACAAGCCTGTACACATGCATCCCCCATAATGAGGGAATTGCGGCGGTACAGGCTTTGATTACATCCAATCCTAGCTACATTGGTCCTCCTGTTACATTGTTTATTCAATTACTTACTTTGGTACTTACCAGGAACTTCTTTTTATTTAATGGCTGTACCTACCTGCAACAGTCCGGGTGTGCGATGGGGTCCAATGTGGCCCCATCATACGCGAATGCTTATATGTGTCACATTGAAAAAAATTTATTCCAACATGGTCCCAATGCCAGCAAGGTGTTAATGTACGTAAGGTACATTGATGACCTGCTGATATTGTGGACAGGAACAGAGCAGGAGCTCAAAGAAATTTTTTTTGTACATAACAACAGTAGTAGCCCTGTAAAGTTCACATATGTAATGAGCAAAAGTGAAATTAATTTCCTGGATGTAAAGATTAAACTATGTCAAGGTTTATTATCCACCTCCATTTATATAAAGGATACGGACCGAAACACTATTTTGAAATTTGATAGCTTTCATCCTTTACCATTGAGAAGGGGGCTCCCCTTCTCACAGATGTTAAGGCTTAAAAGAATAACAAGTGATACCCAGCAATTATTGGTAGACTTGGAAAAAATGATTGAGAGGTTTGTGGTAAGAGGGTATCCTCTGAGCGAACTCATCAAAGCACGTGACAGAGTCTTGTCCATCCCAAGATCTAACTTGTTAAAGTATAAAAAAAATACCAGCACTGAAGACAAAAAGTTACCATGGGTGAATAAGTATTCTATGTCCAGTGACCAAATGACTAAACGTGTTAAGCATTTTTGGCCAGTGATCACTGTTGACAGGGATCTCAAAGCTCTACAGAATACTAGAATTATGCCGGCATATTCTCGAGATAAAAATCTGAGGGATATGCTGGTTAAATTAGACGTAACAGAGATGACTAAGCCACCTACCCCTGTGCACTTTTTGACACGCCCGAACGGCTGCTATAAATGCATAGGGTGTACTACCTGTAGTGCCATGTTAACTGGCAATCATATCTGTCACCCATATACAGGTAAAAAAATTGGCCATTAAATTCCCTGTCACATGTACTTCCATGTTCGTTGTATATGTCCTGTCTTGTCCATGTGGATTAA